>NW_025336646.1:475585-520785 GCF_004798865.1 Varanus komodoensis
ATTGTGATGTTGAATGGTTTGCCTTGGATTCGAACTGAGATCATTCTGTCATTTTGTATCCCAGTACTGCTTTTCCTACTCTTTTATTGACTATGAAGGCTACTCCATTTCTTCTGAGGGATTCTTGCCCGCAGTAGTATACCTGATGGTCATCTGAATTAAATTCACCCATTCCTGTCCATTTTAGTTCACTGATTCCTAAGATGTCAATGTTCAGTCTTGTCATCTCTTGTTTGACCACATCCAACTTGCCTTGATTCATGGATCTTATATTCTTGGTTCCTATGGAGTATAGATCTTTGCAGCATCGGACTCTCCTTTCACCACCAGATGCATCTGCAACTGAGTGTCCTTTTGACTTTGACCCAGTCACTTCATTCTTTCTGGCACTACTAGTACTAGCCCTCTGCTCTTCCCCAGTAGCATATTGGATACCATCCGACCTGAGGCGCTCATCTTCCGGCGTCATACCTTTTTGCCTTTTGGTACTGTCCATGGGGTTTTCATGGCAAAGATACTGGAGTGGGTTGCCATTTCCTTCTCCAGTGGATCACGTTTTGTCAGAGCTCTCTGCTATGACCTGGGTGAATGTCAGTTCTGTTAGCATAATTACTTAGGGGTTCTGCCTCTCTGGTTCTGTAGTGAAACTTCCAAGTCATACAGATCAGATTGTTGCATACTTCTTCTTTTAGAAGCAAAAGTTTATTTAGTAAGAAGCTGATATCCTTTGATGGTTTTTTTTTTTTAAATTATGTCAAGTCACAGCCTAGAAATGAGAAATGTGGAATGAGCTCCTGGGGCATGCCTCTCCACTTTTCCTGGAAGCCACCTACTTCTCTTGAGATTCTTATTTTGGAAGTTGAAATATTGTTTGTAGTTGTTGATAGGAGCCTGTGCAAGCAAGAAAGGTACAGTGTGTCAAAGAGTCCTGCTGGCTGCTCACAATAGCACAAAGAAACTTAAGTAATAACGCATGCATAAGCATTCATCCATTCCTGTTGCATAATTACTCTTCTTCCCCACTCTCATCCCCTGCTTCTTTTTTTCAAGTCAGTGATCATATATTTTCAGTGCTGGAAGTAAGAATTATGCGTGTTATAATTCAACCAAGTGCTTCTTGTGTAGTGTTGAGGTAAGATATGAATTTCTGTGGGTGTGGCTTTGATTAGGAGAAGACTGCTGTCCTCATGAGAACTAAATGTTATATAGGGCTGTTGCCAAACATTGCATCTTCTGACATCACTGCTGCTCCATTTAAATGGGTGGTGATAGGAAATTCGTATAGTGATTTCAGGCCATCATGCTGACTGTCACAGATTTGGGTGTAAAGATATGCTCTTGCACAAGGTTGCTCTCTTAGGTGGCAGGCCAAGTTGCTTGTAATGCTTAGCCTGATTCAAAAGCAGGGGCAGAAAAGAGCGTTACTTTGAATTAGCAGAGCTTCTTTCTTGTCTCTTTTAGATATAAAAAAGAAATGTTCAACTGAAAAGCAAAGTATATACTACTGGATTTTCCCTGTCCTTAACTGAGCAAACTTCTCAACCCTCCAC
The DNA here is from genome assembly GCF_004798865.1 of Varanus komodoensis. Lineage (NCBI taxonomy): Eukaryota > Metazoa > Chordata > Lepidosauria > Squamata > Varanidae > Varanus > Varanus komodoensis. The sequence continues at coordinate 477,136 of NW_025336646.1, forward strand.
CTAGGTAGTAGTGCAGATTTTTTTTTAATTTTTTTTTTACATAACTCTGGGAAACACTAAAAACCCAGAAGCTACCCAGACTCTAAGATTATATATGTGAAGAGTTTAAAATACTTGAGACTTGTTCAAATAATCATCATAATAATCTTTATATCTAATTTCTTCAAGTATGAGTACTTATTCTAAAATGCGCCATGGCTGTACATTTTCTTGTTTTGGTTTCTTAGACTATCATGATGACAAAAACTTTTTTGATAAATATTACTTAAAACAACTTTCCTGCTGCTGATTTGCTTGTACTGTTTCTGCTGCCTGAATGTATTTTTACTTTTTGCTTTGAAATGCTTTAAATCTGTTTTAATCTCTTTGCTGCCTACAAGTAGATATGCTGAAGGATGGAGTATATTTTTTAATAAATGAAACAATAGGTACATTGGTTGAATGAACAAGTTTACTCAACTCATCAATCCTACTCAACAACAGTTCATTGTGAAACAAAATGAAAATTTACATTTTCACATAACAGTGTGACTCATCACCCAGAAATAAGTATTTTGTGAACTGTTCAGATTTCTATTCACCAGCAAACAAAAAACAGTGCTAATAATAATATTTAAGGCTAAGCAGGATCTGATTTGCTTGGTCCTAAGATGCAAGAGGCTTCATTATAAAGTTGAACATCTATTTTGATGCAGGTGCTAGTGATCAGTCCACCACTACACCACTTCAGTTTCACGTTTCTTGAAGCTGTCCATCATAGATCTAACAGGATTGGGTTCATTCTCTAAGTCTTTCATGGTTTTATTTTTCACGCAGCAGCAGCAGTCAAGCAGCTCATATAAGAAAGCTAGCACTACTAAACATATTACAGTAAATATAAATATGACTAGAATGACAAAGCAGGCAGTGTTCCAGTTATCATGGAAAGGGTAAATTTTCTGCACTTGAAAACCAAGGTACTGGTAAAGGGATGCGGTTTCATTCCAGCGACTAGTGTTGAAGGTTGCCATATTTCCAGACTCCTCTGGGCTCTTCAGGAGCTCTGCATGTTGAAAAAAACAAATAGAAAAATATAGTTGGCAATTTTCCTTTGTTTTGAGAATTTTCTGCTATTTTTCTTTCCAGAACAAAATAAAATTGAAATATTTTAGTTGGTTGATTGCGGGTACTTTTTCCTATAAGAAGCAACATCTAGTCATGTTGAGCTATGGCTGCATTCCTTATAGATTCTGTTTTATTTCTAATAAAGCAACGTTTTGGACTATAACTCTTGCTATACAGTGTTTCTTTTTACTGTACTGCAAGCATGTGCTGTCAGTTTTGGACTGAGTGTCTGAGTAGTCCAATACTTTCAAAATAATGGCAGTGTATTTGTAAACCATGATCTTTATTGGAACAAAAAAAGTCATCTGCAGGTTCACTGCTTATGCTAATAGCAAAAGCAAGTTAGTTACAATGGAACAATGAAATTAGCTTTCTAAAGAATTGCAATGAAGTGTTAATAACTTTTTAAAATGCTAAGTAAGGTTTCTATAAATAGGAACCCTTCAGTGAAAAGTTTCTATTTGGCCTTCTTTTCTAGAATATTATACTCATCCTAAAGCAGCCTATAGTCTCCAAGCAGCCCTCTGATGTTGATTGTGCAGCAACATGCTTCTCCTGTCTGCTGCCAAAATAGCATCCCCACGTTGCCCTTTCCTGCCATCAGTCAAGTTCAACGGGAGAGGAAGAGACGACAGCCTCCTCCTGCCCCTGGTGACACGGAAGCAGCCGACATTGCTGCTTCTTCACCAGTAATGGTGACATGAGAGTAGTGATGCCAGTCAGGGTCACTGAGAAGAGGAAGCTGCAACTAAGACCGGGCCACTTCCAGCTACTCCTGACCATTTGCTTCAGGGCCCAGAGATTCTGCATCCTACTCTGCAGAATGAGTGGGTCATCTTTGCAGTCCATGGTTACTCCAGAGATGTGATTAGTAACATCTTCTGGGCATCAGGACACCACTTCTGCAACTGAATCTTCAACATTACCTGACAGTTTTTCCAGCTGGATGATGACTTAGATTCAGGAAGGACCTCCTTTGAGAATGACAACTATCTGAGACTTCCTTCAGGGTTGTTTGGCAGCTGATCTTGAACCTAATACCCTGCATCTCAGGTATCTAAAGTGGTGGCCACAAATAGTAGCATGCCAGTGGATTCAAAACAAGGGACACCTGTCCCTCATGATTTGGATGGAGTTTTTTTAGTTGCTGTCTTTTATGGGGAGGTTGGCATGTTGCAAATCACTGGGCTGCCCTTCAACACTATCTCTGCTGGGATTTGAAAGAGTGGTTTTGTGTTTAAGAAGCTCAGCCCACAGCTGTGCCCTCTGCTTCATTTCTTCAGCAAGTGACTTTTAGCATTACCAGTTTGCATTCTGAAAAATAGATGTTTTGTGACCAGCCATACCCATTTTCGTAGCCATGTTCTAAATGAGCAGGCCCTCATAGTAACCCTTGTGAGAGTGCCCATGTTACTCAAAATTCCAAATGTGCTTACCAATCCAAAAAGAAGGGATATATTCCCTTATAGTTTTGCTTTCCTTTGAAAGTAGCTTTCCTGCAGTGGTTCATCAAGTTCCCGCCAGGGCATTGAAAATACACATAAATGGAAAGCTAATGAGTAGAATTTAAAATTGTTCTGGAAAGAACTACCATTGTCTTAAATGGCTATATGGCTATTTTTAATTAGAGGCTAATGTTGTGCTTTAACATTTCAAACTGGGGGAGATGAAGATGCAAAAAGACCCATGAGATTGATTTTGCACTGTTAATTAACTGGTATTTGGACTGATAATGTACTCTGACCTTGTCAAGTAGCACAAAAAGGAGAAAGGAGCAGAGCTTACCCAAAAGGAGCCTGCTTACCCAAAATTCCGTCTCAGGTTCCGCCTGTGCCTATTTGGTGGCAGTGGACTGTAGTAGAGGAGTGTGGGCCAAAAGATCCCATTTAACCATAGGATTTGACAAATTTGCTGCTGATGACTATAACTGCATGCAGACACTCCAGATGCATTTTGCATTTTACTATCAGTAGAAAGCAACATGGAGCATTATGGACAAAATACATAGCCTGAACCTGCCTGCTCCATAATTCAGAGAAATAGCTGCCTATTGAACACTTTTCTAAGAAAGGAATTCCTGAAAATCCCAATAAAATTAGTGGTGACTTTTTATTATTTTATTAACTAGCCTAGAAAAGTTGAACCAGAAGTTGTTATTTGGGGGAATTAGTACAACATGTTGAAAAAAATATTTAAAGTGGAGTTACTGTTGAAGGTATATTTTTAAAATTTGATTAGATGATGGTTGGTTGGTGGAACTGTATTATTATCAAGTAGCATTATAAAGCTCTATCTATTTATCTGTTTATTTATAAATAAAATTTATATGCCATCCAATTACTAATGTCTCTGGATGGCTACAGCATAAATAAATTGATGACCCACTCTGGCTGCAATTAATAAAATACAATAATACAATTCAATATTAAAACTTATTAAAATATTGATTAAAAAAAGGTCTTAATCTGGCGTCGAAAAGCATATAAAGCATATAATGACAGCGCCAGGCAGACCTCTGGGGAGCACATTCCACAGACAGGGTGCCACCACAGAGAAGTCCCTCCTCTGGGTACTCTATCTCCTAATATCTTTCACAGAGGGTTCCCGGAGGAGGGCTTCTGCTGCCGATCTCAGGGGGCAGGAGGGCAAATAGGGAAAAAGGCGTTCCTTTAGGTATCCTGGTCCCAAGCTGTTTAGGGCTTACAGGTAATAACCAGCACCTTGAATTGAGCCCGGACTTCGATGGGAAGCCAATGGAGCTGATAGAGGTCCACAGATTTATAAAAGGATTAAAAAGCGATACACTTCAATGTTTTATAGTTAACACACAATATTAAGTAAAAGAGCTCAAATGCAAAATGTCTGTGTAGAGAAAAATGTCACACCTTATTTCTATAAATGGAATTACTCCTATTAGTTCAATCTTGTGGCACAAAGATTAAGGCAGTATCCCATGGTGTGTTTCACTAAATCAGTGGTATCATTCTGTTAAATCAAATCATACTTGCATGTCTCTACCAAAACCACTGGTTGTGCAAGCAGCAGTGAGATGCATTAGTGGAATTTGTGTGGGCCAAGCATATTCACTAGTGAAACATGCTAGAGCCCAAAGTGGAATGAAGATGTGCTGGCAGAGTTTGTGCAAGTGGAATAACAGTCCCATTAGTGGTGTATCTCTACGAGGATAACTTTAGTTGAGTTCTTTCTTTGCACACAATGACCCACTTAGTTTCCAACTAGTGCAAATTGTAAACAAAATTTGTGTTTTCACAGGAAACTTCATATTTATGCATTTCCCTATACAGTCAAATATAGTCAATGGCAGTTGCTATTTCATTATTTCATTTTCATTTTTAAAAATGGTACTAAAAAAAGTACCATTTGCTTTCTGATTGTGTTATTTTAACAGTGACATTTTATGTCACTATGGAAATAAGTAAAAGCATATGACTTGCAAAGTAAATTATCTGGGTTATGTTGAGAGGTTTCATATGGCAACTCAGTTCTGAGTAAGTTCCAGAACCTTCTGATAGATTTTGTCTGCGATCCTATGCCCACTTGTCTGAGAGAAAGCTCAGTTAAACTTAGTGGAGCTTTAGAATTGCATTGTTAATCAACCAGCACAGGATAAATTAACAGTTCATGTTTGCTTTCAGATAAGTTCAGCTGATTTTTAGTGGAGCTTATTTCCAAGTAAGCATGGACAGGATTGCTGCCCAAGGCAATGATCACTTAACATTTGAACTGGTAGAGTCCCATTGACGTCTGTGAAGCCATGTTCATGTTAACAAGTCTGGTACTGTAAGAAGTTGTTAAGGTTAAGGTTAGTCTAAGAGAGCAGCTTAAAGGGTTTGAAGAATACATTTTTTTCATGTGCAGTTTAGCAATCTTTTGACTTCAAAGATAAATCCTGTTAACACTCCTGCATCAAAGTCTTATTAGTTTTTACCTTGCAAAATTAGATTAATTCATAGGTCACTTAATGCCTCAAAAGGATATTCTTCTCAGAATATTATCTGGGTGTGTAGGGCTGTTGGTAAGATGGATGTTCATCAATTCTTCATAAATGCACAGATGGTAAGATTTTCTGTCAGTACAAGGCAAGCGTCTCTGCATTTAAGCAGCATACAATCAAGCTTCAGATGCAAGAAGAACTGTACACTGTTTTTATTTTTTATAATTGTATAAAGATAGGATGCTTAGATGTTCTGTTATTTTGAAATCAGATTTCTTTCAGATAAAATACAGACAGTATCTTTTTTAAAAAAGGTATAGACCTACCTCTTCAGAAAGGATGATGGAACAGAGCTGATCTGCTGTTTAATACAGCCTCTGATACAGCTAAGATGGAGCCCTGCTACTATTGGCTGAAGCAGAATGCAGCTGACAACTTCCTTTATGCTCATTTGCATCAGACCCCTACCCGAAGAGGAAATCATTCATAAATCCAAAATATATAAGAAATCTGAGCAGGTCTCTCCCCAACTCCCATTTTTGTTTTTCTTTTCTAGCAGCTCATTTAACAAATATATGTATAAACAATGTGACCTTTTGTGTTTTGATCTCAGCGTGGCATTTAGTGTGTTAACACCTTCAGCTTCTTTGCTTTTTAATGGCATATCTGGTTGGGGTGAGCCACCTATAATTAATCATTGTGTTGATATAATATGTATGTGAATAGACACGCACACACGCAGAGGGAGAGTACTTAAAGATGTAAGCACCTTTTGTCTTCCTTTTCTTTGTAAAACATTTATGGTATATGAGCCATTGGTCTGTGGTTTGTGAATTGTCCTTAGAAGATTTGTATTCCTATTTTCTACTGTTGTCTTCTGCCTCCTTTGTATAACTGCAGTAGGGAAGGAAATCAGGCAATGGTTGTATGAATTATGAAATCAGCACATTTGTGAAATTGGATTCAGATTTATTTTATTTATAATATTGTAGGCAGTGCTTGTAGCAGCTTGAAATAGCCGGCAAAAGATAATATGCGAAGATGAAGAAGCATAAACAATATTTTGCAAAATGGGGGAAATAGCCTCTGAAGAAATCCAAAATTCAGATCTCTGGTGTTTTTAGTAAAATGAAGTTGTCTTTTAAAAACTAATCTTTTATCGTTGAACAGTTGCTCTTTTTGTTTTGGTTTTTTTGTTCTTACATAATTTTTATTGAATTTGTTATTTATAAAGATTATTATTATTTTTTTAATTGTATATATTGTGAGCCGTCCCTAGATGCCAAGGCATGTGGTGACGGCATACAAAAGTTTTAAATAAAATAAATTTGTTGAAAGTTTGACAAATTCGTATAAAGGTAGTTAGAAAGTCATCAGATGAAATGATCTGGGGGTACATTTTAGCTTCAGTAGGGAATACACTGATGATGGGGGTTATGAATTCCAGTAAATACAAGAGTTTGTTTTATTTGAAAATAGCAAACATAGGCCTAGCTGAAATCAAGTAAAAACATTTTTGATTTTTAAAAAACTATTATCTGTTCTGATTTTCCTATTGCCTGCCAAGATATTACCCCGGAAATGAATACTCAGTTTTTTCCTTCAAAAAACAGAAGGTAAAAAGTTGTACTCCGAGATAAGCTTCTTTCAGTGGCCATTTAATTCTCTTCCCCTTTGTGTACAGTCTGTGGTAAAAGGCAGGTGAAGCAAAATGGATGCTTTGTGTGGAACACAAGTGGCAACTAGCTGTTCTTTGATGAAATTAATTACTTGAATGCTTCAAGTGGCTTGTGACTTGCTTAAACAACTTACATCAAGGAATGGCCAGGGATTGTGATTCTGTTGACTTCACTGGGAGCAGATCAGTACTTTCAACAGCCATATCCTAGCCAGGATGGGGCTGGAAGGCACCACTTTGCCACAACACTAGTTATTAACTGGGGGAGGGATTTTTATGAAGGTGTTGCTAGCAGATTACTGTTTGGCCTTTGCAGCAAAAAATGCAAGGTCCCCTGTGCTTTTTTAATATATAGGTCATGGGTCCTCAAACTACAGCCCATGGGACAGATCCGGCCCGCCATGCTCATTTATCAGAGGAAACGATCTCCAAGTGAGTCCAAAAGCTCTGAGCTGGTGCAGGCATTCTTTGAAACTGAGCAGAGAGCCGGTGCACATGCCTAATTGTAAAAGCTCAACTGCACTTGTGCCGGCTCCCCCTCCCCCACCCACTGCATGCATATACAGAGTGGGAATACAGAGTGGGAAACAGAAGAGAAGAGGGCGGAAGAGAGAGAGAGATGAAGACCCTAAAAAAGGATTGAAGGTAAGAAAAATAAAACTTTTAAAATCCATTTTTAAGTGTGTAAGCCACGCCTTTCAATGGACAAGCTGCTGCTGCCATCGAGCAGCTGTCCCCCGGCTTGGTGAGGTGGCCACGGCTTGCGGCGGAAGTGCAGGAGCCCTGCCCTTCAATGAGCAACCCACTGCCACCGTTGAGCGGCTGCTCCCGGGCTCGGTGAGGTGGCCGCAGCTTGCGGTGGAGGTATGTGAGCCATGCCTTTCAATGGGCAAGCCACCACCACCATCGAGCAGCTGCCCCCGGGCTCAGTGAGGCAGCTGTGGCTTGCCCAGAGAAGGCTCTTCCCCACCTCATCTTGGGCTTCTGCTGCAGCCTGAGGGAGCGGAGCAAACATTTTTAATTTTTTAAATTTTAATTAAATTTTTAATGTGCAGTTTGCATAGGAATTCATATTTTTTTCAAACTATAGTCCGGCCTCCCAACAGTCTGAGGGACAGTGAACTGGCCCCTTGTTTAAAAAGTTTGAGGACTCCTGATATAGGTAAAACCACTGGATAGGTCATTTGGAAATTAAGGTTTGATGTCATCAGTATGGTGATGACATCCCTCCCTCCCCCACTCTTTCCTGTTATCAGTCACCTGGAAGATAGAAATTCTGAACCATTATTTGGCGCAGATTTGGATTGAAGAAAAGTAGAGCGGCAGGTGGAAACTTGATCCGTGTAAAACAGATATACTTTTTCTTTGAGGTTCTGCGGATCCAAGTGGAGCTGCACAACCAGGATGTGGTTACATTCCCTCTGAAATAGTAGGTTTTTATCTCAGGAGTACCCTTGACTGAGCATTTGGATGCTCATGTGGGTAGTGGCTAGAAGTTTTTGTACCAGCTTGACTTGATATGACAGTTGTGTCTTGGAGAAAGCAGGCTTGGCTTCAGTAGTTAATCAACTCCAGCTTATATTAATGTGAGCTGCCCATGGAGAGAGTTCAGAAATGTCATCTGGTCCAGAATGTGATCACAAGTATTTTGGTTGGCATCTGGAAGCCCACTATTCCAATCTGATACTAATTACATTGATTTCCAATATGTTTCCAACCTCAATTCAAAGTAGAGTCTTTGACCATTAAGGTCCCTAAATGACCTGGAACCACAGTAGCTTTAGAACTACTTTCTCTTGTGCAGACTAGTCCAAGAACTCTGTTCCATTTTATAGGCTGTCCTCCATGTTAGGTGTGGCCAGAGGACTTTTTCAGTTGTTGTAGGAAATTATGGAACAGCCTTTCCTTGGAGATATTGCTTGCCAGTGACTACCATTTGGGTTACTGAAGACTGATTTATTCCAAAAACCAAATAACACTTCATGATCCAATTATTTGGGCAGTAGGCCATGAAAGCTTATGTCAACACAAATTTGTTAGCCTTGAAGATATAACAACATTCTTTCTTGTTTTTGCTGTAACCAACTAATTTGGCTATCCCTTTGGAAATTATTTTATTCCAGTGTCGTCTTAGTTAACTACTTAACTGCTGCTATTTTAACACTTTATCAATTTTTCTATTAGTGGCCTTGTTGTTTCTTTTTTTTTAATTCTGGGCTCTCTCAAGTAGTATTTCTACATCATGGGTAAATAAATTATTGTAATACATAATAAATTCCACTTCTCACATCATCATACATAGTTAATTACTCTTAATCCCACTGAAGTCTGATTGTTCCTTAAGTCTTTCTAAAAGACAGTTCACCAGCTCACCTTAGTGCTTGTGTTTAATGCTAGCAAACTGTTGAGATGTCTCCTTGCCAGTGTATGGAAACATTTAGTGAAATTGTTTTTAGTTAATGATCTTTTCTGCCATTTGAATCTAGGGAAGACTATGTTGATGATTGTTTTAGTGCATGGTTTTGCTGACTAATGCCCAGAACCAGAGACTTGCAAGTAGGACATTTTGGAGCTTAAAGCAGAGTTGAAGATTTGGTTATTTCTTTTGTGGGGAAAATAAGATACAAGGTTAGATGAGTGACCATGGTGTGTTTTCGCTGGCCAAGTAATTATTCAGAACACTAAATAAATCATTGCTTAGAGCATAAATGACTTATTTGCAGTAGGGTATGTGACTTATGGGGAGATTTTATTTATCAGTATAGTTTGCTTTATTTCATACCCTATGCGTCTAGTCCCAGAGCGGGTTTACAAGCAGAAAAATGAAGAATACAGTTATTAAAACAGTGAACAATATATACCAGTTAAGTCAAATAAAAGCAGCAGAAATATATATTTCGGAAGCTTTCTTGAACAATCTCATTTTCACTGCTCATGGCAGGGTTTGAAAAATGCTTTCATGTGTCCTTTTCCTTCACTTCTGCAAGCAAGGGAACCTTCCAAACAGGCAGTAATTGGGAGTTTGTACATAGGCACATGAGAGATGAGGCACTCTGTCACATAAGCAGTTCTAAGGAACACAATCAGATATGCTGGTTGGCGAAATCTGCCTGGTTTCATTCCTGTTCACATGCACTAGGCATGCTGCCAAGCGTGTGTAAGAAATACGCCACCAGTTGGCCTCATCCATGTAGTGGATGATTGACACACACTTTTATCACTGTGGGATCATTTGGTAGAGAAGCAGTTCCCACCCAGCTGCATGGTGGCTCAGGCAGGCTAAGTGGAAGGCCTGAGGGTCAGGTCGGGTTTGGTTTCATAAATCTCATTCACACCAAAGCTTTGTCGTGGTCTCCGTGCATCACATATATATGAGTGCTGTGCCTGTGCAGTGCCTGTTGCCAGTTACATATTTTTGTTTGCTTGACATTCAATTGCTGTTCAAGATGGAACCCTCCCAAGGCAGCATAAAAATGGAAAAATATTTACAAAACAACAAAAATATGTGAAAACAATATTAACTATTAAAACCAGCAGCTTATGTTCATGGAAGGGTGCATTCATGCCATGTTTGGGTTGTAAAATGGAAGTGAAAACATATTTTTTGTTTACATGTGTGAAATACGTGAAAACTTGTTTTTCTTTTACAGACCACAGCAATGGATCTTTCAATTTAAAAGCGCTTTCTGGTGGCTCCGGTTACAAGTTTGGAGTCCTTGCAAAAATAGTGAACTATATGAAGGTACAGTCTTTTTGTTCCAAATGTTTAGAACAATGAAACGCACACCTTTACTGTATAATTATTTTAACTGCATCAGCCATGACAGTTTTATCACTGATAGGAGAATGTGGTAGATGCAAAAAAATGATGTACATTTAAACTTGAAGTTCACCTGTTGCAGGAAGAACATTGTTCTGTCAATTGAAGGCTGTTGTTTTGTGCTTAATTCTTCAGAGTGGAAGATAGAATCAGGTTTTGGTTAAGCTCTGCATGGTAAGGCTTCTAATTTGAATATATTACATCATCATGCCTGACAACACACAACTTTCAGGGTTCATCATTTTCCAGTGGCACTTGGTACTTGGTACTCACCCTGTTCAGAAATTGCAATAGAAACAAGGCAGGATTTTGTTCGTAGGCCCCCCACAGACTCAAGGCACACTCCTGTGCATGTTCAGACAGAAAAGATGCATACTACTCCTAGCTTACCCCAGATAGCATGGCTAGTGAGGCATACTGGGAACTGTGGGCCATTTTTGGGGTAAGAGTGTAATCTTTAATGGGGAATGGTTTGCCTTAAGTGCAAGTGAGCCCGTTGAAAACAGAGATCAAGCCAGCAATTATAATCTCCACAGATGTGAGATATTTGAAGTCAGCATTTGGTCTGTTTTTCTTAACATCTCATTTAATGCTTATGATGAATCAAGAATAAGCTTTGTTTTTACTTAACTGCAGCACTTAAAATATAACCTAGAATTCCTTGGTGACCTCATTGTTTATAACAGTGCTTGCTTTTTAATTATATTTTGTTCTGTTTGATTCACGGTGTTAACATGAATGCTAATGCATATGTGCACTGTAGCACATACTCTATTTAAAAGGTGGGTAGGGAGTGGATCCTGTAGCTTATTTGCCCCATTGGCCCAGTTGTAACTATACACACATTTTGTGCATTAAGCGATACGAGTTTGCTGCTGAGAGAGAGAGCTCAGCCTATATGTGCAATCCTGTATGTTTTTGGTAGAAAGCTACTGCTGAAAGTAGAATTGCATCACCTCAACACAGATTGAGAACCAGTGTGGTGTGCCGATTAGAATGTTGGACTGGGAATCAGGGAAATCTGGTTTCTAATCCCTTCTCAGCTGTGTAGCACACTGGGTGACTTTGGGCCAGTCACTCACTCTTAGTCTAATCTACCTCACAGGGTTGCTCTGAGAATAAAATGGAGCTATGTAAGCAGTCTTGGGTTCCTTCCAAGATAAATAGGCAACACATTTCCCACATTTAGTATCATACATAATAGTTGTGTAAGGTCCCTTCGTATCTTTTTCTTTGGTATCTATTTATAAAAATATTAAAATGCGAGGTAATAATGTTAATAAATTGCATGGGGCTTCTTTTTCACATATGTACTTTGTCAGAATTAGTCAAACTCGCTTTCAACTGTAAGAGCCTTGCTTATGTTGCATAGGCGGAGAATGTCCTTGTGCAAGTTGAAGTAGCCAAGGTGTTATTAGGTTCCCTTGATGCGGGGATTTTTCCCATTCATTTAATTAGATGGTGGTCTCCTTTCTTGTAAATGTAAGTACCAGTTCAGACTTTGAAAGTCCTGGGGTACCATCAGCAAAGCCTGTAAAGCCCAGCAGTTGAATTCCTATAATGGCGATGCTAAAATGCTGCTGTGATATGATAGAACACTGGAGTATTCCTTAGTACACATCATTTGGAGGCATTTATGTGTTGATGTAAAAAAAATCTTAGGATTGTATTGTGACACAAGCACAATAATACAGCAAAATATTGAAATGCAGGCTGTTATACTATGTACCGAGTCATTAGCTGTGTGTATTTCATATGCTTGTTGTAAATGAATTACATGCAGAACCTTGGCATGTCATTTTAAAAAATTAATAATAGTTCATAACAGATACGATTTCTCTCCCTAGACACGGCATCAGCGTGGTGATACCCATCCATTAACTCTAGAAGAAATATTGGATGAAACACAGCATCTGGATATTGGACTGAAGCAGAAACAATGGTTAATGAGCGAGGTAATCAATGCTACTATTCCACCTTGTAATATAAGGCCAATTTAAATATGCATATTGATCAAATGTTAACTAACGCTACTCAGTGATAGTTCAGTTGTAAGAACTGACACGGTTTTCACAAAGCTGCCACACAATTTTAAAATCATTGGTTTAACAAACTGCATACGACAAATGTGTTCCCTTTCCTATAAACTGAGAACTTGTTTGTTTTACAGGCCCTTGTCAACAATCCCAAAATAGAAGTTATAGATGGGAAATATGCTTTTAAGCCTAAGTACAATTTGAAAGATAAAAAGGCCCTGCTAAGGCTCTTGGATAAACATGATCAGCGAGGACTGGGAGGAATACTGTTAGAAGATATTGAGGAAGGACTGCCGAATGCACAGAAAGCCATAAAAGTAAGTCATAACAGTAGTTTTATATTATAAGAAATTGATAAACTTTTGTTTCCACAAAGACAATGGTGATAATTGTTTTAAGGCAAATTATTTTTCACTGTAGTCCAGGAATGTAGTGCATTAGTCTCTGTGTAACTAATTTTTTCTGAGAGTTAATCAAATGCTTAGGAACAGCTTCTGCAACACCCAGCCAAACTGTTCTTCTTACTTTCCCATGTTTAATTGAAGAGCTGTTTAATGGGAAAAATTTGAAGAACAACTCCTTTCTAAAAAAAAAAAAAAAAAGATCTTGTATTAAATCCATAGACTTTTGAAAGCTTGAGTTTAATGAGTGATTTAGCAACTCTGTGCAAGCAGCTTCTGAAAACATGTAATGTAATAGCAAAAATAAGAGGCATGGTATCTCTCTGAGTTACAGTCATGATCTTATTGATCCTAGCAAATCAGTGGAGAAAGATCTTAACAGGATCTTAATAGTTCAGTCCTGGACATGTTTAGTCAAATGGGACCTACTCTCACATATACCTTTATAAGATTGCAGCCAAAATATACCAGTTTTATGGTGACTGTTGTCACATGACATTAAAATGCATCCTGGATGACAAGCCATGGTGGATTGTCATGTCTTGCAAGCTTGGACTTCTTCCTGCAAGTGTGGCTTGTTTGAAAACAACAAACAAGGGGGCAGGAACAGGTCTGCCTGTGATGTTTTGACAAGGGCATGTGTTCTTGCATATGTCCCTGACAAAAACCCCTAATTAATCCTTTCATTGTCCCCATTGGAAAAAGGAAGGGTGCTCTTTGATAGCTGCCAAAACATACTTCTGTAAAAAGCATGGAAGGCTTCTGCCTTCCTGGGTGCCTAAAGTTTGGGATGGAAAACTCCACCATAACTTTTCTCCTATATGAAATATTCTGAGTCATTTGTAATTGGTTTCTGTGATTATATGAAAATTGGTGATGAGTGTCTGATTGTCCCTTCCTTTGCCTCTGCTGATACAGGCAGGAAAATGCTAGATTTTTGTGCACTTAGGCTTATCTTCTCTTGGTTGGTGTTCTTGCTAAGGTGAGAGCAACCCAGTTCACATGATCAAGCAACCCATGATTATCAAACTATGTTTCTGACCATGAGTAAATGAGCATGCTATTCCCGACCCGGTTACACTTTGCCAAGTAACCAATGTCTCATTCCTAGGTGGTTGTTGTAAAGTTGGAACAGCCCAGCAACAGATTAAAATTCTGTTAAGCATGATAGTAACATGCTATTACTGTTGTGTTCAATTATGCAACCGGTCAGTGTGTATGTGAGAGCCAGCTTGGACAGGGGATCTGAGAGATCCGGATTCTAATCCTTGTTTGGCCATGAAGCTCACTGGGGGACTTTGGGCCAGTTACTCATTCGCAGCCTAACCTACCTCACAGGGTTGTTGTGAAGATAAAATGGAGTGGAGGAGGCCTATGTAAGCTGGGTTCCTTACAGGAAGAAAAAATATATTAATGTCATGTAATTATAGTAATAGTAATAGTAATAAGTGTATGTGAATGTGTGTCCGACAGAGAGTCAAGACTCTTCTAGTCAGTGCTTAGAGCCAGCTAGCTGTTCCTGCTGCATATATAGCCGTAAGGCAGCAAATTAGATTCTCAAAATTTCAAGTTTATGACTGTTGCTTTTTTTTTTTTTTTTGCAAGAGTGAAAATAAGCAGAAAACTGGATAGTAACTTGTATCCTTTAAAAATATGATATATTTCAATCTAAGGTTTTTGCCTAGTTGTTTGCAAAATACTTTCAAATGATTTAGGTTATGTTACTTGTTGAGATCATAAACAAATTAACTGCAGGCCTCTGTCTCATTTGGATTCTGAAATGGGTTTCTGGTGCTGATTGCCCACAGACATTCTGGTGCTGAATGTTCTCTTGCAGACTTGCGGAGAATCTCCAAGTACTGCTCTTAACAGTGCTTATTTCTGTATTTGTATTTGAGGCTTTAGGGGACCAGATCATCTTCGTTACACGTCCTGATAAGAAGAAAATTCTTTTCTACAACGATAAGAGCTGTCAGTTTACAGTGGATGAAGGTTGGCTTTCTCATTAGAGTAATTGTGTGCATCTGGCATAAAATGTATGTTTTACTTGTTCTTAGAATCATTCATGTCTCTCAGTTCATGTAATATATAACTAGCAATAATGTTCTTGCATTATCAGAGACAGGATTTCTTCAGTGTTGCCTAAAAAACATTTTTAAGCATGGGGTCATATCTAATTGTTCTTCCATTGATCTCCAGTGTCTTTTGGTTGTTTATTTTTAACTACTTCATATTCTGTTTCCCCTGAAAGGGAAAAACAAGCTTGTGCCCGCACTCACTTAGCTAATTCTTCTCCTGAGCTCCTTGGTTGTGCTGCTGTCTATTCTGTGCTCAGATGGACAAAAGCCCAGTCTTCTTTGTCAGAGAGTTAACAGGAGGAAGCTAGCTACAATGGACTCAGGAGAAAGACTGAATCAAGCTGAATAAAAGGTTTGCTTGAATGAGGTGAATCTGACTAATCTTTTCATATTATTTGCTTTATATACACGGAAGAGGTTAATAGGATATCAAAAATCTTTCGGGGAAAAAGCTTAAGAAGAAAAATGCAACAGCTAGATAAAAACTCAGTACAAGTGATTGTTAAGTGAATGCAAGGGTAAAAAACAAGCAAGCAGCCTAGTGGTGGTGGCCTGAAGTCCTTGTAAGAAGTATTCCCGTTTGGATGGCCAAGGTTCCCTTTGTCTGACATCAGAGCAGAGACTTGCTGCTGCCTTTTGCCTGCAGAAGCAATGGCTGGTAAGAAACGGTCAAGGCTGCAGATGTGTACTGTGTATGTTCCTTAATGTCGGAAAGGGAACCTCCCTAGTCTCATGAAAGCAGACTGTCATGGAACGCTAACTAAAGCTCTGCTGCACTACTATAAGCTGCTGCAAAGCAAACATTTCAAAGAGCTAGAAACCCAGGCCTGGCTTTTTGGGGTTCAGGCCTGTTACAAAGAGTAAGGAAGAACCATTGCCTTGTCTGGATAGGTTCTTTCCTTGTTCACATTGGGCAGGTTTTCACAGCAGCAGTAAGGCACCCTGTAAACAACCCATGGTGGTTTGGTTGTTTTCTAAACAACTCACGGTAGGCCCAGCAGTTGATTGAGCTACCTGGTTGTTCTCTCCTTCCTTCCTACGCAGTCCTCCAGCTGGTTTCAATGTGTGGTTCAGTATCCCTAGTGGCCTGCCCTCCCCTGCCTACTCTGATTGCTCCCCCTTTTTATTTGCTGCCATTAAAGAATCAGAGTCTTAAGTAGCTGTGGTCATAATTTTTTGAAACAAACAAGGATCAGGCAAGACTACACATATCAATAGTCTTAAGAGAACAGTTGTGTATTTCAAAAAGATTGACAAAAAAAATTGATAACACAGTTGTGCAATTTTCTGAGAGGAAGAACAGTAAAAAAAAAAAAATGGTGTGAACCCGTGAAGGTCACACCAAAGTTCTGCTTGGGCATTAGTGGAGGAGCTATCACTGATAACTGTATAGACAAAATTGCAAAGAGCAGAAGGTTTTTTTTTCTGTTCTTTCTGAGATGCTTGTTAGCCAGTGCCTGCAACCTACAGTGAAATTGTTGACTTGGGTTTGGATGACCCAACAGCCCATCACTGTATGAACAATCCTTAGAACAAGCTGTAGGTTGTCAGGATGGTCTAAGACAGAACAACTAATTTTAACTAGTTTTCCATGACATGTTACACTGTCATGTGAACCAGGTGAATGAAAAGCTATTTTTAATGTCTACATGGACAGAAAAGAGAGCTGCCCATAAACGTCAATGGAGAAATTAAAAAATTACATTAAAGAAAATAACATACCTGGGATAGGGTGCGATTGTGTTCACTCAGCTGTCCTGAGAACCAAACCAGACATGGATTTGAGGACTGAATATAGTCCAGAGGCAGAGAAAACTAACTGATGGTGGAGGCTGGGGGGCAGCATGGAAGAACTATGGGTGGGAGGAATGGAACAGAGTGACTAGAATCCTGACCAAAAGGACTTTGGGCTTCATTGTGCTGTTAATACTATATGGTGTTCAAAGGTCCAGGAGAAAGCTCTAGGCATTCACTTAGACCATTAGCCATGATGGCTGTCTGGAACCTCCCAGATTCAAAGGAAACAATGTAGTTGGAGGTAGCAGCAGGGAGAACAATTGTATTCATGTTTTGCTTGTGAGCTTCCCAGAGTCATCTGCTTAGCCAGTGTGGGTAACAGGATGCTAGACTAGAGTCATAAGGTCTTCTGTGCTCACTCAATCCTCTAGGATTGTCCCTGTTTGTCAGCCTGTAATTTTTAATCAAGTGAGTAGCATTCCTGGAAGCCGTAACATTTCTTTTAAGAAACAGTGTCTCAGCATTAAAGCAAGATTTGTTTATAGCAAACAGTACTAGCTCTTGTGTGTTTCGGCCAAAAAAGCCAAACACACGAAATTTCTATCCTATAATTCTTTATTTTGACAGGCCTGTGTTAGGTCCAGCTTAAGATAGTCAGTTCAGGAGATCAGATTCTTTCAGGATCAAATATAATATGAGTGTATGGCAAAGGAATGTGGATTCGGGTCCATATTCCTTGAGGAGGAATTATCTGTTACCTCGCAGGGTTCCATGTTCCATCTGCATATAGTGGTACAATGGAATATAATTTTTCTACACAAAATAGTCTGCCCAAAATCACCTCAGAATCCTGTTGGGACTGCTAATGTGAAAGCAAGATGCCTTTATACAAAGGACAGATATGTATACTAAACAGAGGAGTGGTTGATAGCTTTTCCATAAAGCCTTTCCTTCAGAAAAAAAAGTATTTCAAAATAGTGTGAAAATTGTGCAATATCTGTTTTATTGAGTGCTTGCACCATAAGTAATTACTGCCTTTTCCCCAATTTAGGGGATTATAAACAGATGCAGTAATCTATCTTTCCCCAATAAAACTTAATGATGAGTGAAGGATTTTTTGTCAGTTATATGTTGCACTATCACCACCATTAGTATTATACATTACTTATGAAGTATCTACATTGAAATGCTGTATATTAGCTGTTTCTACCCTATTGCCTTTCTTATATCAACTACATACTCCTAAGGGTTTACATTTACTTTCAAATTACAAAATGTAATACTTAAATATTTCAAACTGTCATATCCAATGAATATTGTAGCAGAAGGTAAATGGTTTCTTAGTGTAATCTGTAGATGGCAGCACAATCTCACATTTGGAGTTTACTGGAAGATCTAGTAGTACAATTGTTTTTAAATGTTGCTTTGAAATCTGGCATGCTGCCTAATTATCTATTTTTAAAATCAAACCCTGCGCTTCCTTATTTACAATATTTTTGTAGTTGCTAATCAACATATGTTTTCCAGGCAGCTTGCATAACTAAAAATAGAATATGAATACAATATTTAACTTGCAATAAACAGCAGTCTTTAAAACTTTCCCTTTTTTAGTAGTGGAAAAATGGCAAAGGCATTAGAAGCTTTTAACTGATATAGAAAACAAAGATGCAGGCATGTCTAAAATGCCTAAAATGTTCTGCATATCAGTATGGCATCTCCAGCGCTGCCATGGGTGAGGCCAGCTGCCACAACAGTACAAGTGGTATTGTGGTAAAAAATCCCTCTTTGAGGCAGGGGGCATTTGGCTCAGGGAAGGTTCTGCCTCCAGTACCAAATAAATAACAGAACTACCAGGCACTTTCCAAGGAATTGGAGGAGACCCCTCTGTAGATCTCCACTGCTTTTAGGGGACTGAAGGCATTCCCAGAGCTCCTTAAAGAAGGTAAAAGATACAACAAAGGAAACACAAACAGAAGACGGCTAATGAACAGTTAGCCTCACCTCGAACAGGAGCCAAGAGCCTTCTCTGTCTTTGCTGCTGCTTTCTTCTAGCCTAGTCTGCAGGGAAGGGACGAGGAAGTCACAAGTGGGTTGACCACAAATGGTGTGCACTCGCCATGCTCCGCAGCACGGTGGAGCCAGCTCATCTTCCCCCATTGCCGTTGGCCCAGGCGGACTTGGGCAGCTGAATTCAAACTCTTCAGAAGCCAGCCACTGTAGCAGCAGCAGTAGGGAGCCTAATAAGCTCGCTCAACCTCGTCTTGTGACTTCCAGTGAAGGGATTGTGCAGCTAGACACAGCTAGTGTACTCTTGTCTGGCAGGAGGGGAGCAGATTCTTCCTTCCCCCCACCCTGGTATTTGATAGAAGAATCGTTCATCCTAACTTGTCAGGCTATAAAGTGCTCCAGTGTTAGTGAGTAAGTTTGCTCCTGCTTTCTTACTCACTAACACTAATTACTCGCTCACTCACTAATCAACAATTGCTTTTCTCCCAAGTCATTTGAGGGCAAGCTTAGATAGGAAAGAAGCACGTTTCACCTGCCAAGTCCTTCATCACCTGGCAGCCACAATTTTGGGGAGTTCAGATCTGGTGGTCCTACTTTTGTTGTAGTTACAGGGACGCTGAGGTCCAGCTCTCAGTGTGGTTCCATTCTTGTGGTTCTTCACACCACAGTAGTGCTATGGCACAGGCACTGCTAATCCTCTTGTTCATTGGCAGAGTGCAGTTCTCCCCGTCTGCCCCATGGTCTAGAACTGAGTCCTAGTTCTAGTAGGGAGCACAGTGGAGGTCACAATGTTCGTATTTTTGCTCCTGCAACTGTGTGTTTTGTTGTTATTGGTGGTCTTTTGCAGGTACACGCCTGCAAACTTGTCCATAGCCTTGTAAGTTTCAACTATCAAAGGGGAACCAGGAAATGGAGCTGGTATATACATGTAAATTAACAAGACAGGACTGCATATAGGCAGTTGTGGACACAGTTGCCTGGCTTTCATCTGAAAAGTAAATGGGGGGGGGGGGTGGAATCCAGTGAAAGCAGGTACACCAAAAGGTGGTGGCAACAATATCAAACCCTTATCAATGTAATCCCGTCTTTAAGTGCCAAACTCAAAGGTCTCAGTGCTGTCCACCTTTTCAACACTGGTTTATGCAACACTTTAAGACTTCTCAGATAGAAGATAGAGCCAGCATATCAAGAACACTGGAACTCGTCTCTGGACAAGGGCACCCAGAGTATTCATGACCATGTGGAATAGAATGGGATATAGGATTGAACCCTATGGCACCCCACATACCAAAGGCCTCAGCAGAACAGCAGTTGCCCAGCACCACTTTTGAGATGTACCTTTTAGTATCCGTTTAAGATATCTCACTTGCCATGTCCCTCTCCAGCTTGGGATTCATATCGATCACGTTTCTACCTGTTCTGTGCATGTCTCCTAGGGAATCTGCATGGAATTCTGAGATAAATTTTATTTCGTGAAGGAGCATCCATTCTTTATGCTGGCAGCTGCTTTTCCCTGTTCTTCAGCACACATAAAAGTCCTGGTGGATCAGACTGGGGCCCATTTCACCCAGCATTCCATTCCCATAGTGGCCACCCAGCAGCCTAAGTGAAAGCCACAAGCAAGGCATGAGTGCCACAGCACCCTCCGCCTTCAGTTTCCCAGCAGCTGGTTTGCTGCCTCTGATACGAAAGTTAACATGGAGCCATCAGGACTAGTAGCACCGGTAGCTTTATCCTCCAGGAACTTGCCCGTTCCCCCTGAAGGCTATGCTGACTGCCATTGTGAATATTCAAACCACCGTAGGCAGCCACTACAGTTTCTCGAGATGTGCAAATTGGTTAGGATGGTTTATTGCCATGGTTACTACCACACATGGGTTCCGAGTGCTCTGCCATGCCCAGCAACAAACCGCCCTGGTTTGCTTGTCATACTAAGCTGTGGAGATTGACTGCACATCCCAGAACCAGCAGTGACTTATTTGAGTCTCGGTGGGCACGGCTCATGGTGTGAACAGGGTCAAGGAGATGGGGATGGTGTGGGGTGAATATGAATCAGTGCCATGCCGTGTTGCCAGGCTTGGTTGCAGGCGGGGATGAAGACTGCAGCCCTTCCGATGCCGATCCCTTTACCTTCCTCAGTCAGCTGCAATTCGAAGGTAATGCCTTGGCCCTGCAGAGATCCTTTTAGTGGGGATGCTGCAGGCGCATGTGTGAGCACTATAGATGCTAAGCACGTGACGACTGAGGAGTGGTCAAGATGAAGATGATTATGCCATAAACAAAACCATGTTTTCTATGCATTAAACTGTGTAATATTTACTCATAGTTTTAAGGCACCACCCATTTTCGTTGTGTACAAAAAGACTGAAACAGCTGCACTGATATGAACTGCCTGAGGTACTAACTCTCAGAGCATCATCATCATCACCACCATCACCACTTCTACCACTACAACAAACATTTATATCCCGTCCTTCTGAAAAGCACTCAGGACAGCTTACATAATATAAAATTACATAGTACAATAATAAACCCTCAATTATTAAAATAAAACCACATCATAAACTTAGAGAAAAGAAAAGGGAGGAAAAGAATAGAAAATGCAACTGTGGAGAGAGTGCGAAAAAATCTTAAACCATCTAAAATCCTTGATTATTAAAATGATGGTTGAATTCAGACAGAACTTTTCAAATAGTAATAATAGCTCACTTCTAGGTCAGCTTTTATATATCAGGTCTTTCTTCTAGGTTTAAGTAGTGGTGCTTCAGGAACCAGGGTGTCCAAAGGAAGAAATGTCATGAAGTAGTTCTTAGGTTAGCACTAAGCGCCACAAATGATTTACTGAATAGATCAAAGCAACTTGAATATGTGGTGTAGTTGGGAATGGCTCTGTGTTTTAGCTTCTTATTTATGGCTTGTGAGCTGGGCCTGTTGACAGGGCTCTAATGACTATGGAATGAAGGGAAGTAGAATTGTACCAGTCACAGCCTTGATAAGGACATTCCAAGATAGCACTTTAAACGATATATGGAGGCAGGTTGCGTGCAGGTTATCTTTTAAGGTTTGGGCCCCTTTGTGTTCTCTGAACAAGAAGCTACAACTGCTTTTTAGTTTTGAAGGGTTTGGGAGTTCTTTAAAATGTCACTAGGAACTATAGCATGATTTTACAGACTGGAGTAAAAGCGTGATGAATTTGCTATTAATTATATATCTCAAGGCCGGACTAGATGTTCTGGAAATGGGTGGGTGCCACCAGCCAGTTTCTCCCAGTAACTTGTAACAGATCGGGTAATGGAGCTCAATTTTACTTGCCTCCACTGCGTATATTGGCAGTAGGAAGATGGGAAGCATCAAATAGGATAACATGGTATTCCTGAGGAGGGTAATGGTCACAGTTGCTCTCCAGTGCAGGCCTGAGTATATTAATATCAGACCTGGTGGATGTTTAATTTCAGGCATCCGAATATTCATAAAACATAGCACAATCCATATGACAAACTGCTCCGAGTCACAAATTATTGGGAGTCTTTCCTAAAAGAGAGTCTCTAATCAGACTCACTGCTACAAAATGAAACCTCCCCTCCATCTTACTGAGATTTTTGGCACCTGCTGGAATCTGCAGGGTCATGATGATCAGGCATAGCAGCATTTCTGATCTGCTTACACTTTTGTAGGTATCCACTTGCATGAGTAGAATAATTGTGAATACAATGAGGTACTATCTGTGTTATTTCCCTAGCACCATGTCTAATAATTAGCACTCTGTTTTGGCATGTTAGAATTTCAGAAACTTTGGAGGAGTGTTCCTGTGGATTCCATGGATGAAGAGAAGATAGAAGAGTATCTGAAACGCCAGGGTATTTCTTCCATGCAGGACTCGGGCCCAAAGAAAATAGTAAGAACATGACAAGCCCTTTCTTTGCTCAGCTTGCTGTATTCTGTTCCACTGTTAATGTGTCAATTCTTAATGAACTTGAAGAGAAGTAGAATTGAGACTGGACAAATGAACATATTTAATCTGTATTAACTGGGGACATGCATGAATTTCAAGCACACCAGGGAAAGTTCATAGTGGTTCGTTTCAAGATGTATGTGGTGCTTGTTCTCAGATGCAGAAAATTAGAAAGGTTCCAGAACAGGGCAACAGAAATGATCCAGGGTTTGGAAACACTTCCCTATAAGGAGAGACTGCGAGAACTGGGCATGTTCAGCCTTGAGAAGAGAAGACTGAGGGGCGACATGACACCCCTCTATAAGTACCTCAAAGGCTGTCACAAAGAGGAAGGTCAAGATCCCTTCTTGCTGATGCCAGAGTGCAGGACACAGAATAAGCAGATCAAGTTGCAACAACCCAGATTCAGGCTAGACATCAGGAAAAGCTTCCTCACTGTCAGAGCAATACGACAGTGGAACCAGCTACATAGAGGGGTGGTGGGCTCTCCCACACTAGCGACATTCAAAAAGACACTGGGCAGCCATCTGCATGGGATGGTGTAACTTGGTGTCCTGCACCAGCAGGGGGTTGGACTCGGTGGCCTTCATGGCCCCTTCCACCTCCAGTATACTATGATTCTAGGTGTTCCATGGCTGTCATGCAGATAGGAACTGAGGCAACGATCCTTCTCCTGCCCCCAACCATTAGGAAGTTGCCTTCTTCTGAGTCAGACCATCAGTCTATCTAGCCTAGTGTCAGTGACTCTGACTGGCAGCTGCAGCTTTGCACAATTTTAGATAGGCCTTTTTCGTGTGCTGCCTAGAGATGCCAAGGATCGCGCCTGGACTGTCTGCATGGTCACTGTTGCTGCCTGCCTGGGATCCAAGGCAAACATTTGTAGCCCTCTGAACCCTTTACGTGCCACTCCCTGGTGAAGTAGCACAGTGTAAGCAAGGGTTCCCTTCTGCTGCTTGCCCTGGATTTGGGGAGGTTTCCGACAGGAGCGGCAGCCACCTGCACGCAGCTCCCCACGGAGGCAGTGAATGCTGTACATGTAGTTGAACACACAGAAGTACAGCTTCACGATTCTTTTATGGGTTTTTCCAGCAAAATGGCTCTTACAGGAGCTGCTTTACATGTAACACCTTCCTGTGATGAACCTGAGTACATGGCTTCCTTTTCAAATCGCAAACACACTGTGTATGTTTGCAATTCGACTTCCTGACTTCTGTCAGCCTTAATGGCGTACTTCTGCCTTGGCTTCTCTGGGCCAGATTAGACTTAGAAGAAATATGTACAACTCTCAGACCCTTTTAATGTCTCCTTGTAGGGGCAAAGGGGATACTTTCAGAGTGCTTCCCCCACCCCAACGTTAATACCCAGAGTTTGAAACAAGATATGAACCCTGAAAAGACTGCACAGTTGCTGCTAACATGTCTAGCCTGGCCCTCCGTCTTCTTGTATTAAGGGGAAATGATCCATTTGAGGCGAGAGCAGGAAGGAAGAGGAACCTGGGGTGCATCTAATTCAGCTTTAATGATCATGTCAGGATTGTGCTACACATGTGGCTTGGCTTCCCACTTTCAAAGAAAAAATAGAGAGCCTACTGCATACAAAGCCAAAAGAGGTCATTAACAACAGAGTTGGAAGAGCAGCTAAAACATGTTACTCATTCTAGTTCTGCTAGATACTACTGATTTGTTTCCAAACCATGAAAGAGGGAAACTACGGTGACTTTTTAAAAGAAAGTTGAACGTCTCTTTTACCACCACATTGCATGTATGCAGCCTATGATGAATGCTCTCAGTTTTGGATACAACCTATCCTTATACATCTGGTTTGTCTTGTAGTAGCTATCAGACACCTTTGAATGCAAGCTCAAAAAGAAAAAAAAAGCACTGCCATCTTTATAAACATGAGCAAAGCTTATAACTATGTGGTAAAGTAATTGTGGACCCTCTGGACGCAACTGTGAACACTCCCTCCATATTAGATGCAATCAGGTGGCTGGCCACATTGGGCCACGCGCTTTGTCCACATCCATGAGCCTCAAGAACTGGCAGTCATCCAAGATCTTGACATTAAAGAATATTTATTATATTTATATCCTGCCTCAAGCCAGGACATAAATATAATATTTATATTTTATATTTAATATAAATATTAAATATTTATATTTCATATTTCTCCTCCTCCTCCTCTCAAATCTTAGCCTGAGAATGTATGGAATTCATTGCCACAAGATGACTTTATGGCCACCAACTTACAGGATTCCCAAAAGGATCCAGCAAATTCATGGAGAGTTGGTAGCTACTGGCCATGATAGCTAAAACAGTACCTCCACTTTCAATGGTATTGCACTTCCAGTTGTCAGAAGATGAGCTAGTGTGGTGTAGTGGGTAAGACTGCAGGACCGGGATGCAGGCAATCTGGGTTCTAGTCCCTGCTCAGCCATGGGGCCAGCAGGGTGACCTTGGGCCAGGCACAGACTCTCAGCCCAGCCTACCTCACGGGGTGGCTGTTGTGAGGATAAAATGGAGGAGAGATACATAAGCCTCCCCGAGTTCCTTGGAAGGAAAAAAAAAAGTGGGATATAAATAAATGAATACTGCCACTATGCTTTGCTTGTGAGCTTCTCAGGGGCATTTGTATTGCACTGTTGGTGATGTGGGAATGTTGGGTGGCACGGTCTCATCCCGCAAGGCAGCTCTCAGTGGGTTTATTTTTGTTAAATAAAAATGCTGATTGGCTCTCTCCCCTTTTAGGCTCCTGTTCAGAAGAGGAAGAAGCCCGCTTCTCAGAAGAAACGGAGGTTCAAGACTCACAATGACCATTTGGCTGGTGTTTTGAAGGATTACTCTGATGTGGTTCCTGGCAAATAGGGGGCCTTCTGGGATGAACTGTTGTGAGCTTTGATGCAGGAGCTCTGAAGGACATGTGTCCTGCGCATAATGTGATGTGGTTCTCCCCACTCTCAGTGCAGCAGCAACCGAAAAGAAACAGATCCCGAGATCAAAGAACCTAATACTTCTTTTATTGGCTACTGTGAAATTGGATCAGAGCTGTTCACTGACAGTAGATTTTTGATATTGGAGTTAAATATATTCAGCATGTAATGCCCATGTTCATGTCCATCGTTTAAGACTTTTCTGAAAAAATTATTTGGGGTTCTGTAGGTATTTCTTTTTATTCATCTGGGTTTGATTTGGAGATAAAACTGAGTGTTTTATCTATGCCAAGGAAACATGTTTATAATAAAATCATTCTAGAAAGATGAGTGTATTTCTTATTGACCGAACAGAAATAAAAGCTGATGTTTGCTCAGCTTTTACTGAAAACAGAAAATAAAAAAGAGGCATTGCCAAGATACAGCTTCAGAGGCACTCTGAGCTTTTCCTTCTCAAATAAAGGTACCTCATGTATTGTCCTGAAGACCTCCATTAATCTTGAGTACAGTCCAGTTGGTCACCTATGGAGGACCCACTCACATTACTGAGATTGTGCATTATTTGCACAAGTATGTTTCGTACAGCTCAACTTACGTGGAGAATCTGCAGCTTAGATGCCAGGCAGAATTCCAAAAATCTGCTGCCTCTCCTGGTCATATCCTTGTTCATTTTAAACGCTTACATAATTTCTGGAGGAACAAACTTTTCTTCCAAGCCTTATTATCTGTGTTAGTTTTCTCTTCCAATGTCCTCATTGCATTCAGAAAAATATGGGACAAGTTACCATTTTAATGGATTTATCTACTATCCAAACAAAAATGGGATGGGGAGTTATCAGGCAATTGTTACTGTCTTTTCTAAAACTCCTCAGATACCAAGTATCCTTCTAGTTTGAAAAACAGGATATTAATTAAAGTATGTTCCTTGGCCCTATCTTATTTGTGATTCAAAATGAATTATTCAAGTGCAATATTTTGAAGCTTAGGATAATCTATGGGATTGGCCTGCCTCCAGTTTTCATAGCAACTGGAAGGAGGCCCTGGCTATGACTTTGTAGGAAACAATGAGGAAAACAAAGATGAGAGTATGTTTCCTCATTATTTTGACCGGATGAATGCAAATACAAGAAAATCCTGGGTGTGCATGTGCACATGTATCCCATGATTAAAATAAATCTAAAAAGAATGAGGCACAGCTTTCCAGTCTGCAAGGAAGCTGTAGTTGATAATGAATGGCTTCACTTATCTAGTAGGAAAGGACATGTACACCAAATCATCTTTGAATGATTTTAGCTTAAGGTGGGCAGGATAGTATTACGCATTTTCTCCAGGTTATTTTGGGCTCCAAAGGTTAAAACTGTACCTAGAAATCCACAAACAACAAAATTGCTTTTGCATCAATGTAACAGGCAATCTGTTGCTAGCGCCACTTTAAAAAATCTAGTCATCACAAATTGAGTGTGTAATTTTTCAGTTTTATCAGTTTGGCACTCGAAATAGAAATCTGTTGGATGCTGGCTCTACAAATTGCTGTAACAGAAGGGTACTTTAAGTTTCTCCCCTGATATTTATGACGATGGAAGGATGGCAGAGGGAAGGAAGAGAATGAAAAGAGAAGTACCAGCAGGATTTTGCATGGTTGCCTGAGAGAACTGACATGAAGCAGTTTGTAATGCATTTGATCTATAATTCATCACACTCCTTCCAGGCTTTTAGAGAATGGAGGAGAAAAAGGCAAGTGGGCTTCGACAAATTGTGTAAAGAAGGCCCGTTTGGCTTTTCTTGTCAGTTCTGATCAGCGCAGGCAGATGGTGGTAGGACTCAGGGGAGTACTCGGCTCTTGATACCTGCTGATGGAAAGGGATTTGAAGGTAGGGATAACCACAGAGATAGTGATGGCAGTGACATCCAATTACTTCCAGCTCTGTGGCTCACATTCAGGTTGCTGCTAATGTGCTGGACTGAATTCCTCTGTGTCCTGTTGCCTAGAGACCACCAGCAGCAGACACAGCCTTGGCGCAATTAAAAATAGCTGTTTTTTCACTGCAAGGTACCTTCAGTCAAGTTAACGTAATTTCTCTTTCTCCTGCTAACAAGTGCCAAGTAAAAATGATTTACCTCTTGGTTCAGATTTCAAAAATGGGAACCACAATTAATGTTAGCCATTGCAGACGGTTTCCATAAGTCTGTGTTAGGCTGGGAAGAGAAAATTCACTACTGGAAAGTGAGACTAGAATACATTTGTTAATGCAGTACATTCCCAGTCTCTTAACCAGGGTTATGAACAACCTTGTGCTACATTTGCAACAGCGCAGCGAATGTTAGAAGCGGGGAAGACGATTCCATTCATCCCTGATCGTAGTTCAAACTGGCTGGGGTCAATGAGACATGTAGCCCCAAACACCTGGAGGGCATCAGGTTTCCCATCCCTCCAGTATGCATTGTTGCCTTAGTGTAGAAGAGATTTACGGGCAGGCAGCATGACATGTTAGAGCAGTGGAGAGAAGGTAGCTGACTAATGCCAGTGTTGGTGATGGAACTTTTCTGCACTTGGGTTTCAAACCAACTGGAGCCACTGCTTAGGTTATGGGGGCAGAAGAGCCTTGCTCTGAGTGTGCAGTCTTGTGCATGTTGGGAGTTGTAGGACTGACCCCTGTCTAAATAAGTACAAGACAGCAATATCTGTGTTATGCATGATGTTCTGCCAGGCAGGTACTGTTAAGGGTCTGGGAGAACAGAAAGCCAAACGTTGCTAATTATATTAATGTCTTACTGAGCTAAAGCGCTTTGAATGAAAAGAGCTCTGAACAAGTAATTTCCCAGCATGGAAGTCAGTTGATAGAGGTCCTTTAATTCTCCTATTATCTAGGAATACACGATACTAGTTTGCTACAAGTGAAGGAGTTCAAAAGTAGTCACCCTCATTTTTTGCCCATTCAGTAATTGTTCATTGCTAATTCTCAAGTTCCCTTTGCAATATACAACATGGCAAACAAGGGTCTTTTTAGTTGCATAAAGAGATTGTTTCAAAAGGAACAGACAAGAGGCAAAATGGTTAATTATTCAAGATTCTAAAGTTGCTTCAACTTTAACTGGATTCTTTGAGCAGGCCATTTTGGCACTTACTGAAATTATGCAGTTACTTCTACAAGCCATCATCATGGACCCTAAGATTAGAGTATGCCTCACCCAGTTTCTGCTCAGATTGTAATGAATGGTCTTGCTCAGTGTTGCAAAATGTGTGAACTAGTGAGACAGGCTAGTGCAGATGGTTGTCTGAATCAAGCCAAGGTTGCTCTTACTTTCTGGCTGGCAGGGAGGGAGGCTCAGCAAAAAAATTTCTGCCTCCCCTTCCATATTTGAATGAAAGAACCTTCCATTAATGGAGGGATGCAGCAGTCCCTGGGGCCAAATCCCAGTTATGTTGGGCTTGCTTGCTGCCAAGAAGGTGGCAAGCCTGACCCATGCAGAAACCCTTTTGAAGATCACCATTCCCAGGAAGCAGTTTATTTTCCCTGTTTATTCTTGCATTATCTCAAGCAGAGGGATGTAAATAACCAGACACTGTGTGGTAATCCATTGATTTATGAATATTTTAAGTTACAGTCATTGTCTTTATTTTTAGAAAATTACAATAGAAAAGTACCTTTTAACAACTTAAAAAAGAAAACAAATTGGAAGCATCTGTTCCACCCATGCCAATATAATGGGATACAGAAAAATCACACTTTGGGCTGAATAATTCCAATGCAGTTCCCTTTAGAATTATTCAGCCACCTCCTGTCACATGTTAATTTTGCTCAAGTCATCCATTTATTTTCACTTGGGTAGTTTCAATCCCACTTCTGAAGTTTACAGTCTTTGAAGTCTTTAATGTTGTGACACATCAGTCGTGTTTCCCTGAAGATTAACTTTTTCAATAAGAAACTGAAGATGCTTACTCTTCAGACAAACATTAACAAGACCTGGTGGGAAAGCAGGTCCAAGAAGGGTTCAACTGCATTACAACAAGTAACTCCTGCTCAGCCAGCCAGGTAAAGTCAGGCCCACCAATGTTGTGATCGAGTAGCCAAAGGGCGATCAACTGCAAAGGATGGTGGGCTTCTAGATCACTGGAAGCTGGAGCTTCTCAGCCAGGAGAAGGTTCCATGCGCTCTCTACTCCAATGAATGTACCGCAGAATTGTCCTTTGCTCCTGCAGTGATCCAACAACCGCTGGGTGGCTAACTGCAATCCAATGCATGTCTACACAGAAGTGCATCCCACTGGGGCAACACAACAGCCCTCACCCCCACCAGTAATTGTGTAGGGTACACAACTGCACACTGAGACATGTTTATCTGAATGGAAGCTGTTTGCAGTAACAGCCACAACCATCATTGCAAGTACGGAAGCACTTTTTTCACCTTGAATTTTTCCCTGGCGTCATACTGTGCACTAGAAAGTGCCATTTCCATGCAGTTGCACATGAAGAAAATACAGTTTGAACTCAGCTGTCAAACTCACATATTCCAAAGTTTAAAAAAACATATTTTTGATTGTCTTGCTCAATATAATTTTGCACAATTAGTAGAAACATGAATATGTACCACAGGAACACTTTGTATGTTCAACACACATCATCTCGGGCTCCCAGCCAGGATAACCAAAATGTCTGTACATTTTAACAATATAGTTTTAAAAATCTAAACAAGATTTAAAAACATGCCTTGAACATGCAGCTTAAAAGGATAGGGAAAAGAGAAACCTTAATTACAGGCATTTAAAAGTCAAGCGCTTCATCAATTATCCATCCCAGCATAGGATCTTTCAACTTAAAATGCTCGATACAAAAATACTTGCTCTTTTTGTTGCTTTGCTTGAAAATACCTTTTCAAACCAGATGTTCCCCAATACTTTTTTTTAGAATTTGCACTCTTCTCCTCCTTGAAATTGTATACAGTGTAGAAGAGGAACATATTATTACTACTCAATATTTTTAATGTTTTATTTCTAAGAAGCAGATGTGTGATAGAGGCTGTGGCAAAGTCTTGAAGGAATCCAAGTTTGTGTGAGGTTTTTCAAGCCTGTAAGAAAGAGAAGATATGCCACTTAGGAAAGAGCCCATGAAGTTCTTGGAAAGGGGAGAGCGTGCATGACCTTGGGATGACCAAGATCATACAGCGCATGTTCCTGCTGGTCGTCAAAACTCACCATCTAGCCCAAGGAGGTCAAGCATAGGTTGCAGGCGCCTCAATAAGAGAGCTCCATCAGAGAAGGTGGCAAGAAGGGGTGCACCTGCCCCAGCCACCTCAGAATTTGCTGACAGAGAATGGGGGCAACAAACATATGCCACCCATATAGCCTGAAGTGCCTGATCCTGCTTAATCTTGGAAGCTAAGGAGGGCTGGGCCTGGCTGAACTCTGGATGGGTGACTTAATGTTGTGAACCACCCAGAGAGCTTTGGCTACAGGCCGTAGAGAAATGTAATGAACAATAATAATATCCCTGTGCTAGAACATCTGGAAATGCAGAAAAGAACCTTTCAAGGTCCAAGAACATGTGTGAGCATAGGGCACAGTCGGCTAGAGGAGCAACTGCATTATCTACTGGGAGGGATTCCTAAACCTTCTCGCCTGAGGAGCCTCCGTTTCAATTTGCCTGTTCTTTGCAGACCATGCCACTGTTTTCTTCCAGCCCCATCGCGTGAGGACATGCAAACATTTTCTAAATTACACTGCAGCTTTTGTAAGTCAGTGTAGTAGAGTTCTGCATGAATGAGATCAGAACCTGAATGCAGGCAGTGAAGGGAAGGGGCAGGTGCTGCTCTGGAGCTTTACTTCTGACCCCCGTGGACTGTCATGAGGAGTAGAACCAGCACCTGCTGGACTGAATCAAGCCACCTGTCTAGGCCAGCATCCTATTAGTGACAGCCGCCCACCAAGGCTTTTGAGAAACAAGCAACAAAAAGCAAAAGCAGAGAAAAATATCATGATGCTTGGTACTCTTTCTTTTTGGACACCGGAGAGAATATTTAATATTTTACTAGGAACATTTGGTGTTTTTCTGAATGAATGCAGCAAAATCAAGCACTCAGTGGCACATACCGTAAGGGGTGTTCAGATATGAGGGCCTTCAGATACGAGGGCCTTCAGTCAGTGCTACTGTACTGCAGCAGCTTAACGTGTTTGTGTCTCTCTGCCAGGACAACCACTCTATACATGGGTTTTTGGGGGAATTTCCTCCTGCCCCGCTCTGCAAGCATGTGCATTGGCCGTGAGAGCTATGCCTTTAACCAATTCTTAAACACAAGCAACATTGGGGGTTGGCAGTGTGTTAATGCACTCGGCTTTGCAAAATCCTTGGTGCGGCCAGTCCTTCCACAAACCCTTGCAAAGCGAACTAAAGCTTCGAGCATCTAAAGGGCTGCTACCAGCAGCAGCAACTCAGTGATGGACGTGCCTGTCACAAAAATCTCGCAGTGCAAGGAGAGTGAAGTGGTGGACATGTGAGACTAGGACTTGCGAGATCCAGCTTCTACTCCCCACCAAGCCACAAAGTGTAGCAGGTGTCTTTGGGCCAATCACAGACTCCCAGCCTAACCTACCTCACATGGTTGTTGTTGTACAGCAAAAAGGTGAGCATAAACAAACAAACAAACAAACAAACTGATAAATAAATGAGATCCTTCAGCCAGTTTAATTTCTGTGAAGGTAAATACACAGAAACACCATTACACAGCAGTGGCTCTTGAAACGAAGCAACCGTCAGGATAAAAATGTAGTGCTTGGGGAAGTATCTTCTCATGCCTGTGAAACCTCTTGCTAGCATTGCAGGAAGTTAACGCTTGGTAAAGGAACCAGGAACTGGGGGAAATGTTTGTTTCCTGATTGGGGCAGGCCAGCGGAACCTGCAAGTTCTACTGACTTGTCCTGATCTGCTCGTGTCAGGGGTTATTTTGCAAAATGCTAGTTCCCCACTGGTTCCCACTGGCACAGCTGAAAGGGAAGGAGCAAAGCCACTGTTTGGGACGCTGCCACTTCTTTCTTTGCAGCACTTAGCGATTAAGACAACTGAGTTCGTCCAACTCAAAGCGTGCTTTCATGGCGAGGCTTTGACTTACCCACCACACTGTAACTTTGAAGATGAAGGTAAGAAATGAGTAGCGCCTTAGGAAGAATGCGTTAATACCCACAAGACAGATTGTAGCCGCCATCACACACCTGGTACCTGTGACAGAAAGATACATGCACCATGAGAGTCTCTTTCAGGTGTGAGGGGTGACAAGGACTCTTTCCAAGACCATTAAGGGCAGACACAACAGCAGCCTGACGCTGTCAGAAATACCATCATGAGCTTCCTCTTTTCAAACTTTATAGTAAAGTTTACATTGCAGCTAAATAATACTTGCAACACGTTTTACATTTGTATTAAGATGTGAGCATTAACACCTGAAAGCGAGAGAGAGAGAATTTCCCGAGTAAGGGCTACTTTATAAATGCATTTGTCTTAACATGGTGATCGCTGCAGTGTAACTTTCCAAAATCCACAGAGCTTCTTTTCACTGGGTACACTGAATGGACAACAGATTAAAAACAGAAGCTGCCCAATCCTGGGATGCACAGCAAGATGACATCTTCCCACCCTATTTCCTATCTGACTCATGGTCTCAATGCAGGAGAAACTGCATGCATTCTTGTGCAGGTGGTTGAAGCATCTCCAGGTGCACACACAGTAGCTGCCAAAAATAACTGCAGCTGAGCAACTGTGTATCGAGAACGCCAGCCTGTGTTTGTCCTGGGTCCATTTGAGAGGTATCATAGTTGCAGGATGAAATGTACTGAGCCCTTGTTCTGGCAGTGGTTTCCAGAAGAGCACACACTGCCTGAAAAGTCCTCGTTACCCCCTTTGTTCTTTGGCCAGCCCCTCTTCTGTTCTCCTTCGGATTACATAACTTCTTTAGCAGTGCTGTTTTATTCTGGCTTTAAGAGCACAACCTATGGGAGGGATGCAGAAGCTAAGGCCCAGATGAGGACAGGGGAAGAACATCCTGAGCTACTGAAATCCCAACTAGAGGCGTATCAAATCCTTCCACCGCCTCAGATTTCCAATCACGCTTCAGCTTTGTTAGTTCTGTTTTAGAATCTCTTATTTCAAGCTTTCACACTTTTATAGTCTGTCACATTCTCCCTGTGGCTCTCCTTCTTCCCATTTTCAGAAGCCAGGCTCAGGTTGTTCAGATCAAAATGAAAATGAAAATAATAATAAAACATTAGAAGCCTTGTTTCATCCTTGTTTTCTGGAAAATTTGCACAAGAAACTT
Source organism: Varanus komodoensis (assembly GCF_004798865.1). Lineage (NCBI taxonomy): Eukaryota > Metazoa > Chordata > Lepidosauria > Squamata > Varanidae > Varanus > Varanus komodoensis. The sequence continues at coordinate 511,136 of NW_025336646.1, forward strand.
TATCTATGCATTACTGAACCTGGCATGCATACTTTACTGGTATTTTGTAAACAACATTTTCCCCAAGTGTCCAAGTGCACATATAAGATATTCGAGCATAAAAATGAAAGCACAGTTGAAGTGCTTTAAACGTTACAGTATACAGAAAGTTTTATTGGAACAGTTGTAAAACATTAAAGGCAACCACATATTTATTAAAGGGGGAGGTGCTGGAAACAATTAATACCCCAATGCATGTGACCAACTCAAAAAACTGTGCAAGATCAACACCCACATCCATCTACAACCTGGAACTGCAGCCTACCTCCATTCATATTTACGATAAACTGATGACATGGAAAACACTTCCATGGACAAATACTGCGAAGTCTTTCAGGCCATGGCACCGCCCTGCCATCCAACCAAGTCTTGTCCGCTGTCTGTCTCTGGGGAACCTACAAGGAGAGCGACTTCCCTGTTGTTTGCTGCCTGAAGCAACTGGGTTTCTTGCACATTCTTCTTCAGCAGGTGGAGGAAATGGCCTTGGGCAGATTCAGAGCAAATTGGTTTACCGATGGCTAAGTGTTCCATTTAATTCTCCCTGAGCTGGAACAGGCAACTGGTGGAGTGACATTGTGGACTGTGGGGGTCGCAACTGGTGTGCCCCCACCTTGGATATCTCTCGCTTTTTTGTGAAACGCAGTTGGGGCAATCCAGCCAAAGTAAGCTTGATTACGCTCCACTGATTTCAGTGGGAAACCTGAAATTCCATCTCAGACGGTCAAAATGTCAAACTTTAGCCAAACAGTGTTATTACTGGTCAAGTATGCATCCCACCCTTCCTCCTACAATGCATTGACAGGGCTAGTTTTATCCTCAGAGAAACCCTGAGAGGAAGATTCGGATGAGTGAGAATTGTTTCTCCAAGAGAAGGCAGTAAAGCTTTGCACCTAATAAAAAAGACTGTGATTTCTCAGAGCTTGGCTGCATTAAGCAGTTGCTTGAGTCAGACACTAACAGCTTGCATTGTAGTGACTCCCAAAGCTGGCAGGGGAAGCTGGCCCGAGGCATGGCGTCATTCCTAATCTCCCACCCTGCCTAGGCAAATGAGAGTCCCGATGGGTCAAATGAGTAGGAACAGAGGCGGCTTTGGTTGGAAGAAGTGCTTTCCCACAAAACTGTTCCCCGGCCAAGGGAGTGTACCTCTTGTGTACTAACTCGACTTGTAAATGGTCTGTCTCTTGAGCTTAGCATTTAAAAGGGAGCCCTCTCTCTGTCTCTCTCAAGGCTCATGTAGTTACTGCAGGCAAAGTACTAGGGATGTTTCCTTCTTCACTGGGGTTTTGCCATTGCAGGAGGCTGTTGACAGCCCTATTTCCATCCACGGCTGTGAGAGCATCTCAGCTCTCCTTGTTAGAGCACCCGTTATGTTGAAAAGCGCAGCGAAATACACAAATCTAGTTTTCGCATGCATGCCTTGCTCATGAATATGCCGGTATGAAAATAACAGCATGCATGCTCAGCCGCTCTGCAAAGAAAACCCACTGCCACCCCCAACACCTACCAATGGCTTTGGACAATGCAACCACGGAATAGAGGAAATTAGTCTTGCTGAGCATTAAGGCCTGTCACGTTCTGCTGTGAACCATAGAAAGCTACGAGTCCTGCTTGCCCAATAAAGCTAAACTAATCAAGTGCTTTGGTGGTGAGAAGGGAAAGACGTTGAAGACGGTGAGTTGTGCTCTCTCTAATGTTTCATATGCTCATTTTGGCATAATTGCCCTGTGAAATGGAGCAATTTCCAAACTTTCCTTGGGGGCAAGGGATGGTTGTAGATTCTGTTATTTCTGGGTTGAAGGGCGGGGGCGGTAGCTGGGATTAACTCTCCTCATCTGATCTAACAAGCGGCTACCGCACTGCAGTTCAAAAGAGGGGGGTCCATCGAGGAACCATGGCAATGTTCCATGTGTCCTTTGAAGAGGACAGGCACCCTCGCGTGGCTGCAAAGCGGAGGCCTTTACACCCGGCTCAGAACAACGGTAGGAGATGGCGGCCGTCGCCACAATGCCATCACACTGTGGTGGGCCAAGGGCCTCTCAGGAGCATGTGCTCCCTCTCAGGGAAACCGTTCTATGCAGCACCAATGGGAGGAGGAAGGCCTAGCTCAGCATGCTGGAGCTACAATCGCACACCCTGGCTTTTGCCAGGTCATACAGCTTCTTAGTTGATCAGGATAGAGAGGACAGGAGCATCAGGCATCTGAGATTACAGAAGGGGGCAGTGCAAGGCTAGGAACAGAGAAGCCTCTCTGGATTCAGCTCGGCTAAGCTCGCCTTTGAAGTCCCGCTCTGTGCTCTGACAGGGAGCCCGTGTACTTTGGGAGAGCTGGGGCCAACTTCCTAAAAAGGCCATTGCATGGCCCTGAAGGCCATTAGAAGGCCACTGCATGGCCCTGAACTTGACAGGGCCATGACGAAGACAAATGTATACCGTAATCAACTGTTTCTCCAGGCTAAAGCTGACCCCTGGAGAACTGGCTGGCTGTCTGTTTTCCTCATTCATTCATTCATTTGCAACCCACAATCCTGCCCAGTAATGGGGCTGCTCCATGCTGCTAACAGCAGAATATGCAGAATCCATCAAACAAAACAGACACACTAGCCAGTACAATCACATTCTGAAATAAAAGGGAAAGCAAGACAGACAATCAAAATTAGCCTGGCACTAGCCGGGCTAACTGAAGGCACGACCACGTTCCACGCGCAGCAAGCTGCCACGGCGAAGGTGGCCATACGGAGCTCCTGGTGCAAAAGGAGGTGTGTTTCCACAGAAGGGCTTTTTGCACATTCCTGCCAACTACAACTTGGAAGTGGGCAGGATGCAGAGGCGGCTCTGCCAAGCCGAAAGACAGGACCAGAGGCAGGGCAGGGGTCAGTATCCTGATTCCAAGCCATTTCCGTTCCTCTCCTCTCCCCGCTGCATGCCAGGAAAGCACCTCCCCAAGTCTGGCTCCCTGGTGCTTCCTTTTGCCAGAGGAATGCTGCTGAGCTAGGAGTGAGCAGAAGTGGGCCAGGGACCTCTCGGAAGGCTTGCTGGCAAGGCCCACTGCTGCAGCTGGGTCTGCAACGAGGGCATCAGGCGATGCATCCCCGTCGGGCAGAAGAATTCAGCTCAGAGGACACGACTTGCTGAAGCCAGCCCCCTTTTTGCTGAACCCCGTAAGGCCCTTTTCACCACCATCCTATCTGTCCTTATTCTCCCTCTGCAATTAGATCCAAAGTCATCCTCTCTCTGTTTTTGTTGACTCATGTTCAAGGCTGTAGTGTTGTTTTTTTCCAAGTGTCTCAGCAGAGGTTCTAGGTCCTCCCAGACTTTCTCCACCCCTGCTTTCATGAGGCTCGTATCGGCCTTTTCCCAACTGCTCTCAGCAGAATACTGCATATAACTTAGGCTCGTCTCTCTGCAATTCTGTGCGTGCTAAAAACCACCTTGAAATTTAAACACAAACATGCCAAGCTCCCCACACAGCCTCTCCCTAGGAATCTACATCCGCTCGAGCTGACCTGGGTGACACTGAGCCATCTCACACGCATAGCAAGCGTTCACTCCCGCGCTTGGCTCTCGCTGTCTGGCCCCAGAATGCCGGGAGCTGGAATGCCAGAGCATCTTCCCTGCAAACCCGATGGATGTTGCCAGCTGGAGCCACCAAGGGAGAAGAGCTGCCTGCTTTGCTTGTCATTCTGCCGGGGAGAAGCAAAAGCTGCCCAAGAGAGGCTCCAGGCTGGTGGGTTCTAAACTGTCCTGGGGAATCTTGGCACTCCTGAGTTTATCAGTGGTTCCTTGGAAGAGAAAACTGGTAATAAGCCATCACGAAACAGATCTGCAGCAAAACGCTGCAGCACCCCCTCTGCAAGCACCCCCTGCCCGGCCATGCCTTTTTGGAGCACCCCCATTCCTTTTTATTCCTTCATCCACCAATGATCTGCAGCAGGCACTCCCCATTTTGAGGCCACTCTGCATGCGAAGAGTTCGTTAGGTTGCTTCGGAGGGCTTTCCTGCTCCTTTTGCAGTCCCCCATGACATTTCTGCTTCAGCAAACATTCGAGCTCCCCTAAGCATGCTGGGACCTCCCTCTTAGTTCCAAGCAGCCCCATAATGCTGTTCCCTTTGAGTATGCCTGGCTGTTCCTGAACCACAGCTTGTCTTCCACTCCGCATCAATCCATGCAATAGGCAGGTGAAGAAGAATGCAGGTGTGTTTGAGGCTGCCTGCAGTTCACACAGTGCAACAATGAGACCCAACAGGTATGGCTGCTTTGCACTCTGGCTGGATCCAGAATCCTCCATCCTGCACAGGAGGGAATGGCTGATACGGAAAAGGTCCCTGGCCTGCTTTGGGCCTCGCTGAATTGCTTTGCACTGTTTAAACCAGCACAAATGTCCTGCCCTTTCATCCTCACAACCCATGTCCATCAATAAAATGGCTGTGTGCATGCTCAAGCACTTGATTTACAACTCTCCGACCTTGATGTCCAATCACTGAATTTTTTTAAATCAGCCGATTCATTTTATTGGGCTAGAATGACAAAAAGAGGGAGGGAAGTTGCTGGTGCATGACTCCCCTTTGCGTTAGAGAAAGGCAGCAAGTGACTTAGGACTGCCTGTTGGTTGCTTGTATAGAAACATAGAAACACAGAAATAGAGCGAGTCAGAAGGGACCTCCCGGGTCATCTAGTCTGACCTCTGGCTCTAGCTGACTCTGCTCACAACATGCCTGCCATGTGTGAGACATGCCTGCCCGAGTTGTAGAGTGCAAGTGCAGTTTGTGCAGTGTGTGCCTAAAGCAATTGCAGTTTCAACACACACTCTACTAACCAGTCAAATTTTGGGCCTGATCCAATGCGGAAGGACATTGGCAACCAGCCTGGCCCCCAAATTCTTACTTAGCTCCAGGGTTGGAGCACTGGTCTTGTAAACCATGGACTGTGAGTTCAGATCTCGCTGGGCCTTCATTCTGTCTGAGCCTGCAGTAAAACAGCCTGAGGGGAATGCTGTCCCCCTCAGACACCTTCCTTACCGAGTGACTGCAAGACTGGGACTGTGGCTGTGTGGTTACTCTACTCTCTTAGCTCTTTGTTCTTGTTGTGAGCCGCCCCAAGGCTTTGTTGCGATGGGGGCGGTATAAAAATGTTTTAAATAAATAAATACATATTAGATGTTGAGCTGGGGACCCAAGAGGTCTGGGTTCTAGGCCCCTCTCAGCCATGAAGATCACTGGATGACTTTGGGGCGGTCATGCACTCAGCTTAACCCACCTCACAGGGTTGTTGTGGTGGTGAAGATAAAATAGAGCTATGTAAGCTAAGCCCCCTTGGGTTCTTCACAAGAGGAAAGCAATGGGATACAAATGCAATGTAAAAAACAGTAACATAACCCCCCCTCACACTTATATATCAAATAAACTGGGCTATACAGTGAAGGTATTAATTACTGCCACCAAAGAATACAGCAGGGATGATAAGTGAGCTTGCACTTTAATCTTAGGAGCCTCTTATTTAAATGCAACCCTAAAATGAGACTGAGCATCAGGAGCTGCTACCTAAGGCAAGGTGGACAGCAGTACTGAGGAACAGGGTCTTATGGGTGGTGGCACATCCCCAAGATTTCTATGTGGCTGAGTCAAGTGACTGGTGGCGGTTCAATTCAAAACCACTGGCTAGGTGCAGACGGTCTTTTATGCATTTATGGTTTCATGTCTTAATTTTAATACTATTCATGTCAACAAATCCACATTCCCTCTCCCCCTACTTGGAATAGAGAGTATATATACATGTAATTGAGTGAGGCAGCATCCTATCCCCGTTATTATTTCTCCAAGCCATGTTCTGGGAAGAGCTACTTCTAGCTCAAACTGCTTGAACAAGTTCCATGGTCGTCTATGTGAGGGCTTAAGTTTAACAAATCCTTAAATGTTTAACAATTCCACTGTTCTCAGTGAGAGGATTAGTAGAGCGTCCCATGAATTATCATGTGAATTTCAGGATGGCTGAATCTCCTCAAGAACTTCTCACGGAGCGGCAATGTCCAGGGCTTGCAGATGGAAAATAGATTTTTAAAGCCTATACTCTGTGCATGCCTTCACTCTACCCTCCATCTTTCATCTCAGAAGAAATAAACCATGCAGTGCACTGAAGTCCCGAATGAGAAAGGTGGTGAGTTGATTTAATGTTCTCCAGGGCCCAAGCACATCAGGGTAATACGGAGCGGCTCCTGAGAAGGGAGGGAAACCTATCTCAAATCCTGACCTTTCTTCTCCAGCTGGGAAGCTGAACCACACCATACTGCCCCTGTCTGTGGGGCAGACCCAAAAGCTACCAGAGTGGGGTAGACCAAAAGCTGCCCAACAAACCACACAGGATAAATTTCCAGGCTTTGGGTGGCACAGAAAGCAGCTTTACGGGGCAGCTGCCCTGGTGTTGCATGCTCCCTGCAGCCAACCAGAACGGGATCCTACACTTCTGGATTTGCAACACGGACCCAGTTTTGGTTTTGCAGCAAGAGGCTCCGGCAGTGCCAAAATGCTGCAAAGCAGCCCATCAACGCAGAACCACCAGTGTTGTGCGCCAAAGTTCATTCCACCAACCCACGCAGGCTTCAGAATGTTACTTCTGCAAGGCCAGGCCCACTACCTGGGGCTGCCAACGTAAGTTCTTCTACTTTCTCGTTCTTGTTGCCAGTTCTCTGAAGAAAAGGCTGTAATGCGTTGTGCTCACCTCTGCCTATTTTCTGAACGAGGTCTGCACCTTTGGCGGAAAACTGCAGAGCTCCTCCTTTGTAGCAGGTTGGAAGTTAGAAAGGAGAGGAAGGGCAGAGGAGAGAGAATGTTTGGCAGCCCGTTTGGAACAGGTAATCTCAGCCATATGGGCTGCGGGACTAAGCAGGGAGGAAAACCGGCACAGGCCTGGTATGGATCATACACATGGGAAAGAAAGCAAAGCATTGCTGGCCCCAGTGCTCCCCCTAGTGATAATGTGGAGCAGTTGCATAGAGCTGTTCTCCATCCACTTACACGGTATTCAGCAGAATTGACGGGACTTCCAACCCTGAGAAGCAGCCTCTGAGGGAGGGAGCCAGCGCATCTGAAAAGGACAAAAACCCCAAAGTGAGAGACAGCACTGGAACATGCCAAAGTCCTCGAGAACCACGTTTATCCACCTCTTCAGACCATGACTCACCTTTTAAGCTCAAGCAGAAAAATGGACCCCATCTTTAATTTTTCTGATTCTTTATTTTGACCTCTGTATCCTACCTTCTTGCAGGTGCCTTAAAGCAGCGGACAAAGCAATGAAGTAGACAAGCAAACCACCAAAGAGTGGTCCATAAAAGCAAATATACATTGTGACAACGAGCCAGCAAACACCAAGTTTTAAAGTAGGAGATAGATATATTGAGGTGTAGATCAAAGTGTGAGGCAAACTCTAGAAATCTTTCCTCTTAGGTCCACCTTTCTGCTCATCTCTCTGGGTCCCTGATGCAAATGAGGCCAGGACTCCTGTGCCCTTAAGAACAGTAGTACAGCGAAAAGCTAAGGAGATCTCTCTCACACACAACCACCTTCAACACAGCTGTGGGGCGCCAGGTTGAGGAAGCTCATAGAGTCACCCTTTCCGGGCTCAGCAGAGCAATCAAGCACTCACAGAATGGGAGGGGAAATTGCAGGGTCTGTACTTGGAGGCGTAGAAGCTGTCCTACCAAACAGAAATGTCCAGCACTGCTGTTTTTCTGCTTCCCTTCCTCTAACTTCACCCCCATCGGATTGCATGGAAGTTTTCCCACCAGATATGGAAGTTTCTTGGGAGAACTCCTGCCAAGATACCATGCTGCACGGAAATTGCTTTCTGCATAGTGTCAGTAAACAGAGATTCCTTAGAGGTTTTACTTTCCAAAAAAAGCGTGCAGAATTGGTACACATATTTGCTTTCTCAGTGAACTATGAGCAAATTTGCTATGAGCAGATCTGATGAAGGTAGTTTGCTGCTAGCAAAGAGAAACACTAGAATTTTGTCCAGCTCTACTTATCCCAGAGGTCACTGCTCTATAATTGATGGAGACATTCACAAGTACTGCAAGTTCCAGAGCACCAAGAGCCAGCTGGCATATGCAATCTGCACACTCCCATTCAGTTCGCTAGATGAACACAAAAGATGTTCCTCTGACATTTTATAGATGAACATCTCAGGCCTATAAAGTGCTTCAGGAGGCTTCCTCAGAAGCATCACAAACATGTAGGACAAAAATGGTGCTTTCCCATAAGATTTTTTTTTTAAAAAACTGCAGAAAGGAATAATTCTACACTGAAACAGAAAATCTGAAAGAAAAGTTATAGATTAAGTAACCTAGCTGCAAATGGGAAAAGATGGCACCAACTCTACTATGTGGCCACATGGCTTGTAAAAAGGTCAGTCTCTGCAACACAACACAACACAACACAACACAACACAACACAACACATTTATTTATTTATTTAGTTAGTTAGTTAGTTAGTTAGTTAGTTAGTTAGTAAACGTCTATGCCGCCCCATTCGCCGAAGCCTCAGGGCGGCTTACAACAATAAATAAATACATATAATCATATAAAAACAATATAATTGGAAACGCCCTGGCCAAAAATATAAAATCAATAAATAAGCTAACAATTAAAATGATGTTTAAATAAAACGGTCTTGGCCTGGCGCCGAAAAACAAATAACGACGGCGCCAGGCGGACCTCTCTGGGGAGCGCATTCCATAGATTGGGCACCACCACAGAGAAAGCCCTCCTCCGGGTACTCACCCTCCTAATATCATTCACAGAGGGTCCCGGAGAAGGGCCTCTCCCGCTGATCTCAAGGAGCGTGAGGGCACGTATAGACGTAAGCGCTCCTTTAGGTAACCAGGACCCAAGCTGTTAATGGCTTTATAGGTAATAACCAACACCTTGAATTGAGCCTGGACTTCAATGGGGAGCCAGTGGAGTTGACAGAGGACTGGAGTCATGTGAACATAACGCCCAGTCCCCGTCAGTAGCCTGGCAGCTCTATTTTGCACCAATTGAAGTATCCGGACCATCTTCAAGGGCAGCCCCATGTAGAGCACGTTGCAGAAGTCTAATCGGGAAGTTACCAACATGTGTGTCACTTTCGCCAGGCCGCCATTTCTGGCTCCTGAGTCACTGTCAAGAAGCTAGAGTGGCCCTTGAGAAAACAGGTGAAGTCATCCCTGACCTGGCCTCGCTCCTCATTTCCCTACCCAGGTTGTCCTGATCCCAGCATACTTTTCATTTTGATCGAAGCCAACCATTTTACCCAAACAGATGTAAAGGAGGAAACGGCCGAGGCAAATCAAAGCTTCTGAGTGGCTCCAGTGCAATAGCAAGGTCAATCCATCAAAGAACAACCGTTTTCACAACTTCAAAAGCAGCTCTCTCCCTTCCATGGAACAAACAAGGACATGTTTTGGACAAGGGCACACAAGTCCATTTATTCAGTTTCTTTGGGATTGGTGTACTTTGTCCCTGGTAAATGATTTGTCTATTACAGGATTTGTAACTTTCTTCAACCACTCTAAAAGAGTTACCTATATGTGAAAATTCAATTGGAATACCAATAGTTAAGCCCCCGTCAACCTCCAGATG
>NW_025336646.1:520885-698441 GCF_004798865.1 Varanus komodoensis
CATCTGGAGGGCATGAGGTCAGGGAAAGCTGAACTCCTCCTTCGGCAGCGTACAAAAGACTCTCAGCTAAGGGTAAGACCACCAAATTGCAGAAGAGTAAGAGTCAAAAGCTCTGGAATTCTGGGAAGAAAGCTGCAGGGGCTTGGGGGAAATCCTTGAGGAAGCACAACCTACAAGACCCCAAGTAAACAAACTGCAATCAGCAACTGGATGGAAAAGTTACCCACTTCCTGCCCTGTAAGCAGCGATGGGGATTTTCAGGAAAAAAATAGAACCAGAAAACGTTCCAGTGTTCTAAATAATGTTATCTGATTTAGCATGTTACTTTGACTCATTCTGATTCCCCAGCACACATTCTCCCTCAATAAATATGCAATATATCTTGTATGTCGTAAACAGAAGTGAAAATGTAATCCATGCCAATTTTATGTGCCGTATAAATACATCAGAAGTTTTCCCAGTAGCTACATAATATTTTAACTGAAACATTTCCTTAGGGGAAATCAACCACATAATATAGCTGAAATGCTATATTCAGACACATTCAATGACTGATACAGAAATTATTTTATTGGAAAATTGGGAAAATTGTTAACTTAATAACATTGATTTCCCTATGAGGCTTGTGTATACTTAATAAAAAATGACTACACCTGAAAGAACCCACTATTTTTAGGATATAGAGTCAAGGAGAGCAAATAGATCTTGGACATACATACTAGAAAACCAGCGTGGTGTGGTGGTTAGTGTTGGACTGGTGATCCAGCAGGTCCAGGTTCGAGTCCCCACTCAGTCAGGGAGCAGCTGGGTGACTTTGGGGCAGTCACTCACTCACAACCTAGTCTACCTCACAGGGTTGCTGTTGTGAGGATAAAATGGAGCTATGTAAGCCACCAAAGGGAAAAAGTGGGATATAAATGCAATCTAATAATAATCTTATATCAACATAGCTGGCATACATAACTGTAGCACCTTCAGCTCCTTATTTGCTGCACTGTTTCTTGGTTCCATTTCAAGTTGGGAAAAATCTGACACGGAAGAAGGAGCTGAATGTGTTCTTTCACCAAAGGATGCAGCTCCTGGGCAAGAGGGTGCTGCTGCTTTAAGGGCCTGCTTGTAGGATCTGAAGAGCAACTGGTTGGCCCTGGGTGAACAGTTCTGGACTCGACAGATACTGAGTCTGATCCAGCAGGGCTCTTGTACTCTTGTTACGAAAGAAGCAGGAAGCACAATGAGGGATGTGAGGAATCTGGCTTGGGTGTGGGAATCCATCGCATTTCTTCAGCTTGGCTCCCTGAACTCCAGCCCACGCTTAAGTCCACCTCAGGCCAAGCGTTTGTGTGGGCGTCCAGCAGGAAGTGAGGTCAAGTGGAGTTCTGCTTCACTGGTTTTGCGTATTTTGCATGTTTCGCACAAAGAGGCCGCTAGCATTCCCGAGTGTTCGCGGACCGTCAGCTTGGCTTGCTTCTTAGTCACGGCTGAGTGTGAGAAAAGAAGTCTGACAAGCAAAAAGAGCTGGATTCTGCCCTGATCTTCACAACCTTCATCACAGCCTTAGTTTCCATTTCCTTTCAGTTGGTTGTTGAAGAGTGTTTCCAAGAAAGAGCAAATATACCACATGGAAGTCTGGCCCAGTCCCAGCCAGGAACCAACAGTAGTGTGCACAGGGGTCATCCGGCCTAATTCTGCCATTCCCTCACGGGCAACTCGGCATCAAGGTTTGTCAATGCACACCTTAGAAAAATGATGTATCGGGGATCATTTCCTATATTTTAGTCCCTCTAACATGACTGATTTCAGCACATCCGCTCAGACAAGTATGAATAAATGCAATCATACATGGTGTGGAAAGATGTCCACCGGCAGGAAAAATTTCCACCTTGCATCACTGCTTGGAAGTCACCAGGCAGGCCCCTTCACCTCCTGGGCTCACCTCTTTCCCAGCCCCACAGAGCTGGTCCTCCCCCTTTGATAAAGCTGCTGTCTGGGCTGGAGCTTCGATGAGGGGGCTGAATCCGGGCAAGACTGCTTGGAAGGAAATAATGCTTCTAAAATTATATGTTATGATCCCTAAAATTCTAAAATTATATTTTACAGATTCCCGCACTCAGCAGTGAGAATCACGGTTTGCACGATCACTGTGCAACAGCAGAGCTGCTACGTCCAGAAGGAGCAGAGTCCAAGAAGTGCAAGGAACGTGGCTGCAATTGCCAATCTCCAGAGCTATGGCCACAGAGTTGACCGCAGCGTGTTTCACACAAGGAAGGACTCTCACAGCCTTGCCCTTTCATCCCCTTCTTTTCTAGCCGACACGAAACTATTCCTTGCTCTGAAGGAATTCAAGCTCATGCTGCACAAATAGTAGATTTCTAAAAGCTACGACCATACGGGTCTGACGTTAATATAATAATGGATGGCAAATGAATGTTAACATTATGTCTATCCCACATTTCAATGCAAAACGGCATCTGACAGGCTCATAAGACTAACAAAATGCAGTCCAGGAAATCAGGCAAGAAGAGGAAGCAGTTCTGTCCACTGCAGGCAGGTAAGCAGCAAAGCCTAACAAGGGCATGGCCAGATGCTCTGGTGAAGAGGATGGGCGTGTATGGGTCTAAAAGGCAGCACGGAAGATGCCAGGCAAACCTGACTAGGGAGAGTGCTCTGGGCAACAGAGTGTCTGAACGGGGTAGCCCTTCTGCAGTGACTCCATCCCCTTCCTCTTCTGGCAACCACTTGCCACAGGAAGAACATGCTCTGTTCAACCCACCATTGGCACATACACAGAGTTGTCCTTCCTTAAGCACCTCTTCTGATGGCCTTTTTAAGGAGACGGCAAGCAGAGCAGCCAAAGGCCCAGAAAAGACGCACAGGATGACCTCTAAAACAAAGCTATCATGCTGCTGCTCAGCCTGCCAGGGCAGGGTGAGAAAAATAGCTACAGGTGTCATTTCCTGTGGGGAAGAATGCTACACCCACAGATTAACAGAAGAAAAAGAGGTGTCTTCTTTGGTACAAGCATGGTCCTTCCCCCCTGCCCCCCGATCTCGGCCAAGAAGCTGTAAAGAACCCAAAGAATGTCTGGGATTTGTAGGTGCTGCTCCACAGGACGCCCTTCAATGAACAGGCACAGGCCGCTGAGTGCAGACTGAGCAGAGGGCTGGGCTCTCTGGCGAATGCTCCTGCTCTCAAAACAAGGGTTTTCAAACGCTTGTCTTATTCACACGAAAGGGGTATCAAGTCTTAAAGGGGTGCACAGGGCAGAAACTGGGCCTACGTCCCCAGCTGACCTTTTCCCACTCAGCTCCTCTGTGGAAATACCTAGAAGAAATGAAAGCAGAAGATACCTGCTCTTTTCTCACAGCTTTGGGCCTCGGAGTCCACCAGGGCATTACAAATGGAGCAGTTTGCTGCATGACTTCTGGGTAACTGAGGGCAGAGCTGCAGGGGAAGGCTGGATGAAAGAAAAACTTGGCCGAGGAGAACTGAAAAACAGCACAGCACAGTCCAGCCTTCCCCAACCTTGCACCCTCCAGATATATTACAACAAATCCCATAACCCCCCCACACCCCCCCACATTGCAGGCAAACCCAGGCTTAGTTCTGGGTTGTTTAACCCCTGAACAACCCAGAGTTTCAAATTTGGATGGGTTGTTAATTGAAAGCAGAAACAATTAACAGCACATTCACTCATTCCCATTCATCAATCCATGATTTGAAAATGCAGGAGTTGCTGTTATGCACTAGCCTGGTCAATCCACAACAACACCAAGATCTTTTTTCTAGTTTGCCACCACCAATTCAAATCCCATCCACACATATGCCTTGTGTCAATGTGTATTACTTCCTACTTTTTAACAGTGGCACACCATTCATCTTGAAAAAACATAGTATGGTATACTAGAATACTCACTCCTCATGGGCAGTGGAACATAAACGTGTTACAGAGAGATTAAAATGTTAAACTAGTAAGTTCCAGGAAAGGTTTCCCTAAGACAATTTCTCATAATGATTTGTCTTCCAGGATAGCCCATCTGAAATAACAAGTTTGCTTCAATCCACTGGAATCCACCAAAGCAATGCCACTGACTAATTTATGTGGGTCATGGCACAGGTATGCTTCATGTTTTAAAATTGTCACAATGACCTACTCTGTGCTTAGCTTGGAATGAGGTCATGCATTCACTGTGTAATACAAGGTGCTGGATTCTTTCTCTCTACTACAGCTAATAGCAATAGGTGGAGGAGGGAGGGAGGTGTTTAAAGCAGTTAAAGGGAGAAGAAGGTGGGGGTTGCACCAACCCTTCCAACTATCTGGTTCAACCTCTTCCAATAGACACTTGGAGACGAATCATGGATTTTCCATGCCATATGTCATTTGCTCCTAAGTTCCCTTTAACTGAAGATGTGAGAGATAGAAACAGAGAACTTTTGAGTGCAAAGTATGTACTGTAGCCCAAGGCATGGCTACTGAAGTGCAAAACATCTTTACTCAATTCATGTAGTTGTGGATTGAATTGAAACTTTGGTTCATGCTATCATAATTCTCCTAAGTGAGAGAAGAGTGAATTTTTAAGTTCTACCAATGACATGTACCCTGTGACAGACTGCCTTATCCTCTCATAGTCCTCTATAATGCCAAAGGATTCAAGGCACAAGCCACATTAGTCACAACTATGTCCCATTCTATCGTTTTCAGTGAGAATTAGTCACGACTACCTTTTGCTGAATTGTACCTCTGGAGTTTTCTCAGGCAAGCTTCCATTTGCTTTAACCATCCACCCACGACAGAACTAAACCTGGTTTGCTATGAACAAACTGTAACGCACTTTCTAGGGCCACCCACTAGTTAAAATATTAATAATCTGTCTTTTAACAGATTGAAGACATTGAAAAAAATTTCAATATAAATATTTGAGATATCAGATTTTATCTTCCTGGGCTCTAAGATCACCGCAGATGGGGACTGCAGCCAAGAAATTAAAAGACACTTGCTCTTGGGGAGGAAAGCTATGGCAAATCTAGACAGCATACTAAAAACCAGAGACATCACCCTGCCAGCAAAAGCGCGTATAGTCAAGGCTATGGTTTTCCCAGTTGCAATGTATGGCTGTGAAAACTGGACCATAAGGAAGGCTGAGCACCAAAGAATTGAGGCCTTTGAATTGTGGTGCTGGAAGAGACTCCTGAGAGTCCCTTGAACCACAAGGCAATCAAACCAGTCAGTCCTAGAGGAGATCAACCCTGACTGCTCTTTAGAAGGCCAGATACTGAAGATGAACTCAAATCCTTTGGCCACCTAATGAGAAGGACTCACTGGAGAAGACCCTAATGCTGGGAACAATTGATGGCAAAAGAAGAAGGGGATGGCAGAATATGAGGTGGCTGGATGGAGTCATTGAAGCAGTCAGCTGTGAGCTTAAGTGGACTCCGGGGGATGGTGGAGGACAGGAAGGCCTGGAGGAATGTTGTCCATGGGGTTGGTGGGTTGGTGGGTCAGACTTCACCACTAACAACAACATGAAATTCAATAGCCACTATCAATATCTGTAACCCAACCCAACTTTAAGAATGCAGAAACCTTTCACTTTAAACTTGTAGACCTCATCAGTCCATCAGTTACATTTCAATCAATCAATCAATCAATCAATCAATCAATCTACCAGATAAAGATCTGCTGCTTATCACTGTTCCCTTTGCCTTGCAAATAGCTTCTGTGGCAGAGAACCAAATGTGTTTTCTGTGTTAACTGGGGCTCTGGATGAGGCTGGTAGTCACTGGCAACTCAGACATTCAGGAAGCAAACAGCTGCTAATCCAAGCATGCTGACAGCATCAGCAGAGCCAGTCCAGAGCAGTTGTGCTCTGAGGCTCCTAATAAAAGGCACCTCTTTGCTTGGGTTTGGTTCTCCCACTTCTGCTGGATGTGTCCTATGACAGCTGAAGCAGATTAGGACTCAGTGGCTTGGAGACCTAGAGCACAACATACACGTTTAGGCTGGACCTTGATGATCTTGGGATTACTGACATGTGGCCTGCCCTATCAACAATCTACCGCTGCCAGCCCATTTCTCCTAAACAGGAGCTCTGCAACAGCTCTGCTGTAAAAATATATGAGTGTAATGGTCTGATTATGCATTTTATTCACACAAATCTATTTCACATATATGTATTAACATATGATGTGGAAACCAAACCATGATTAAAGAACTTGCTGCAATTCCATACGCTGATGTTTCTACATAACAGCACCACCATATTTTGAAAGTACAGACAATATTCCTGGTACACCATCACGCGATTGGCATATGTCAATGCTGTAGCCTAAATGGGTAACCATAACATTTGGGGGTAAGCATGTTGGTGGTATTTGCAAGACCAAAGGCTCTCACACAAAACTAGTGTTAAGACAAGACACATCACACCCTTTGAGGCTCCACTGGATTTCCTGCTGGACCTCAATGCAAATTTTGACCTAGCTAAGACTTACTGGCTCATTCATGGCATTTCATACCGTTCCCGGCATCAGTTCCCAATTGTAAAACAACAATAGCGACAGCATATCATGCCATGTTATGGCAAGGATACATATGAGCAAGATTGTTAGACTCATCAAATTCTGTTTGATGAGAGGCAACCCTGAGATGAAAGACCTGTGTGTACTTCATGTGTTATAACACTTTGCTGAAGCAATTTTCCACATGAGAAAGCCATTGTCTGTCCTCAATTCATGGTGGATGGTTCTGCATTTCCAGAACTTGGTATTCACTGGAGGAATTAGGCCAAAGCAGTTTAATTTTTCAAGGTGTAAAATGTTGGTCATGCTGGATAGGAATGATAGGAGTTGAAGTCCAACCTGGTATCTATTGGAATGCTTATCTATGCTATACTTGCCTGCCACCTGGTATAAACTAATGCCAAACATAGTTGCCTTTATCTGAATGCAATTTAGAGCCACAGAAGGGCTGAAATGGTTTAATGGCCCCCATTTCCTGTGCATGTAATCTGCCAAAAAGGTCTTTCTCAGGCCACAGAAGAATCTGGTCAGACTTTCCTTCACCAGGAACTAGGATCATCCTCAGAGTCCTTCCTCAGCCAAGGCACGTAATGACTTGGTCCGCACAGCCACACGCAGAAAATGGGTGTGCTGGACATAAGCTGGCAAAGCATCTTTGCCAGGCATGCGCTGCCACGGGGCCTGAACCCAGCAATGCTGGCTGGCTGGGGTGGTTTCTGGACAAAGATTCTGGGGTGGTTTCCAAACTGCTCCAGCCACCCATCCTCACCAGCCAACCCATCACAACAACCTGGGCTTGCTGAAGGCGATTGTGCTAATGGGGCAGCCTGCAACTGGCATAGACAACCAGGGAAAATAAGCCTCTGTGGTTGTACAAAGCTGCTCAGTGACTGGAACTTCCTAGAAGATGAGGCAGAGCTAAAAACTGGAAAAAAATCAAAATTCAATGGAAGCACAAACATCTCTAACCTGGGATGCTGATATTCTGGTCTCAGCTCTGTTCAAAAATCTTAAGTGAAGCTACTTGATCATAGATCCATTCCTACTAGCAGCTGCATAATGCAAATTACTTTCAAGCATATTTCTGGCATGGCACTCAGTTCAGATTCTGTTTCACACGGCAGATTTGCACTTGAGCACAAGTGCAAACTCAGACTGATAAAATACATATTCTTGTTGATGTGCTGCCATTCCAGCAGCTAATATTTCAGAGGGAAACCTAATATGGAAACCACTCCTGGAGAATAATGGTAAGCTGTTGCTTCTCTATTGCCATTCACTACAAATATGACTGGGAAATGTGCTGGGTGCGAAGGCTGCTGTCTCTTCAGGATGTGTGGAAGGGCTCCTCTCCCAGAAAATCTCACTTCTTCATGTTCAGCATTGGCAGGAAGCCAGCCAGTCAGAATCCTTGACACACACGTGAATGGGGGGAAATGCAGTCCAAGTGCCCTCATATGTCTGGCCTGCAGATATCAGAATTACTAAAACCCATACTCCTCAGTCAAATGTACAATGATCTTAGAAACGGGATGTTATGAACATGAGGTGTCAGGTTCCTCTGCCCAGCTCAGTAGCTGATGATCAAGTGTGTTTAACAAAAAACACAAGGAGAAGGAGAATAAGGGGAGAAATTAACCAAAAAGTGGTGGGTTTGAGAGGACAGAATCTTTCAGGAAAAAGGGAGGAACAGCAAAGAGGAAGAAAGCCATAAAGACTCTTTCCAATGGCAAGGATTCAATTCCAACAGGAGCTTGAAGGTGAGACCCAACTGAAAAGCAACGAAAACAGAAGGTAGCCACTCCACGATGGCTGCTAGAATAGTAACACAACCACAGAGGGGAAGGGCGGGCTCTGCAGTGTGTCATGGAGAGCCCTTACCCTATGCCAGGAAGAAGGGACCACACTGCAAGTCCTGGCCGGGCCTCCGCAGTGTCCCATCCACATTTCGCTACTCCTCAGCTCTGGGCCACCGTGTGAAGGCCTGGGCCACCCTGCAGTGCCCATCTCTCCAAACAGGTGGGCAGCAGCACTACTACAAAGCCTAACTAGCAAGCCCTGCAGAGCGAGCGACTCACCACAGAATTCTTCCCAACTTGCAGGATGTACCAAGCTACGAGGGAGTGCTCGAGCGTGTAGCAGTTCAGGCCCAGCGTACTCCTCAGCGATTACTGCCATCCATATTTAATTACTTTTTCCCTTTGTTTGTTAATTTTTAACTAGGGTATGCCAGCTCTCAGGGGCCATTAGGAGTCCCAGGCAGCAAGGTTCAGTGAGCAGAAAAGTGCTTGTGACAGAACATACATTACTGGGCATCCTGGCCTCCCGCTCTGCCGGAGAGGTGTGGCGCTTTGGGGGATTATTTTCAGACTCACACTCAAAGTCTGCCCTGCTGCAAGTTGTGAATAAAAGATAGTGTTCCATTTGAAGCTAATTTTCCTTTTCCTTCCTGTCAGAAGCTGTTTTCCTCAAGCTCTGCTTCGCATTTGCGTTTATTTTCCCCAAGTTTCCGGGCAGTAACTTTTATTTCTTTTAAGAGGAGGAAGACCATGGCTTGGCCATGTCAGGTGTGGAGGAACAGCTGTGCTGGATTGGAGCAAAGGCTTATTTAGTCCAGCACTCTGTTCCCACAGAAAATATGCAAGTGGGACATGACCACCATTATAGCCGTTTCCTGCTCGTCTTCCCCACACTGTCCAAATTCTGGAGGCAAGATAAAGAGATGCTGAGTATCAGTTGTCAATGGTTTTATTGCCCACGAATTATGGGCCATTCTTTCTGTTCAGCTCTGCATGTTACATTAGCACTGACTAATCAGGAGCAGTCCAACAAGCATAACCCTCATTCTGCCACCTCCAGACAGTATTCTTGGAAGGGGTTTTTTTTTTTTTTTTTTTTTAGAGATTGGCTCTATGATGTCCCCAACAGTCCATTCAACTTACAAGGGGTGAAAACTGAGCTATCAAAAATGTTGGCACCAAACAAAATACCAACTTTGTTTTTTTGTAAACTATAGTGGTTCTTCAAATTGTGGTCCAAGGATTAACCTGACACTCTGATATAATTCTTGAGAGCTGGTATGATGGTTAGACTGCTGGACTGGGGACCTGGGAGATCTGGCTTCCAGTCCCCACTTGGCCATGAAGCTCACTGGGTGACTTTGGGCAAATCACAGACTCTCAGCCTACCTACCTCACAGGGTTGTTGTTGTGAGGATAAACTGGGAGGAGGACTGTGAACACCAGAAGAGGCAGCTCTGAGCTGGGAGATGCACTGATTCAGTGTGGCTGAACACCCCAAAGCCACACAGACTCAAGGCTGGACCTCACTGGCGCACTGGAGATGCACAAGTGTGGCATGGCTGACCCCACACAGTGGGCAAATCACTGGATTGTGGCAACAAAAGCACAGCCCATGTTGTACCATTTGCGAGCTTGTGGTCAGGGAAAGTGGAATTTAGGCCACGGGGGATGCTGTGTGCTGTTAGAACTATACACCTGGATCAATCATTTCCAGTATAGATACAACACCTGCTTGAGAGTTTGGAATTTTACAACAAGATTTTAACATCAGTTGTTTTATCAGGTCATAGGATCTTATTGTTACTATTCATGGCCACTGGACAGCATCTAAACAGTAAGAAGATTCCTAAAATCTGAGCTGCGAAGTCAGAAAATTGCTCCAACTTCATAGCTGGGAATCTGTTTCCAGTCCAGCGCAGAAAGGAAGGGACCTCAAAGAAGGGTTCTGGGGGCAGGAAGGGGAGAAAACTAGCCAGATAGATAAACTATGTTTGCCTATGAGACTATTGTGTCCTGTACTGCTTCCTGAGATATTTAACATCTAGAAATTGAGCCTAAGACCTCCTGCATGCAGAGTGTCCCCTGTATCACTGATCTATGGGCACATCATGTCCTCTAACTTCTCCAGAGCTTGAGAGGAACAAAACCAAACACTGAACAGTTGCCACTAACAGCCAGCACCTGAACTCAGAGTGTAGACCACGGCATAGGTGCTGGGAAGGCACTGAAATAAAGTTTCTATTGCTCTGAACTGCCTCTGCTCCTCTCTCTGCCCTTCTCCCTATCCCACCTGTTACCTCCTTTCCTCCATCTCCACCATCCCCAGTTGTCCTGCTCCTTTGAAAAAGACACCTTCATTTCTCCCTGGGGGCTTGGAACTGCCTTCCAGAAAGCCTGCATGTTCTCTTCATTGAAATGACTCCCGAAAACCAACTTTTCCTATGAAACCATTGACATATCCCCTCATTCCCTAACATATCAAAGCCTAAGGAGTAAGCTCTTGGCCCACAGCCTTAGAGCACAAAACTACTTTGGCAATTAGTGAGATACTTACTCTTCCTTAAAAGAAACATCTGCCATTTTAAAATTTTTATTCAGAAATGTACAGCAGAGATGATTAGAGTTGGGTATGCAGACTTTCCCCCCTACGGTTACTCTTTCCTGTCTAGATATTTTACGAAGGTAGTTTTTAATGGTGACTCAGTTTCTTCAGTTAGGAAAAGCAACATGAAAATAGGGAAATCACTTTGTACAGGTGGACTCCCAACTGAGTGATAGAATATGTTTCCCATCTCTGCAGTGTCCAAGCTTTGCTGTTCGCGCAGCATTATTTTTTAATCACTTTCTCTTTATTCAGTGCTCAAAGATGCTTACACTGATGTCATCCTTGAGCCAGATAGGTATAATATCTTCTGTGCTAATTATCAACCTATTTCACGCATTAGTGTTGACATCACTGGCTGACAGACTACAATGAGTTATTACGACCAACTGGACCATACACCAGTTACCGATGAGCTAAGAGCAGGCAGAGATCTTGCACCAATCCTGCTTGAAGGATCCTGTGAGGAGCTGGTTTGCCACCACGTGTATGGAGTGCTGGACTAGATGGACTTTTGGTCTGATCCAGCATGGCTTTTCCAATGTTATGACCAGATGGGATTAAAAAAAAAATCTTAAGAGTTGCTGTGGACTTCATTGCATTAAATAAGGACAGAACAGACACAGGTGCTGTTATCTGTTTGGATACAGAGAAGACCTTTGATAAAATTTACTGGACATTTATTTTATTCATACTGAGAAATTTTCCCCTAGAATTTCAGAAGTGGACTAATTTCAGAAGTGGCAATTCGTATGAAATGTCTAGAGGCACAGTTAGGACAAAGGTGTTTTGCCTGGGTTTTTCTTTCTCAAGAGATACTAGACAGGAATGTCCTCTCTCTCTCTGCTGATATTTAAACGATGTCTGGAAACACCTGGGGCATGGCTGTTTGATAAAACCCTAGTATCTATTCATGGATTTGTGCACAATGCATTAGAATATAAACTTATTTTTATGCTGATAAATTTTTATTGTTTACTTTGGAACTCTGGTCATCTGTTTCAGTTTTGATGCAATTACTATTTTGGATACTGATCTGTTTATTCTATTAACTGATGTCTACTGGAGATAATATATCCCATACAGTAACATCTAACTGGCAATTCACACTTTGTACAGAACTTACTACTTATTCGGAAATACTGTTCTCTAGAGATATACCACAAATGAGCATGTTATAGTAAATAAATTGATTAAAGAGGACATTGACAAATGGACATCCTTAAGGCTAAGTCTATGGGGTGAGGTAAATGCAGTTAAAATGTTTATGTGGTTTCGTTATTAAATACCTGGCAAATATTTCCAGAAGCTTGATGCTTTGTTTTGTAAAATTTTATGGAATTCTACTTTTCCACAAATATCCTTGAAAAGGATGCAACTTTGATGAAGGATGACCAAAAATGTGGATTTGGCTTCCTTCATCTTTCCTTACAGCATCAGGCCTAGAAGCTGGCCTTTTCCACATAGCTTAGATTTCCCTCCCTGGTCATTTCTGGAATTTCCATGTTTGGATCTGCTTCCCAAGTGGACTACATCTTTCAAGAGAGGATGATGTGCCTTTTCTAGTCACAGTAGCCAGAGAGTTGCAGCATATATTTCCATGGGATGGGATGGGATGGGATGGGATGGGATGGGATGGTGTAACTTGGTTTCCTGCCACAGCAGGGGTTTGGACTCAGTGGCCTTCATGGCCCCTTCCAACTCTACTCTTCTATGATTCTATGGCAAGTGGAGTATGACTTATTTTCATATGCAAAATTAGCTATAGGGGCATCCCAAATTTAAAGATTGGCAAGAAAATGCTTGGCCAATTTTAGCTTGCTGGTCCTGATGATAACTTGTTGCCATTTTCCTCTTTGCATGCTAATTATGAACTGCTTGCTATGGTTGCACAGTAATACATGCATTTGAAATGCTGGAATCTAGGTTTGGTTCTGCTGCTTTTACAGCTCCTGAGCTACTTGTGTTATTGGAAGCACTGACTGAAGCTACATTGGCCCACCATTCCAGTATCTACTACCAGTGAGGAAATAGGATACATGGGATCTCAGCCAAAGACAGGCCCCCAAGCTGGAGCATCCATTTTGTCCAATCAATGGAGTGTTTCATTTTGGAAGAGTTAAAAACCTTAGACTCTGTCAAATTCAGCAACAAGTGATGCTGTAAGTATACTGGACGCCACAGTCTCACTTTGATAAATGCTTGTTCGAATCAGACAATTGCTGGTGGTGCAATGCTGCTACTGCTTCTCTTTTTCACATGTTTGGCAATGCCCTGCGTAGCTTCCTTTTGGGAAGAAATAATAATTCAAATAAATGTTGTTATGGAAAGTTCTTTCATATTTAATCCTACACATGTTCATTTAACGACCTACCCATCTCTTGGAATCTAACAAAAGGTCAGCATAATGGATTTTCCATACGCTTCTGAAAACTAAAAGACTAATATTAAAACATTGGAAGGCTAAACAGACACCTGCAATAACATAATGGGTGGAGGATTTAATGAAACTTTCTATTTTTGAACATGTGTTCTTTAGGCATAATTTACAAATGGAGAAATATATGGGTATTTGTTTAAGTTTGTTTGCCTTTGTTTATGTATAGTTATTTTTAATCATGGAAGTACATTTTGCTATATATTGATATATAGGGGTATATAACACATATGTAATTAGCACTTCCAAATCCAAAACCTGTAATATTTGATCTTTTCTCTGTTCAGTTTAATTAATTAAGGAAAGTGTAGGGATAGCGAGGCTATTCTTTCCCTTTGCCTCTTGCCTCCACTTTCCTCCCTCTCCTCTGCTGTTTCCCTGTGTCGGATGGTTGATCGTAAGCTTTCTGGATAAGGCCTTGTCCTCTTCTGCTCCGCAAGGCACATGTGCACTGATGGTGCAGTCGGTCAATAATGCTGTGCCCTGGAACAGACTTGCTTGGCAAAACCTCTATTCCTGGCTTTCACGTTATTACATACTCCTTTTGAGAGATCAAAGCAGCTTACGTGAGCCCGGCATCTCAACTACTTAGCTTCAACCATGCTATAGCCCCAGATGCTCTTAGCCCACACTTAGGATGATGGATTTGAGAGAGGAAATTTGGCCTGAATTACAAGAAGCACCAGTGGATACCCACACACTTGCCCTGTATAGAAGGAGATGAAGCTATTGAACTGTGACACTCCTGGCCATAAAATACAAGGGTCCATGAGTCCAGCTGATGGCAAAGACACAGTGCTCACACTGTAAAACACTAGGACAGGATCATACTTCCTGAGGCCAGAAGAAACATGATAGTTACATAATCTGGATATACAGAATGTGATATTTAGTCTACTTGGCTCAAAGTTCTCGCTTTTAGAATAGAATTTGATTTCTATAAAAAACTTGCACACATCCCAGTGTCCTCTGGAAACTATCCCAGTGTTTACTTGTTCTCAGTTCCCACTAAATTGGCCTAGCATCCTACTAGGAGTATTTAAAACCACTGGATTGCAGGGAAAACAACCATCTCCTTAATAGTGTTTACAGAGAACTCAACTGGCTCATCTAGCACCTCTATAATATGCCTAATCATTGAGCTGATGCGTCATACATTATACTTCCCCCAAGGCATGCACGTGTTTCCAACACTTGTATACTCCCCCTACTCTGGAAAAAACCCAAGTGTTGAACTGATCAAAATGCACATGGAAAATGTCAAGAGGGTGTTACAACGGATCTGCTTACCAGGTGGCAGCCAGGTTCAGCTCGGGCTGCTTTCTAGATTTCTGACTTTGTAGTGACAACCCATGTTTTAGGCAACCCCATGATTTGTCATGCGTAAGAAGGACAGAATGTGCAGATGGCCTCCAATGAGGCTACCATTTTGCTTTTACTCAGGAACCCTTGATAGGCTCCTTTGAGATCACTGTGCATGTTGTCTGTGGTTTGTTGTTGGTTAACCACTGGGTTCGGATGTCAAGCTCTATAATCTTTAAAGGGGCTGATCACGGGTTGCTAAATAATTTTAGAAAACCTGCAGGACTCCCACTCTTGCCTGCTCATCCCCAACAACTCATGGCTTGCTTAACTCATGGGCTATAAAACCTTGCCGCCTGGCAGGATGGCACATTTAAAAAGTATATTTTGCCATCTCAGCCCCATCAGGATCTTGGCTTCAATTGTCCCTGCAACAAGCACAGTAAATCACAGCATCTGTCACAACATCCCTAAAACCAACAGATCAGACCAAGCCTACAACAGAAGCCAAGCATTCTTCTGTTTCAGAGACCGGAAAGTGCTAACTAAACAGGAAGTTCTTAAGTTTTCTAAAAGCTGTGAAACTGTTAGCCAGGAATATTTCTCTGGGGAGATTCCAAAAACCCCTCCCATTGTCACTGGGTTGCAGAACCTCAGGCCCACAAGACAAATCCAGACCTCTTTGGGTCCCACACTAGACCCTAGGGTTTCTCAGAGGGCAAGGCACCCTTCCCCTGACACTTGGTACTTTCCTGACTTTTGTGCAGGATTCCCCCACCACACCCCATTCTGAAAGACTAAAATCCCTCTCCTAAGCCTCACTTACTGGCCAGGAACTCTGAGCTCCCCCCAGTCTGGCCCTATCCTTTTTGCCTTTGCCACCCACACGCCATCAAGAGAAAGCAGCCCGTGAGAGTTTCTTCAAAACGGAATGTGACTCTTGGAATGGAAAAGGTTCTGCTGTCCTGTTGACATGACCATTAGCCAAGTTCACAGAACAGGCAAATCTGTATGCCTCACACTTGTAAGATGCAGAGGTGAGGCCTAGTTCTGTGATCCTTCTAATAATAATCCAGAAGCACTACGGCTTGAAAAGTCTGCACCAGCCCTCTGGAAGGGGCTCTGAAGCGGACTTTGGAATACGAACACCTGCCCGGTCAGCATAAACTACACAGGAACCTCAGTGCGGCATTCGGGGCCGTTCTTATATTTGACAAGAGGGGGCCCTGCATGGAGCACAATGCAGAATTCAAAGCTAAAGGTGACCCCATGAAGGCTGCCATGGTGACCAGATCTCTGTTCCCTAGAAACATAGAAACAGAGTGAGTCAGATGGGGCCTCCCAGGCCATCTAGTCTGACCCCCGGCTTCAGCTGGCTCTGCTCACGACATGCCCACCATGTGCATGGCTAGTCTATCCTTGAACACCCTCACCGATGGGGCCTCAACCACCTCCCATGGAAGTCCATTCCATACCCTCGGGGACCTGACTGTCAGGAAGTGCTTCCTGGCATCTAAACTGAACTTTGGTTCCCTGAGCTTTGCTCTGTTGGAGAGCGTCCTGCCTTCCTCTGCAGGGGAGAACAGGTCTCTACCCACCTCCGTGTGACATCCCCTAACACACTTGTATGTTGCCAATAG
This sequence comes from Varanus komodoensis, assembly GCF_004798865.1. Classification (NCBI taxonomy): domain Eukaryota; kingdom Metazoa; phylum Chordata; class Lepidosauria; order Squamata; family Varanidae; genus Varanus; species Varanus komodoensis. The sequence goes on from NW_025336646.1 coordinate 537,185, forward strand.
ATCCCCTCAGAGTCTCCTCTTCTCCAGGCTGAAGACACCCAGTTCCCTCAGTCTCGCCTCATACAGCTTCCCCTGCAAACTGGCCACCAACCTTGGGCCCTGCGCTGCACTGGCTCTAACCTGGCTATATCCTTCCTGTAACGAGGGGTCCACAACTGAACACAATACTCCAGTTGCGGGTGCACCAGAGTTGTATAGAGTGGTAGTAATACCTTCCAGTGATTACCTTCTAGTAATACCTTCTAGAAGCCACACTTCTGGCTAAGCAACCAAGAGTGGTGTTTGCCTGCTTGACCACCGCATCACACTGCTGACTCAGCCTTCTGTCAACCAGTACCCCAAGATCCCTTTCACAAGTGCAGCTCTCCAGCTACTTGTCCCCTAACCTGTACTTATGACACCCATTCCTATGCCCCAAGTGCAAGACCTTGCACTTATCCACCCTGAACGCCATCCTGTTGTCTCCTGCCCACTTCCATAGTCTGTCCAGATCCTTTTGGATCTGGAGTACCTGCTCCTCAGTTGTGATCACTGCCCTGGTTTTAGTAACATCTGCAAATCTGAACAGCAGACTGTTCACCCCTTCTTCCATGTCATTGATGAAAAGATAAAACAGGATCAGCCCCAGGACAGAGTCCTGGGAAGCATCTAGGAAGCGAGGTGACCTGGCTGTCACCGCTGAGTGAGTCTCCCAAGTAATATCCAGGAGACTGAAATCTCCCATAATTACTGTGTCCCTCCCCCGAGATATCCTTGGAATCTGATCTGTCAGGACATCATCCAGGGTCTCCAAAATGGGGGGGGGGGTACAACTGCTGCACATGGTGCTAGCAGGCAGAACCCCTTGCTGCCACTGCCACAGCCACCCAAGAATCAAGTAGCAAAGGCCAAATCAATAGAATATCCACGAACTATGAATCCACTCATTCAACATGGCAGTGATCCTAACCCAGGAACTGCCCTCCCAGGCCAATGTCCCCCTCTTGCGAGCATTCCTTAGTGTAGTTCCCATGTAGCTCATCATCAACTCCAAGCAGCCATTCAGCATCTTCAAAGCCTCACTGGGATTGGCAAAGGAATTTGGCATAGCAAATGTACCTTTTCACTCATCCAATAGCCATTTGTATCACTCTCACTCCAGTTCAGACCTCATGTGAAACACTCATGTGAAACACTCATGATGTAGAACTCACCCTGACACACACACACACACACACACACACACACACACACACACCAGGAATTGCTACCTAGACCACTGAAGGTCCTGCATTTGCCCTTCTGTATGAGACAGTTTTCCCTCCCTCTTTCTTCATTGGCTTCCAGTACACATATGTGCCAAAGCACACACTCACACACCTTGTCTTTCTCCACCTCAAGACAATTCAGCCCCCAAACGTCCAGGAAAAACACAGCAAAGGCAGGTCTGGGAAGCACAGTCCATATATACAAAGGGGGTATATATGTGTACAAAGACCCAGCAGGTATTTCGAACTGCCTTCAGTGAATGAGGTGAAATTACTCAGGAAGAGAAAAGTGTTCAGGGTTCTATCAGGCAGTGGGGTGCTGTCATTTTTCCCAAGCTTGTCCCAAGTAGTCCTAGGAGGATGTGTCAGCTTGATTGAGGTGTGATCATTAATTTTTCTCTGGTGTGCCTGTTAGCCAGACAAGTGTTAGTTGTACGGTGTGCACTGGAGAGGATCAGGTGGTCATGTGGGTGAAGGTGTGACTGATTGGTATAAATTACCTGGGCATGCAGTGAAGCAGGGTAGGTGAAAGCAGGCGGAGGTAGAGCAGGTGCTAACTCCGCTGGGTAGAGAGGGTACGGCGCCCACACTTCAGGGCTACTGGGGTAAAGTGCAGGCACTGTGAGCTCATCTGCAAGAGAAGAATAAGGAGAGTTCATGGTTATAAAAACAGCAAATGAAGAAGTCAAAACAGCAAAACACAAGAGAACGTTCATCAAAGCCAAGCTACGTTGGTCCCTCTGATCCATTCCGCTATTTTCTCAAAACACCAAGTCAGGAAAGAGGAGGTTCAAAATTCTGCGGTGAGCTAGAACATGAAAGCCAAGATCTACAAGGTATGTTCAAGTCCCAGGTTATTCTGCAGCAGGAACCAGGTGTCAGGGTGGACAAGACACGCCGAGTGGTCTACTGCAGCGATTAATAGCGGGAGAGTGAACCAGTGAAAGGATCCTAAGACAAGTTCACACTTTTAAATTTTAGTCAGGAAGGAAGGGAAGGAAGGAAACCAGCCTCAGCGAGGCTCGGCTGTGAAAGAACACACACAACAACTGCATGATCTTAAAAGCATCTGCTAAGATTTTGTAATAGTGATGTACATGCTAGCAAAGAATATTTGGGAATGAGGATGGGGCTACAGGGAAGAGAAGAATGCCCTCTCAAAATTGTATCCTGATAATGTTCGGAAGTCTGCTCCTAGTGAGCGCCTGCCACAGCAGCCAAATTCCTTGCAGGCTATCTCCCAGCTGCCATAGACCTTTTGTCCTCTATCCTCAGCTGTCACTGGGAAGCAGAAGCAAGTCAAGAGCCGTACACCACTCCTACGTGACAAGAGGGGCTGCAGAGCAAGCGAATTCAGTGTGTGACCTCGAACTTACTCCAGAATGTTCTACAATGTGGAAGGGTTCCTGACAGATATGCAGTGGGTCGTTAGCAGGCATTTAAAGGTGGAAAGGGTTTCCTGAAGAGAGAACTCCAGCCCCTGCTCTCCTAAGCCAGTTCCTTGTCCTACTTGACTAACAGCCCCCTCAGACTTGAACCTCAGGTTCGGCTCATTAGTATTACTAGCAACTCCCAAATACTGTTAATACATAGCCAGTCAAACAAGGTCTCAAGGGTTTAATGCATTAGTCTCCAACCAAGTTCAAACCAACCATCCCGAAGAGCAATATGGGAATATGTGGCCCTCCACACCTCAGGTGTTGTATCCCCTTCTGGACACCTTGCTTTATTTGATTTCTAGACCACCCATTAGCCAGAATGGTTCACGAAGACAAAATACACAAATAAACACAATATACACCAATGAATCGGTAACATTAAGCTCAAACATAAGCAATACAGCAATAAAACAGCAACAGCCACAATAAACCCACAACAGCCATGCTTCAGTCAATTCCAAGGGTACAGTAGTGAAAAAATACAGAAAATTCACTATCAACCAAATAAAAAAGATCTGTAACAGGTTGGCTGAATAAAGAGTTTTTTACCTCACGCCAAAAGGAATATAGAGTGGGTGCCAGGTGTACCTCCTTGGGCAGCTGATTCCACAGGCAGGGTGCCACAGCCAAAAAGGCCCTTCCCCTAGTAGCCGCCCACTTTATTTCCTTTAAAGGTGGCTCTCTGAGAAGGACCTCAGAAATGACTACAAGGTCTGGGTAGGCTTTAAGGAGGATTCCATTGAAACACGTTCAGAAAAGGGCAAAGTAAAGGTCATCAAAGGCTTATTTCACTGTGCCTCCAATTCATTTTGGGAACATAAGCTGCTTCTCTGGTATATAAATTTATTCTACTGCTACTGTTTTAATTCCATGATTACTTCATTGTATGTATGCTATTTTTGCCATTTTCATTATATGTCTTTATTTTAACCTGCAAGATGTTACAATAGTCAAAAGGTAGGGCAGCGATTTTCTAAAAACAAATAAAACCTACCAACACATGAAATACTTTTGTAGTAATATAGCACGAAGATGTTCACATAAAGATTTACAAAATCTTTGTAAAACTGTCTTAGAATTTTTTCCTGAAGGGCGGCATAAAAATCTATTAAACATAAGGCATACTAAAATGGTATTTGTCCATCTTTTTACCTGCAAGGAATAATTACTACACTGCATTATCTGCCAAGTTATTGCTGCATGTTGTACAGGTTTCTGGGACATGTTTGAGGGGGTAATTCAGCTGAAGCATCAGGCTGGGCACATTTGCTGCCCATGTTTTGCACACCACTAACAATTCATTATTGTTTTCTCCACCCTTTGATGCACACATGGTTTTAACTCCTTCTGCTTCTCAGCTCCCCTTTACATTTTGGTTCTTGTATCCATCAAGGGAGGGTCCTGTCAGTCTATCCTCTGCAGTAAATGGAGCAGGTCACTCTCTCTCAGCATTAAGAATACTGTTTTGCTGCGGGTGGAGAGACAATCATGGAAAATAAGGCTATCCGTGGCCACTAGTCACATATTGACATACATACTGGGGGAACAGCAGCAGGAGGGGACTCTTTCCCTCATGTCCTGATTATGGGCTTCGCATGAGCATTTGTGGAAAAGGATGCTTGGCTAGATAGAAATCTGGCCTGATCCAGCACAGCTCTTCTTAGGGTGCCTTCTTTTGTTTCTCACCTAGCAGGATGAGAGAATCAGAAAATCCAAAGCAAAGGTGACACTCATTGTCACTGCCCAAATGGTATGCATCTCCCATATCGTACCTCAAAGCAGGATCTTAGGCTTGGAAAGATCTATTTGATTAATTCTGACACACTGATAAAAAAAATCTATATTTCATCCCATCCCAAGTGCCAGAAAATACGGTGGAGAGGACAGGGAAGTTTACCCACATGAAATCATGGATTCTGAAGACGTTCTCTGGATTCAGGGAAGGTCTAAATCCCAGATGACATGCTTCTACAAATGGGGATTCAAAATATTTTAAATTTCCCAAAACAGAGGAAGGTGCAAGGGCAAGGATGTGCATGCGAGGATCAACTTTTATTACACTGTCATCTCAGGGACTTCCACACCAGCCTATATTCTGTGTGGACCCATTAGCTGAATTTGCCATAGTGCAAATTCATGGAACACGTTTGTGTTCCATGCTAAGTCTAGCCTACCACATGGTGGCAGGCTCTGGATCGGGTCGCCTGCTCACTCCAACAGCTGCAGGGCTAAAGTATCCCAACTGCATGCAGAGGCTCTCTCACATTCGGAATGCACACTCTTAGTGCGCCATGATAAATTAATGAAAGCCCCTGTGAACCCAAGGAACCCAGCCATGCATCTCTGCAAGAACCACTGCACTAGCCTCCTCTTCTGCCCAGCCCTCTTCCACCTGGAGCAGGTAATTCCGCTGCATCAGGGTTTTCCTAATCACTCCAAAAGCAGAGCATGGCAGAATAACTCCCCCTCAACAGAGCTATGCTTAGAACAGCAGAAACACAGGTTGTCAGCTCCTCTGAGATATGCAGTTCTTATTCTCCCACACTCTAGAAGTAGACCTTTTGGGAAAAAAAGTTATTAAGAACAGGAGGGGGGAAGAGAAAGGGCTACTCCTATCAGAGGGAGGCACACAAAGGGTCATTTCGAACAGACCTTCAAAATAAAATAGTTTCTAGGAAGTCCTTCAAGGAGAGGACAGCTTCTTTTCCTCTGCTTCTGGAGCAATTCTTAAGGCTGTGTTCACCAATCTATTAGGGGATCAAGTACTTGGTAGTACTGACACCTTTTTCTTCCTACTTACGCCTGACATACCCGGTGCTTCTTTATATCTCCGGCACTCACCTGTCCCTGATGAGTAGAAATGAATTCAGGCCAGGCAAGAGAATAAAATGAGTTGCTCATAAGATCTGCTTTACCCTTGTCCTGACAGAAGGGCACTACGATTATTTTCCTTGCCCTTTTCTGCAGCTCTTCCAGCTCCGTGATGCCTTTTTGAGATGAGCTATCTGAACTGTACACAGTATTCCATATGTGGCTCCATGATCAAGGCAGTGTAAGTTTTGTTACTTCCAATCCCTTCCCTAATAATGGAATTTGCTTCTTTCTTTACCAGTGGAGTTGATGTTTGCATTGACCAACCCACTCAAGAACTCTTTTGCTGCCAGTTCAAATGCTGATGCATGCAAGACCCAATGTATTGTTCTTCCTAAGAGCAGAGCCAGCATGCCATGCTAGAGTGCCGGAACGCAGCCTGCCATCCCATCCAAGGGTTGGTAAACCAATGGCGGCTTTTCTTGATCCATCATCATCTCTGTCATCAGCGTTGCTTCATCTCCTTCCAAGTCTTCCAGAGTTGACAGTGAGGGGGAACAGATTAACCTCAGGACTGAAGTACACACAGCAGTAAAATGTATAGCATGCAGGTGTGTGTAACTTAGTTTTTGTGTAAGCGAACCAGGTTGGGACCTCCCATCCCCTGCCGCTCTCAGGTGGCCCCTGGAAATGCACCAGGCTGCAGCTCTGCAGGAGGCTTCCAAGGGTATGTGAAACCTTCCCTCCCTTTCCCTATGCATCTCCTTTAAATGTGTTCCTTCTGCACATGATGTAAGGCCTTCAGAGAAACCACTTCCATGATGTCCCAAGGGCGGTCCCAAGGCAGATGGAGGAAGCCTGTGTGCTTACACGAGAGTAAAATATAAAACCATCATCTGTGTGCTGCAGATTGAATATAGTGTATATATAGTTCAGCCCTCAATCTTCAGTCAGTTTCACTGTGAATCATTCATTCTTCTGAGCTGGCAGCAGTCTTGTCCATACAAGACTGCTTCATCACAGCTGAAAGTGGCTTTCCTTAGAGGCCTCGCACCAACAGTTGGTAAAGAAGTATCTGGAGTGCCTCCCATGGCACAGCGCTCCTTAAATCAACTGCTGATGCCACACTTTGCCAAGCAAAACTGGCTAATTTCTTGACCCAACAGGGGGGATGACTGCACCCAGAGGCAGGTACCAGCTGGAGAGGAGGAGGAGGACCATGACATAGAGGCAGCAAGAGAGGCGGAGCCTCAGCTATGACTGCCCCCTTGCCTACCTGTTTGAGTGCAGCAACTTAAAGTCGAGCAGGCAAGCTTCAAGTCTGCAAGGAGGACACCAGAGCTCCTATTCCTGCCCAGCTACCCTGGCTCCTCCTTCCTGTCATTGCTCAGCCATTGCTGTGATGCTATCCCCATGGATGAGGGGAGGTGCACTATCCACCCCGAAGGGGGGAAGCCACTGGAGAGCTCTTGCCCACTGCCAGCTCTTTCCCACCACAACTCTCTCCTTGAGTGGGGTTCGCAATCCTCCCACCTTTCCACACTGTTTCTAAGGCACAAGGGCAGAGAGCACTCCAGAGCACAGACTCAAGTGTTACATCTCAGCTGAGCTGCCAGGAGATGCACTGCACTGGAGAGTAAGTGTTTATGCCGTTGATGTTAAAGTAAGATAAACAATGAAAAGTTGGAGACAGCTAATGCAAACAACCTTCCCTTCCTCCATTCATTCCTAAAGCTTGTGCTCATTCTTGGGGAGAGAACAACAAGCCTATAAATACACATAGGGCACCGAACCTGTAACCCAGAATCAGTTTAGTAGGAACGCAATGCCAAGGGACATTTTAATACATCCAGGAATCCCTCCCTCCTCTCATCTGCCCAAATAAAGCTTTTGGGAAATGGCTCCAATACATAAAATGCATAAGCAAACGGAAAAGGAATGACTGGGGCAGGCATACGACAAAGCATGCTCCAGGAAAGTCACACGGGTTCAGCAACGAAATCACCAGCTGGAGACCAATATGCACACACAATGTTATGATTCTGCACAGCATGAATACACTGGAGGCAGACAACAATTTATGCAGCGGTCGAAGACACTATGCAAGAACCATCACTGCTTGTTGCGTGTACACACGCTCCTACTTGGTTAAGACTCGTTCTGCAGGCATTTTAAGCACTCTCCTCCCCCATAAAGCCCTGGTTAACCTGGGAAAATACTGGGGCAATAGAAACAAGTGTCTACTCTAGAAGCAAGAACTAATATTGTCCGACTCCAGTGTTACACACACAGTCAGTCAATCCATTTGATATACTCTCTTGCAAAATTGGAACTCTCCATTTAAAAAACATTTTCTTTAGCATGTGAAAATACTTTCTTCATGATTCCAGAAAAAAACATATACTCTTGGGGTGGGAAACTCTAAAACTATTTGATAGGAATAAATATAACCTCTTTCCGCTGCCCCCAACAGTTCTGATTTTGACCATGAAAATGCAGGAGCATCAAATTTCACATGACGTAGTGGACAGTATCCCAGCAAAGCACAGGCCAGGGCATGTGTGGCATGATATTGTTAGGTCTGAGAACAGTCTTGGTAGTCCCTACCTAACTGTAGGGCAGTGAAACAGAAACATGGCAGGCGCCATGAACTACTGGGGAAGACTCTGCAGAAGTGCAGGGCAATATTCTAAATAAAGAGGAAACAGAAAATAGCTGGACCTTTTTGCTGCTCTGCAGGAACAATGCCGTATGTCGAAATTTAGCATCATTCCCATTTTGCAGCACAGGGGAACACCGCAGGGCTGCTCCGAATGTCATTCTGCCAAGCTTGGAGCAGCAGCAGAAGCATTTTCTCCCTTCTTGCTTCCCAGGTGCCTCATCTTAAAATGGTCGGCTCACCTACTGAACAAAAGTTAGTAGGGAACAAATGGCCCCACAAAAATGGGAGTGAGAGATCCAGCTCCACAGTAGTTATGGGGAGAGGGATTGTTTGGTTCATTTTGTTTGTTTTTGTCACCATCCACGAAACCACTTTTGCAACTTTGCTGCCCATTCTACCTAGTTTGAAGACATCCTTTGGCACTCTGCAAGATTCATTTGGGATTTCACCAGCTTGAATAATTTGGTGTCATCTATTAGCCTGGTTACTGGCTCCAGAAAATTTATGAACACGTCCAGTCAAAATGCAAATGCCTGGCCGTTCCCACTGCTTACTGCCTCCCACTGCAAGAACTACCCATTAATGGCTTTCCTCTGATTCTTATTGTTTAGCCAATCACCTATCCATAAAAGGAGTTGTCCTCTTTGTCCATGACTGCTATATATCTTCAGAAGCCTCTGCTGAGCAACTTTATCAAAAGGTTTTTAGCTTTCCAAGGGTGGACCATCTCCTGGATCAACCAGGAAGGCAGTCTTTCCAGACTCAGAGCCTGGCTAGGAGAAAAGCAGCCAGGGAGAGAGGTTTCCAGGGAGAAAGGGTCCCCTCCACACACACACATGCACACGTGCGCGTGTGCGCACACACACACACACAGCTGTTTCATTCCATCTCCACTGTTCAGACAATCTGCTCTATAAGGCACAGGTTGTTACTGTAACATGAATTTCCGCCCTTTGAAATGCTCCCTAAATTTTGTAATGAACCCGGGTACAAAAGCTTAGAAGAGTGCCTTGATGGGCCATTTTAAATTACAACATCCCATCACAGAATCAGGAGCTCATTCTGAAACTGAGGGAGGCAGCCAGTGTGATGGTATGTGAGAGGCAACCATACAAATTCTGTGGAAGCACTTACATAATGGATGCCTGTAAAGTATTAGAGCAGCCTCGGCTGTTGCACTCCTCGTTCCAAAAATGAAATATACTGAAGAGATTCAGCAAGTACCAAAGAGATCCAGCCAGTACGAATTCAAATATTCAATAGAAACCCCTGGGCCATCTTTTTCTCTTCAAGGTGGCAGGGACACCCAGTTGCTAGGGTGTTCCACATTACCCTGACCCTAGAAATATATCATTTGATGTCAGCTTCTCGGCTCTGTCAAAGCAAGCATGGAGCAACACTGCTAGCCATCTTAATGAGAGGCATGCCAACAGACAGAGGCCGGGACCTCTAAATTTGCAACTGCATTTGTCTGCCAAGTGACCCATGAATTGGAAGCAAACTTTCAGGCCAGGATTCGGGTATGTTTTGAGGGCAACAGGAAATGAAGTACTTTACTGCTGGAGTCAACTACTGCTGTTGGAAAAGATAAGACACAAATGCACTGCCGTTCCCTCAAGCCTCAGCTGTCAAAGGCCGCTGGGCTTACTTGTTGGTTTATAATAAGGTGCACACACTTACATGGCTCCCTGGTAATGAACTGAGGTACAGTGTTAGGGGTGGCAGGAGTGCTTGGATTTGGCGTTCCCACTAATTTGCTCTTAGCCATCTTCGTATTGGCCTTAGCGAACTCTAGTCGGAGTGTCTGAGGGATTTCTGGGTCAAAGCGAATGCCCTTTTGCAAAGAGAGAGAAAGAGAGAGAGAAAGGGGAAAAAATTAAGAAGGGTCAGTTCTTCTTGCAGCAGTAAGAAAGCAGGCAAGTTGTGCTAAAACGTGACCAGACTGCAGAAAGTATCACAACACAGCAGCAGCATTGTACAACACAAATCCATAAAGAGGGAACTGGTATCCTTCTGAGAAATACTTACTACTGGGAACTGCCAGAAATAAACACCAAATCGGATGAAAGAAAAATGCATTCCAGGGCATTTTAGTATTATTTATTTATTAGATTTTTATCCTGCTTTTTATTTTTTTTAAAGAACTCAAAGCAGCTTACATCATTCTCTTGCTCTCAACCTTATCCCCACAACAACAACCCTGTAGGGTATATTGTGCTGAGAGTCTGACTGGCCCAAGGTCACCCAGTTGGCTCCACGGCTGTGTGGGGACTAGAACCCAGATCACCTGAGTCCCAGTCCCCCACTCCACACCACACTGTCTATCTTCATCCATCTTCACCCAGCAAGATAATTCAGTAGATAATATACATATAATGATTATAGGGGCCAGTGATTTATTGTTTTAAAAGACAAAAACCAAAGGTGATTGCAACCATTCAAGATATATTTTGTTCGTTTGCCATTTATTGAGTGATTTCTACCCCACCTTTCAGGACTTCAAAGTCCTCATGAGAAGCTGGATTGGAAAACAACAAAACAATGAAAAGACCAGTACAAAGTAAGGAATGGGTGAGTAGAGCCACATATGTGCATGCTAAGCTTGGATGGAGCACCTGAGGTGATGCTGATATGAGCCCACAATGGGTCATTTTAAGTTCCATTAAGAGCACTCCGCATTTGCAAAACTCAAGTGACAGCACAGTCTAAAGTCACCACAGTTCCAGGAGTGATCTGCCATGACAAAACTGGGATCCAAAAGAGATTTACGGGCATTTAGAAATATAGAAACAGAGCAAGTCAGAAGGGGCCTCCCGGGCCATCTAGTCTGACCTCCAGCACCAGCCGGCTCTGCTCACGACATGCCCACCATGTGCATGTCTAGCCTATCTTTGAACACCCTCACCGATGGGGCCTCAACCAACTCTCAGGGAAGCCCATTCCACACCCTCGGGGTCCTGACTGTCAGGAAGTGCTTCCTGGCATCCAAATGGAACCTTGGCTCCCTGAGCTTGGCTCCATTGGAGTGCGTCCTGCCTTCCTCTGCAAGGACCTAGTAAGTAGGGGCCTACTAGGGCCCTAGTAGTATTTCTAGCCTAGTAAGCAATCCCCCCACCCCACCCCCACTAAAAAAAGGCTGAAGAAATTAAGCATGCCAGCCTACAGAAGAAAAAAGCCAACTGTTCTTGCAAATAAAGAGAGATACATTTATAGTGCTCATTATATAAATCTGTAGAGGGAGAAGTGCCATAATGGAGTCTTCCGTGAAGCTATTCATGCAATTGCAGGGGAGAAACACTTACCAAGAAGCCAAAAGCCTCCTTGGGGGAGCGGGGGGGGGGGCTTGATCTGAATGGCATCCTCATCACTATCATCTAAGAAGCAACAACTTTAGCACAGCTCAGTTCAGGTGCTTCAGATGCATTATTTCAGGAATCCTCCCAACAGTTACATAAGGCAGACTAGTATTATCATCCCAATTATTGTAGGTGGCAGAAGAAGGAACAGCAGTTTGCCTAAGGCACCCTGTTCGGTTCATGGCCAGGGAAGGCTATGAATCAGGGAGGTGCTTTCTGACAACACAAATATGCCACAAACCTCTATCATGAGGTTAATGTTTTCCTTCCTTTTCCTCACTACATCAGGAATTGTAGTTCAAGGTACTGATAATTCTCAGCCTAAGATCTCTAATACTACCTTAGAGAATTCCCCAAATTAAGCCAGTTTCGGCCTGTAGCGTCAGCACAGCATGCAAGATGGTGCACGTTCCACTTCTAAGACTCAACTTGACTGGTCCTGTTTTTCAGAGATGGATACTGCACAGATCTCAACAAACACTCCATAATTCCTAGCAAGCACTTGATCATGCAGAAGAAACATCCTAATACCACAGGCCTGAAAGTTAAGTCCAAATTGTCTTTTAAAAATAAAAACTTATGTTTTAAAATGTTTATTAAAACTGGAGATGAACAATAATAATAGTTTATTGACAAAAGAACAACACCTCCATCTGGTATGCAGACCAGGATGGAATAAAGAGTTGCAAGCTGGTGTCTGTCTGACTTTTCCAAAAATAATTTCAGAAGCCAAGGATCAACTCTGATGCTTTCAAAGGATTTTCTTGTGTCAGGCCTAGAAAAAAGCCACTACTAATGCCACAAAGGTAGTGTTTGGATCTGCTGTTTCCATGCCACTTCACAGTGTGTTGCCAGTGGGTCACTGAAATGTTGTTGTGGGCAGTTAATTACACAAGTACAGGCTAATGCCACAAGTTCAATTAACAGGATAGGAGAGGAAGATACACAAGAACTGCTAGTCTTTAGGGGAAGAGAGTCTTAGAAATTAAATATTTAGAGAAAGCTTATAGGTTGGGGGGAGGCAATAAATTAAACTTGATTTTTTCAACTCTCATCTTTAATTAAAAGCACACAGTTATGTCAACCAGACTTTCCAATTCCGGGAATAAGCTAGAGACAAAAATCAGTGTTCATTAAGGATGCGGGGGGGAAAAAATAAATTATCTATGTTACAAGCAAGAAAGAAAGGTGTAGAAGCTAATACACTAGGAGTTTAGTGCAGGAGTTTAGTCTGGAAAGTTCATATTATTTATGCCCTGGATTTCGTAGAACTTTGGATCTCATCCATATAATGCAACAAGAAGTTGTGAAGTGATCCATGGTGAGAAAAGTCAGAGCTAAATTGTTAAGAGGCACTTGTAGCCTTATTCAAAAATGTAGAGCAATCTAAGCATTACAACTCCAACCCTATTAAGGCCAGTTCTGACATGGTTTTGCTTTCAGTCCTGTGAGCCTCCACCTGCAGTCTGAAGCACTACAGGCCACAGAGAAATGGATCCACCTGAGTGATGGCAAAACCAGCAATAAGCAGATTTGAGAGCCACCTGAGGGAGGACTCAGCTTTGCATGCAGGAGGTCTTGGGTTTGACAGGGAGGGAGTGATGGGGAAGCCTTCTGCCTCAGAGGCTGGCCAGCCACTATCAGTTAGGAGTAGGAGATACTGGGCCAGATGGTTGAATCATAAGACCCAGTTTAAGGATCACCACATTTCCTGCACAGCAGTTCCTACAGTAGAGATGAATAATATATACAAGGACAGGTTCAGGGGATAGGTAAAGCCAAAGAAAGAGCTCCCTTTCATATGTACACTGCAAAAGACAAGATATCTGGTTGCATCTGAAACCTCTGAATGGAAGCTAAGCCCTCTAACAAGCTATCGTGAGGCAAAATCTAGCAGTAACATTTACTTGCAATCAGACTAGCAAAGGAGTCCATCCAAGGACTCTTAGCCAAGCCGTCTCTCTGAGATGCTAATTTTCTAGATGGAAAGAGTCCACTACCACAGAGAAGCATGATATGTCAGAGCCCAGATGCTGCTGAACGTGACTTGGGGAAAGATCCTGGACGCAACTGTATCGTAACATTAAGTTTCATGGCATCCATTGCTTTTCTCTGTGTCATGTTATATTTTGTTTGCGTGGTAATGTAATTTTGGGACACAGACACTATCCTAGTACCAATATAATTTATTAGCAAGGGCCAAACTGAAGTGCAAATGTGGCCCATAGTCTTGGCCCTTCAAGTTCCCCCTGTTAACTTCAAATCAGAAAAAAGACTCTACTCAGAAACCAGCTAGTATAGTTAACAGATTGAAAAAATGCAAACTTAAACTCACTGGGAGTCTAAACCTTTCCACAAAAAACAACATCAGGGTTGGATTTTTTTTTTTTTTTTGGTTCCAAATTAAAGTTCCAACATCCTTTTAAAACCTCAGAAGTTTAAATGACCTAATTTGTTTGGCAGCAAAATCTGGGGCCATCGGCTTTACAGCAAGTCACATTCCTAGAACATCTTTAGCATCAGCACCATATAAGGTAGTCTGTATCCTGTTCTGCTCCACTCTTATCCCTGGAGATTAGCACAGCCAAAAAGACCTTGTACATTTAAAAAATGAAGACAGAAAAACAGAGTGAGAAACTGGAGTGCTTACTGCCTGCTTTTCTCCTAGTCTGAAAACACTGCTCTCTGAACTTAGGAGATTTTTACTCTTGAGAGACACTAATAATAAGGTTAACTCTATAAACTCAAAAGATTATATTTTCCAAGGGTAACTTCCCCCATCCCCAGACAAAGCAGCTGTAAGGTGCTGAAGCTGTACTCTCCATGATGGAAATGCTTCTCCCTAATTCCAGGTGTGGAAGAGTTGGGGATAATCCATTTCAAGGTACTTATCATATGCTTAGAGGCATGAGAGGCAAGCCCGGTACAATTTAACCCCCTCACCCAAAACCAGTAATACCTATATCCCAATCATGAGGAAGCTCACACATATATTGTCATCACTTGTGTGCCACAACATCAAGAGATGGGTGACTGTCAAGTACAGACTCTCAAGAACATATACTGATAAAAGCTTAAAAACACATCATTTCAGTGAAATATAGGTGTGAACATGTTCATTAGCCCAAAACAGATTCTTTTTCCAGTGAAAGGTCACTACATCTTAAACAACTGTCTGCATTCACCAATGGTGAACAAAAGATCAATGGAAGGTATCTTTTCAACTCCCTATCAAACAAATGTCTCAGTTCTTATTAAGTGCACTGTCCTAAAGCATGCTTTGTGCTTTTTTATGTGAAATTCAGTGACCCTAAGCCAGAAGATGCTACTCATGCATCACACTGATTGAAATCAGTGGGTCTTTAGCTGTTTCCATAACAAACTTTCCCCATCTTGTATTGTGGTGGTAAATCCAAGCCATGAACATCATTAGCCTACCTGGAGACAGACAGGCAATGCACGTACAATGCAGGGAAAGGGAGTGAGAGGGACAGATGGACAGATGGATGGACAGACAGAGAACCAAACTACAGAAGGGCAGCAACACCAACAGCCTACAGCAGGGTGTAGGGGAGGGAAAAAATGAAGAGCAAACAATATTCTTCTGTAGATTGCTGATTAGTTAGGTGCGCTGGAATTTACTTGCCCAAATTTGGACTACAGACCCTTAGTTTATTCTGATGGGACTTAACCGTGATTAACTCCTTCCAGATGAGGGCAACTGTTTCCATGCCCTCCATCCCCCACTTTAGTACATTAAAAACTTCCACAAAACAAGGATGTAGAACCATAAAGGTTATTATCTGACAAACATTTACATCAGCATGGTTGCCCTGTTACCAGTCATTTGTAACATAAGAAGACAAAAACAAACCTTTTAAAAAGTTGTTCCCCCCACCCTCCTGATAGGGATTTTTACTGGCTGTAGGGAACTGGCTTCTTTACAAGTATGTTTTCAGGGTAATTGCTTTTGGAATGTAAAATGCCCTCTCAGATTAAACACAAACCAGAAGACCCCCCCCCCCCTCGGTGAAGCAGAGCTGAGCACTGCACTTAGCTGCTTGGTCATGAACTGATGCCTGATATCCAGCTCATAACCAAAGGGCTTCCCATAGTAGGATCAACCCTGGAATGAAACAGAAAGGCCATCTAGACAAACCTGCACTCTCAAAGAGCATGCTGCCCCCAAATGGCTATAGATCAGCCCACAAACTTCAAATCAGTGCATACTGGATTTGAAACAATGTAGGAGGAAATGGTCCAAAGCATCAAAGCAGTACCTGGAAAATCCTATTTTCCGCATCATGAAGCTTTTGGCCTAACCTGTTAGGCTCCTTATCAAACAGGGATCAGAACTATGCATGTATTAGCTGCACTGCTCAAGTCCATCCGCTGTTGCACTGACCAGCTCCACTCTTTTGCCCAATATTGTGTTATCCTTTCCAAACTTCCCTTTTCTTTGTTTTCTCTTGATCTGTCAAGATTTAGACCACCATGACTCTGGGCTGAAGACCAAATATTTTTTGCTTGCTAGTGAACACACCTGGTTTCACACAGGTTCGAATAAGTTGCCACAGTGAAGGCCTGAAACAAACCTTGAAGCTGAACACACTGTGTCTGCCCCATCTGAGTGAAGCCATGGCTAATGGCACCTCTAGGCCTGACTCCTGCCATGGTGCACCCCTATAGCTCCGAGGAAGGTATCTGTCAGTTTCATTTCCTTAAGAGGGGTTGATGACATCGGGAGAGGAAGGGCAGCCACAGGACCCTGCCTTCAGAACATGCCTTCCTAGCATCCAACAGTACCAACTGCAAATAGCTACTTAGGGAAGTCACCTAATGACTGAAGATGGTACTGCAAACTTCAAACACAGACAACATTATATTAATTGCAATCAGTACAGCAGACTTCAATCACAGGGGCTCATTTAAATATTTTAAATAATTATTTTTATTTAAAAAAGTAAAATGGGCCCATAGGTGCACACCCCTAAGGTCATCTTAACATGCATGCCAAGTTTCTGTGTTTATTTTTCATTTTCAGGAGTATGAACCTGACAGATATCCTTTTTTATTTATTATAGATGTTACTTTAGAAAGCAGGTTATGCATCAGCAAGTGTGTATCTATCTATCTATCTATCTATCTATCTATCTATCTATCTATCTATCTATAGGCTACCAGATAGTATATGAACAGTCTGCACTAACCCTCCATCTTGTCTGGACTGGCTTTCACATTTTCCATCCATGACCTTCATCCAGTCTGTTAGTTTCCAGGCACTGATTTAGATCAGCCCTTGCCTCAACTGGATTTGATGAAAAGGAGAGATAAGAGATGGATCTTCTCTGCCTATTAACAACAGCTCACACCTCTGTATTATTTCCTCCAAAAGTTTCATGTAGCTCCAAGTAACTTGAGAAAGGATGGAAAAAATGAAGGACACTAAGAACTGTCAGCTCACACTTCAAAACTAAAAGATCTCTCTTCGAAGGGCATGATCCACTTGCTGACACCTTTTGTACGTGAAGAACTTTTCAGGGCTTTGCTCTCACTTGACAGCTTGCCATTTGACAGCTGTTATGTGAGAAGCAAAGTAGCAATGACAGATGCTTCAATGGGACTATCACTGGAGGAGACCTCAAAAATACTGCAAAAAGGAGAAAAACCTATGGTGGCAACCAGAAAAGGATTACAAGTGGAGCAGAGGGACCAAGCCAGTGGCAATCACTCCGAGGTACTAGGGCAGCTGTTAATGGTGGTTGTCCAGGTGAGCTCACTGTAAGAAGGGGGGGGGGCGCTGTCTTGCTGAGCAGCTCGTCACTGAGTGGTTTGTTCATTGCTTTCGTGCACCCACAATGGGGTCAATTGGTGGGCTCAGATGGTACAAGAACCCCTGTAATGTGTTCACAGGGTGGCTTGTTCCTGAATACTAAGCCACTCTGCAGAAACCATGGCAGGTTTGGAAAATGCAACAAGGCACTGCGGCTAGCTACCCACAATGGGTTGTCAGGTCATACGCACTCATGTATGCATGGAAGTCAGCACCGTGTGCATTGCTCAACCTTCCCTTTGACATGTGTATACATAGAAGCAAGAGCAACAGACTGCACAAGCTCGTAACCGTTAAGGTTGCACAGATGGGTTCAAAAGCAAGAGGCTTCTGCAGCTGTTCTTTTCATGGAATGTGCCTGGGCTTCCTTTGCCCTGCAGAATTCTTTGCCCTAGCAGGAGTGGAATTATGCAGTATAACAGAGAATACACATAAGTTTACTTAATTTGCAAGACTTAATAGGGATTGTAAAATCCAGGTTACTTTTGCATTGCATTTCTTTTCTTCAGTGCACAGGTTCTATTTGGTTATGCAAACCTCCAAACAGACACATCTTGAAAGCAAGATGCAGGTATCCACACCTACTTGTGCAAGTGGGGAATTTATTCCAGAAATGTGTGTTGCAACAGCCCAGGGTGGCATGTTCAGTCAAAAGACAAGTAGTTTCTGGCAAAATACCTCCGCGGACTGCCAGCTCCTTTGTAGCAGCTCTTGTCCTTCCTTACAGAGCTCAGTGTAAATGTTAAACATTGTTCGAACCCATTGCTTGAGAGAATCTCCATGAACGCACAAGCACCATTCACTGATCCCCCGTCCTGGTACACCTAACACTTTGTGCGCTGCATTCCTGACAGGGTAACTTTTAAAGGCTTCTGAAGTACATTCCAGCAAGTGCACTCTATTTAAACAATTTTGTGCATAGCATGTTCAATGGAAATTATCTACAGGACAGCATGTACTTAAGAAAAAGGCAAGATTAATCAGGGATGAATCTGTTCTGCAAACCTTCCTCTCAAGAAATATGAAGAAAATTAAAGAGATCACATTAATCATGTTGGAACTGTTCCACTCCTTTCCGCAATATGAGTCTAATACAATTTACCAGGATTTATAGACATGCAAGCCAAGACTGAGACATATATGGAAAACCAGTTCTCTGGACTTGCTCCAACACAATGCCTCTTTTAGGGAACCCTTTCTAGATTAATTTGTCTGTGCCTCTTCTGGGTTACTCCCATGCATTGCAGAAGATTTGGGGGCACACTGAAGGGCAGCCTTCCCCAAACTGGTTCCCTCCAGATGGGCTAAGACTACGTTGTCCAGCTAGGATGACACCAGACTGTGGAAAGTTGCTCTAAGGTCTGCAGTCACATATGCCAAGCTTTGCCATAGCTCCACGCAAACGGAGGGTGCAGTCCAAAATGAGTGAGATGCTTTCACTTAATGGGGGGTGTGAGAGAAGCTTCTCCATTACATTTTCATTGAAGAGCCTAGAGTCCCCTGAAGTGCAGCGTGAAGAGCACTGCTTTAACAACATAAGAGCAATGGACCAAGGCCATCTAGCACAGAGGTCTCAAACCCTTTTGGAACTGTGAGCACATTTAGGAATTCGAGAAACTGTGTTGACAAACATTACAGAATGCCTGAAGGGGCACTAGCTTGGTGTCTACCTATGGATCTTAGGCTGCATCTCAGCAAAACACTCGCTTTGCGTCTAGTGGACACTGCAACATCTCTCTGATAAGTGACTGCCTAATTCAGCTAAGGGCTAATACAGATCATACACCCTACCTTTGGAGCTATACAGTTAATACCTCTTTCAAACATACATTCAGGAAGTGTTCCTTTTCAGGACAAGATTACTAAATTCAGATAAATTTTGTACCAGAACTGTTCTAGTATTCACTGATGTATATTCTCTTTTAAACATTATACCTGCCTCATGGAAATTAAGAAATGGAAAGGGAAATGGATTCTCAGTGACCTTCTGATAACTAAAAGACTGATATTGTAACATCGGAAGGCCAAACATTCATCTCCTACAGTGTGAGGACCTAACAACACTTCCAGCATTTGAACAGGTGGCATACAGACACCAAATTCTAATGTAGACTAATCCGGATGTTTGGTCCACTTTCATTGCAGCCTATGC
The DNA here is from genome assembly GCF_004798865.1 of Varanus komodoensis. Lineage (NCBI taxonomy): Eukaryota > Metazoa > Chordata > Lepidosauria > Squamata > Varanidae > Varanus > Varanus komodoensis. The sequence goes on from NW_025336646.1 coordinate 556,685, forward strand.
ACGACTGCTGGAAAGCTGCACCCATTTCATAAAAGTGCATGTAGAACAAATTCAAAAAAGGATGCATGGCTAGATATAGTCCTACTATGCAGCCATCTAAGCGAGGGACCATTGCCATCTTCTGAGGCAGAAACTTCTACAAACTCATTATGCACTATGTGAAGAGGTACTTCCTTTTATCTGCTCTGAATTTCCTACTGAATCATTTCCACCAAGTGACCAGTGACCTGGCACTATAAGGGAGAAAAACCTCTGGAACTGCTTTTTCCACACAGTGCGTAGCTTGATAAGTCTCTGTCATTTCTGTCCAACTCCCCAGCTGCTCTTTAGGCACCTTATTTTCTAAACCAATTAGTACTAACTTTAACACTTCCTCGTGGGGAAGGTACTCCAGTTAGCTGACCAATTTGGTTGACTTTCATAACACCTTTCCATACATATATTGGGTGAACACAACTGTCACTGCACCACTGAGGTGTGTGTGAGGGCCTTACAATGGCTGGTGTGGTGGTTTGCGTGTTGGACTGGAGACCTGGGAGTTCCAGATTCTAGTTCCCTCTAGGCCAAGCTCAACAGGTGACTCTGGGCCACCCACCCCTCTCAACCTTACAGGGTTGCTGCTGTGAAGGCAAAATGGAGACATGGAAGCCATCTTGGGTGCCTCACAAGAGGAAAGAAGGCAGAATATAAATTCAAGTGGAGGACGCAGCCATTGTGGCAGCTGCTTTGGGTTCCTCACAACGTAATAAATGCAAAGTGAGGATGACGATAGCAGTTTTATTTTAACCCCACATTCTGGTACTAGAGAGTTTCCCAGACCAGGCATCTGTCTTGCCACCCTTGGAAACAGGTGGACCTTTGGCCTCTCTGGCCAAAATACTAGAGACAGGGCGGGTTTATGCAAACAGGAATGTGGACTTCTCTGATTCCCAAGCAAAGTAAACAGGCTGGAATTGACAAAAATGCCACATGAAGTCAAAGCAAAATTGTCATTCTCTCCACATTTCCTATTTTAGGCATTTCACTAATCAAAGTAAAGTGCTGAAAACTTTTAGGATTTTCTGTGAATGCACAGTATATACATCTTTGTAGTCCCACTAAGTAACTTATTTTTCTTTCCCACATTAGCTTATTCCCCTGCCAGTAAATGCGGGTAAAGATTTAGTATTTTGCATAGGAATAGGCGAACAGAACTCATTCGCTGTATTCTTATACTTCAGTCACCCCTACTAGAGAAGGAGAGATGATTCAGTCGGACAGATGGAACAATTCTGTTCTCTTAAACTAGTTTAGCCCATTTCTGAATAAACATCCATCTTCTTGCATTGACAGCCATAAGAACCTGTCTTTCCAATGCATTTTTTTTAAAGTACACGAAAGTTGGCTGAACTTTGCATGCACCCAACTGTATCTGGGCGGTCTTTCGGGCAGAATGCAAAAGGCAACATTTGCTCTTTGAATGCCACCTGAAGGAAAGCAAAAGCATTCAGAAACACCTGAACTAAAGTAGCAGACACTGAAGATTCTGCAGGGGCAGGGGAGAAATATTCCTATCCCTCAGTCAAGGAACAGAAAGAAATAATCTGTTCTGCCCTGTTGAGTCATTCATTGTAAGGAACAGGAGAATGCCTGACATTATGACGGACAAAGGATGTTTGAAGGCAAGGCCACATGCTGCAAGGAACATGGTGCTTTCTTGCAAAATTCTGATTACGGGGCCCAGTGATGAAGTCAGAGGGTCAAAGGGCAGGTGTACCAGGAGGAGGGATCGACAGCTGGGGCCAGAATGGAATGATGGGGGTGGTGGTGTAATGACAACCACTATCTTGCCATTAGTTATCACACCACTTGCTGTGAATGTGATGCTCCAGAAGCCAGTTTGTGTAGAACGCTTGATTACTTGTGTTCTGGTCCGGGTGGATTCTAAGGGCCACGCATCTCACCCCAAGCGCTGCCTTTCAAGCACTTAATCCAGGGCATACAGAGGGGAGCACAGCTTCCCTCCACAAATTAGCAGGGGCTGGCACCATGGGGTTATTTTGGAGGGTGTTCGGGATGTCAGGAGTCAGCGGGGCAGCGCTCAGGGACTATGAGGGGCATGGGTCTTGCCAGGAGCCGCCAGGTACGTCTCAGCAGATATTTGCATTCTCCCTCCACCTCCAGTGGGAGTGACCACCAGCCATTCATTCGTATAGGGTTAAGGACAAGAATATTGCTCCCTCCCTTGCTATTAACGCAGTGCCCGAGGTGAGGTTTTGTCCTGCTCAGCTGTATCTCACGGCTGCAACCCATGGGCTGTGCTCCACAATGGAAACCACCGAGAGCTGTGCCTGCCCGCTTTCCAGGTTACCTGCCCAGGCCCATCTCTAGTTTCCCCAGCCACTGCTGCCTCTCGCAGCACAAGGAGGTGTTGATGTGGGCCAAGCAAAGAGGCACAATTCCCATTACTAAGCTCAAGTGGCAGTGCTGCTGAAGCTCCACTCTGCCACAATCCAATACTTTTTCAAACAGCTCCATGTACTTACATTCAAAGCATTTTTAGCAGCTTCTGCTTCTGAGCGACTGTCAAAACTAACGAAGCCCACAGGCTGGAAGAAGAGAATAAGGGAAATGTTTGAGGGTGATTGAGGACTGCAACCTAATTCAGGAACAGGCATATACACATCTCAGTAATTAAATTTATACTACCACAACATCTATTTGAATCCTCCAACGAAACAGATTAATCAGATAAAGCTCTGGTGACAGTCCATTTTAGATAGTGGGCGTTGACCCTGGAGGCTTGTTTGTTTATTTTTTTGAGACTGAACTGCTTCTAATACATTAGAAAGCAATGTCAATAAACACATTAAAGCAGTTTGTTCATTCTAATATTGTCTGTTAACTATGGCTTATTAAAGTGCAAGCTTTTATCCTTTGTTTAATACTGCATAAAAGGCACTATCATTATACAATGTGGGTCGGTACTTACAAAGCTATGAGGTAACCTATGGCTACCTCAACCTTTGGGTGTTTTAGGGGACTTACCTCTATTTCATCTAAATATAGTCTTAAAGCTAGAAGTCATTTGACACAGTTTTGGAAAATTACCAGTCAGTGAGTCAAATCATTGGACCAGAAGAAGTTAAAATCATAGTATAATGATCTAATTACCTGATTATTGAAAATAATGATCTAAGTCTCCACAATATCTGCATTAAATCTGTTATTTCCCGGGAGAGAATACTAAGATAGCAGCCACATGCTCTTTTGACACTCATGTTGTACAATCATCAAAGCAGTGGAAATAATGTGGTGCAACATTAATAGCATAGCACCTAAACCACTAGGAACTAAAGTGCCAATCCCATCTCTGCCCTAAACCTAATGCATCTTACTCACAGGGACTGTAAAACACACAGAAAATCAAACTGATAGCCCATGTTCTTCCAAGAGCAACATCTGAAATGGGATACCATCAGAAATATTAATCTTCCAGTGGATTTAGAGAAGGTTGCATTTTCTAAGAGAGGCCAGTAACTGGCAAAAATGCTAATCTGCTCGGAGAGATCCCAGAATTAGAAGTGGCTTTAGAGATCAATGCAGGCTCTGCACCGCAGGGTGCAGCTACAGCTTCTTTGACCATTGGTCACCCAGGCTCTACTTAAATGCCTCCACCAAAGAAAAACCCTTCAAATCGAGAGGCAGTCCATCCCACTGCTGAACTTTCTCAGAATGTTTAGCTGAAACCTGGTTCTGGGCAACTTCCGCCCACTGTTTCTAGTCTTGCCCTTGGAAGTAACAGAAAACAAAACAGCTGCATCTTCTGCATGGCAGCCCTTGCAAAATTTGAAGACCATTGACCCATCTCACCCTTAAGTCTTCACCAAGTTAAACATAAGCAGCTCTTTCAACAATTCTTCCCAGGACTTTGCTTCTAGCCCCCTCACAGTCCTGGATGCTCTCCTTTAGGTGAGTGTCAGCTTAAGTCCTTCTTAACATTTGGTGCCCAGAACTGGTCTCATGACTACAAATGTAGCCTTCTATTTTCCTAGGGACTAGACACTGTGCTTCTGTTGCTGCAGCTCAGGATTGCATTAGCTTTCTTAGCTGCTGCACTGCACCACTGGCTCAATTAGTGTGTGATCTACTGAAATACTGCATTTCTTTTTCACATGTACTGCTGCCAAGCCAGATCTTCCCCATCCTATACTGGTGTTTTTGCTATTTCAGACCCAAAGGCAATACTTTAACATTGATCTCTGTTGAATCTTACCATACTATATTCAGACCAGTGTTTGTGCCTGTCTAGATTCTTTTGGAACTTGATTTGTTTTTCTATAGTGACGGCCATTCCTCTTGACTTCGTGTCATCTGTAAATTCGTGTCATCTTTACACCTTCCCCTCATCCAAGTTTATTGTTTTTCAAAATCCAAATCCTACTGCCTTTGGTTTAGGGAAGGCTATCCCATGTGCAAAAGTCTTGGAAAAAAAAGATGCATTATTTAGAAAATTTAGCCTGAGATATGTTAGCAGTACTATTTTAAGTTCAAAATACTTTATTAAATCAAAATGTAGTTTTCAAGGAAAGCGTTCTTAAATTATGCTTTTCCTTAATGAGTGGAATGTCAATTTCCAAACAAAAGTCCTGTACACACTATCACACTACGTTCCCCAAAGCATAAGGTTCCATTCAAAACTTTTGCCAAAGGAGATGGAGCCAACTTATTTCCTTTTCCAAGACATCCAGAGAACACATTTTGGGCATGTTACCAGGACCTGGAATGACCATCCTTTGACTTCTCAATCCCACATCCAGGCTTTGGCAATTGGCATATTCATTTATTCCATCAGTTAAAAGGCAGATACATAATCAGTGGCACAACTGACCTCTCCATAGCCTTCAATCAGCTGACAGACCAATGTGACTGCAGCTTGCTTCTGAAAATCTTTCCTGAGCTCCACAGAACCCCAAGCAATTTTTCTGGCCCACAGTTTGATAGAGATGAATTTAGACCAGAGGGGGCACCAATATGAACCTGAATAACTTTGTTGCTGCTCCACAGAGACACCCCATCCCTTCTGATCTTTTCCCCCCTCAGTAACGACAACCAGACATGCTTCAAAGCTGAGAGAGAAACCTTTAGTAGGAACCTTCATTCCCCATAAATACCGCTGGACTAGTTCTTATTGGCTCACCCACCCATTTTAAAGTTGTTCCCAAGACAGTTTTTCAAATATCCAAATGTTCCCATGAGCTCATAAGGCTGCCTCCTTCTGATCTAGACTGAATACCACCAGAGGACTGCTTGTATTTGAAATTCTGGGCCAAAACTTCAAGCCAGCTTTATTGTTTCTCATACACCGGGAACTGCTGAAGCTTACTCTAAAGGGTTTCACTGCATATCCAGCTTACCTGCTTAGATGTGAGTTTAATAAGAGAACCTTCATAACCCTGCAGGAAGAAACAAACAAAAATGCATTCTGGGTAAGATAGAATTTACGATCACTACTACCTATACAAATATGACTATATAAAAATATATTCAGAAACAACAAACTTAAAAGCAATGGTAGGAAAGATGTACTATACTATATCTTGGATGTACTATACTATATCAGAAGTAAAATAAATATGCCAGTTAGTTAAGAAAATGCCACCAGGTTTATCAGTCCAGGGCATACAATACAAAGCAATGTTTCAGTGGTACCTGAGCCCCCAGGTAAACACATGAACAAGATAGATTCTGGTACACATTTCCAGTGTTGGAGGAAATGCTCAGTGGTACATTTCATACGCAGTGGGATTATCAGGTGATTACCATTTGAAGTAAAATCATAATGGAAATAAAAGGAAAGCTGGTAAGGGATCTGGCCCAGTATGGAACCATAGCGTAGGAGCCTTTTAAGAGTATGATCCGGGGACCACTGCCTGAGGAAGAGTGAAAATAAAACAGGTCCTCACTCTGATATGAATTTAAGTAATGCCAGTTTTGGACACACATATTAATTTTCCCTTGGTTTTCTCTCAATCCCCCCTTTTTCCTTTTCTATGCAGTGGTTGCACATAATGCTCCTGGGACAGAAAAAGTTGGGCGCAAAGGAATGGGCTTATTTTACTGCATGTAATCCCCTCCAACGCTGAGGATATTAACATAACCAACATCATCGCCCCCACCCAACAGTCACACACACTGCATTGTAAGCATGATCTGAAAGTTTATGTGCCTTTTGCTTTGCGTCCATAGCTTCCCAAAACAGCTGAGTGAATGTGCCAGGCAGGCATGCATGTTAAAGTTAATGTGTCTCTGTTCCCACTTGCATATGGCTTTCTGCTGTGGGTTCGAAATACTGATATTCTGTGTTGCTCTGAGGATAAACCATCCCACAAGGAGCCTCAGTTTCTCCTCGCTATGGAAGAGAGAAACATGGGCTCACAAGGAACGCAGTTATGTGTCTTGCACATCAAACCTGAACCCTTCCTTGCAGTCATAGTTAACTGACTTGCCTATTTGTCTCTGTGTGAAACATGTCAGTTTACTTAAATGCTACATGTTGGCAATGCATTAAGTATTCTTAGGTTCAAACTGGCTCTGTCTGCGGATGGTGACTATCTGTTTGCTCCACCAGCCTCAGCAGTCACCAGTCACCAACAGCGTCGGTCCTAGATTCTCTCCGGCTTGCCTAACCTTCCTTGTCTTTCAACATCACTTCTCCTTGGGATCCTTCCTTCTGTCCCTGCTTCCCAATTATATTCTGGTTATTGCTCACCTTCACACAGGACACTTTAATTCTCAACGTATTTCTTTTAGGCCTGTTGAACAAAGCAGGCTTCACTCTATGAGATCGGTTTGCTAGATATGCAAATAAGTTTAGAGTATTAGAATAACAGCTAATGCTGCAAAGGCACTGATCCAGTTTTGATGCAGTTTTGCTGGGATAAAAATCTTGGGGCTCTAAAAACTGCAAAAGATGTTTAGATCCAGATGGCTATTAAGACTGCTAAGCCTTTATTGGGGTGGACAGAAAGTAGATCTCTAGATGTGTGAGACAACAACTTCCAGGGACCCTGATCAGTGGAGATGCTGGCTGAGGCTTCTGGGAATGGATGTCTGAAACATGTGAAATTCCACCTTCGGTCCATTATTGATTTTTACATGACAGAAATCAAAAATTCAATGCATGGATATTGCAAGACATCCGGACTATTACAATAATCTGAACATGCCATATGTGCCCATATTGCTTTCAAAATAGGAGCACTTGTATGTCAAACTGTGAAAGGGGAACTTTTATACTGTTTCTCCTCAAAAATGTGTTTGAGTGTGGTACCTAATATTACCTAGAAGTATCTCTCACACACATAGGCTAGGACTTCATACTGGCTATGCAAATATGAAGATGGGACATTTCCCTTTCTAGGAGATAAACTTGGGGCATGAAGTTTATCTCTTAAGATCAGTACCTCAGAACAGAGCACACCAAGGCTTCAGCAAGGGGCGGCATAGAAATGTTCTAATAATGATGATGATGATGATGTAGGCAGAAATATTAGACAATGACAGTTCTGTCACTTCACCTGGGAGATCAGGGACTTGGAGAAGTAGCAAGGAATATCCACATGTGATTGTGGACCATGTAACACCTCACTCACAGATCTTCTGCATCCTCCCCCAATTCTTATTAGATGTTAGTGTTTATAAACTTGCAGTTCTAATCATACCACTATGCTATTTATAATCACTCCCTTCTTGGGCATGTGGCCAACTTTTGGTTCATGGGAAAGTTCTCCTTGCCAAGTTTTTATTTGAAATAAGGTATTATGATAGGCTTTAAAAAAAAAAAATCAAATACTTAGACCACCTTTTAAATTTCTCTCTGCCCCTCTGGAAGATGCAATTGCACATTAGGGTGGCAATGTGCCATTTATAACAGCAACACGAACTACAGACACTCATCTCAATGAGCACATTGGTAATACACGCCCAGCATTTCAGTAGAAGCAGAGTACCTTGAATGGTCTGAACAAGAGATAGAGCTCCCGGGGTTTGATGTCCAGAGGCAAGCCGCTGACAAAGAGAGTCCGTACCTTTAAGAAAACACAATGGAAAAGCCACCTGTCAAAAAATGAATGAAAAAGGTTGGGGGTTGTCTTTGCCTGTCTGAGAAACAGTTCTGAACAGTATTCTTGTCCATGTTGAAAAGATACCTTCAAAGGTTAGTAGCTCACCTGCCCAAACTATTGTATGCAAGCCATAGATAGCAAGTTAACACATTAGTGTGGAGGGAAGGAGGAAGAAGAGACATAAATTCTTCCAATTTGCAAATGGTTCACCTTTGTAATTGCAAGAGCTTCTTTTATTCACCACAAGTGTGCAGACAAGCAGAAGTTTCCTCCTTTATAAAACATACATATTATGATGGCACCATCTACCATATTGAAGCTAAGCAGCTCCAGGGTTGGCCTGAGCTTGGAGGGGAGACCACCAGGGAACCACATGCCTTGAGTTCCACAATGGGAGAAAGGTGGGATATAAATATAGTAAATAAATATCACCCTTTCATTTCACATGCCATTTGAACAACCGATTCCAGGCCTATGTCTTAATTTTGGCTGTACTGAACAGCATCGCAAATTACTATGTTGATCCCAAAGGAATGTTTCTCCTTTATTACATGCAGCTAATGCTGGTACGAACAGTTACAATAAAAGCCTAGCATGGCAGTCCTATATTCTTTAGGTTCCTACAACAAATCCCCCTTCCTGGGATCCCTACAGGCATGGAAGAAAGAATCCCATGCCTACATGATGGCCATTGAAAGCATACTGACTGCTCTTCAAGGTTACAACACTGCCTCCAGAAACACAGAGAGAAGGAAAAGAGGACAGAACAGTGGGTGAGGAGGAGGAGGAGTAGCCAAGATCCTAAATCTTCTCCACCACCTGTCTCACCCACAACAAGGAAATTCAGCCAGTCAAACCGAGTAGGTCACCGTGTAGAAAACGCAAAGGAAAAGGAGGAACCAGGTATGGTCCCGCTTCTGCCCATGTCTGGTCTGCCCGGCTCCTACCCAATAGGGTGCAAAATAGACAAAGGACTCCAGCCTCTGAGCCTTCAGTGTATCAAGCAGCAATTCCTTAGGATTGCACTCTAAGCCTTCCTACTGCACAGCAGTTGTGATTTCAAATCTTTCTCAACAAGCATTTAGCCAGAAAAAAAGAAACGTTTACTAATTAAAGTATGATCAATTTTTGTAGTTTTAAGATGCTGACTTAAAAGTTGTGACAGAAGTTGACTTCTTGGCAATTGCATGTGAATTAACGCAGGCTTTTGCAAATTCATTATACCCTTAGCGATGTGGCGTGTTTTACCAATGTCTATATACTCAAATAAAGTTACTTAATAAAGCTGCGCTTAAAGAAAGCCTCCTGCAATCATGTGCAATGTTCTCTCTTCAAAATGGGCTTAGTTCAAGATCCATTTGAGCACCTCCAATACAACTGACACTGTAGCCCAAGAAGATCAGGACAGGTTCCTGATCTTTGCAAAGGACAGATTCCCAGGATACATCTCTTGGCTGTGATGCCAGAATTGCCAAATGTTCTCTCCACAGAGACTAACCAGAGTACACTCTCCTGAGGGACTTACCTATTCCTCTCATGCTCTTAATGCATAATTGCTTCAGGTCTGTAAGCTTATCAAATGTGTAAGTAACTTCAAAAGAAACTTCAGGACAACTGAACCAGAATCCTGAATTATGGCAGAATGACCTCCCATACATTCTTAATTGAATGTATTCATCCCATATATCATTTCCCCCCTTTTACTATTTTTGCATTTATTTATTTTTTTGCAAAACTGAGTTGTTTAATTTCCTCTGGCTTTAGAATATTACAAAACTATGCTAAGCTAGCATGTTTGAATGTTTGTTTTTAGCATCTTTCCCTTCTGCTGCATGTCACCTTGAACACTGCTTTAGTTATAGAAAATCATATATTTCATAAATAAATACTGAGAACTTCCAAAACAAAGCCACAGTATTTTGCAGTGTTTTTTCCGTATCTTTCACACAAAGGACCTGCTGTTGCTTTAAGAAAGGAACTGACTGTCAAATGAGTCCTCTGTTTAGGACTCTGTCATCACAAAGTACTCTCAGATCATTTTCTGGTGTTATGATTTCCATAGTTTGCAACAGAACACTGAAATCTACTGTAGAATCTCCCTTAAGGTAGGAATGCAAGCTGGTTCCAGACTCATAAAGGGCTCTCATATTCAACAGTGCAGATAAAATGCCCAACTGTTGTTTGTCTACCCTAGCGTCACCAAACCAAACATTATTTTTGCAGCACGCCAGAAGTCCTGCAGCATTAGAAAGGTGCTTTTTTAAAAGCTGATCTACAAGTTACATAGAATGTTTTGGCCTGGCAGGTGCCCAAACATGAAGAGCTATGTTTAAAGTATTCAGGAAACACATAAGAAAAGCTACGCTAAATCAGAGCAAAGGCTTATCTAGCCCAGCATTTGGTTTGCACCATGGCCAACCTGAGAAATTCACACATAAGCACATCCACAGCACCCTCCTGCTCATGTTCCCCAGCACCAATCATGCCAAAGGTGGAGTGCAACTTTGGATTCAGCCAACTATTGCTCACAGAAATCCCCACCATGCTTCCTAGAAGCAGAGGGCGTAGCAAGAGTGACTCTTCCTTCCACCCCTAAGTGGCCTAGAAAAGGATTTCTGAACAAGGACTTCAGAACTAACTCCTAGGTGAAAATGTCTATGTTCACACGTAACACTAAACTGAATGGGTTTAGTGCCTCAATCTGCTGCTGCCCCTCACCCCCTCTCCAGCCATCTCCCCTCTCACAAGAACCACACTCCTGTTGCAAACACATCTTGATTTCTGCAGCATCACAGCGACTCAGGTGCAGGTAAAGGGGGAGAAAAGCATGCCAGGTGTTAATAAGTGTGGTGTAGTGGTGAAGAGCATGGGACTGGGACTCAGACGATCTGGGTTCTAGTCCCCGCTCAGCCATGGAGCCAACTGGGTGGCTTTGGGCCAGTCACAGACTCTCAGCCCAACCTACCTCACAGGGTTGTTGTTGTGGGGATAAGATGGAGGAGGAGATGTAAGCTGCCTTGAGCCCTTTGTAGGAAAAAGGCAGGATATGAATAAACAAATAAGTAAAAACAAATAAATAAATCTAGGGATCTCTTCTGCTGGTGTGTGAACGTGGCTGTCGTACAGCTATGCCCACATACTATCCCCGACCCCCCACAGCTGCCCACCCCATGCTAGCATGCATCCAGCTGTTTACTACACCTGGCACTGCCCGTTTGCTACCTGCACAGCCATGTGCCTACACACCTACAGGCATAGTTAGTTTGCAGCCATGTGCTGCGGACTCTGAGAGCTGTTTGGAGCATGACTGGAGTTGATGCATCAGTTGCTAGGCCAGCAGTGGAGGCTATGGCCAGGCACATCTCCTCCAGGAGTAGCTACTCCTTCCACAGGAGTCCATGATAGCTACATGGAAACCTTGTTTCTGGGTTAGAATAATTGAATAAGTCATGGTGAGTCACAGAAACTGGAGAAAAGACCTTTGTTTCTCTCCATGCTACACAGAAACCAAATGTGCCACTCATTATGCCTGAACCTGGCCGATGTCTTGCTCTTACTCACTCCCCCCCCCCAAAACATTTCATAAAAGTGAGGATTTAGGGTACAGGAAAGAAGAAAGAGAAAGTCCAGCTGATGACTAGAGGCAAAGGATAAGGTTGCTACTTTCCCAGAGAGTTAAAGGCAGTTTGAAGGAGAGAAATGCTGCTTCAAATATGTATACTTATCCCATTTAACCCTTGGTAAGACAGGTTTGGCAGGTTTTTGTACCCTTTTTTGTCTTTTAGAAGGTTTGTTTGACCAAAGACAAGAAAAATGTATCTGTCTCCAGCTTTACAATTAGCAGAACTCCTTTAACTCTGGGATAACCAAAATAAGCAAACTGTAGATCAGAACAGGTTAATTCAAAGAGGAGAACTCTAACAGAAGATAAGGACTTTAGTTTTCATTTGGAAGCTTTCATCTTCTCTCCTTTCTCTACTAATTAAACAGGATATTTACTTTTAACTCAAAGCCACATTTCAGTCAACGGAAAGGTAGAGCACTTAAAATGAGCGGCAAAAGGTCTGTTCTGACTTGACGTAATCCAAGGAAGTGACCCAGGTTCTATTCTCTGTAAATAAATTATACAGTGCAAAGGTGAAATTCAAGCCCCATTGCACTTTAAAAGCAAAAATCTAATAGAGAGTTCAATGAAGAAACATCAAAAAGATGTACAATCTGATTAAGGGCCCAATTTATATCCCTCTCTCAGCCTGCACTAGCCAGCCATGCTTGGGAGCTGTAGGACATTTTTCTGTCTAAGCATCCATACAATTGTACTCTAAAATACCTTTAATATAAAAAAACCTGAAGTCCCCACCCCTCAGCCCCAGTGCTATACCTGTGCATGCATTCTTATATCTAACACTCAAAATGGCTAGATTAAATTAAGGAGCCTCCTAGTAAAGCATTCTATTTCCATCAGGGGTCAACCAGGTTTCTGCAAAGCTTAGAAATGGGGCATGCATGGAGGAGAGTTCACAGTTTGCTCCTGGCACTTGGTCTTCGTGGGTATATCACCTCCCTCTATTGAGGTTTCACTGGTCATTATGGAAGATAATTGACATTGATATATACATGGAAAAAAGGTCTAACATTTGCTTCAACTCATCTAAGTTAGTGGCCATCACAATGTCTTGCAGCAGTGAATTCCATAAACTAATTATGCATTGTGTGAGGGAGGGTATTATTTTCCTCTGCCTATGATCTGCATGTCCTTTTTTATATTAAACAAGTAAAAAGGAAGTGAGTACTAAGAGATCTGTAATCTTGAATCCTAGTTCCCCATTCTACCAGTGGATCAGAAATGGATGTCCACAACGGAAGGTGCTCCCACAGGAATTGGTGTGCCTTCGCTGTCCCTGGGCCACAAGCAAGTGGTTTCACACTGCGACTAGAAATATGCTAGCAACTGAAATACAACACAAGCCTAACTTTTTCAGTGAATTTCATAAAGTTCTCTGTAGTGTCACTGGGGTATCTGAATCTATCAGAATTTTTCAATGAGGGCAAGCCCAAAAAAAAAATTCAAAGCCTTCCAAAGAATGCTGCTGTTTTGCACAAGCAGATGTGTTTTTCCTCATCTCTTATTCCTTCTGGTGTTCATCTGGCCAAAGGCTAACCACTCCCAAACCTAGCACCATGAAATTCCACAAGACTTTCCCAACAATGTTTCATTTTGTAGAAAGCAAAGCATAAGGTTCCTTAATTCTAAAGCGGCTGCCAAAAGTACAACAGAAACAGAAAGACTTCAAATGGCCTTTGGCCATGGCAAAGACAAACTTTTCAAAGGAAGCGCTCCTTGTTCTGAATTCTAACAGTTTTGATTCACTGAAATCTAAAAATGTGCATGGGTGCTTTGTACAGATGATGGGTTCAGATGTTGCTTAAGACTTGGCTCACTACATTTGTCAAGAGACTTAAGTAAACTCATGTTGGTAAACAGGATTTGGCAACTTGTTTCGAGAGATGCTTCAGCTCAATGATTGACCCTGATTCTGAACAAGGCAGCTAATATCTAAGCTCTTGTCAATAATTAACTAACTGCTGCCAATGAGTCTCAATAACCTAAATAATGAGTCTAAAGATGGCAAAAACCCAGAAGCTCTTTTCAGTTTCATCCAAGGCTGTATTCTCTTGAAATGTATACAATAACCAAGCAAAAGCAAGTAAGAAACCAGTTCCAGTTATACAGAATAAGAACATCTTTCCTCATACACAAATCACAGATCGAAATCTCAGTACCAGTAAACTAGCTTCCCATTGCCCAAGATTTTTCTTCACCCAGGCAGTTCAGGTGCAGTGGCCAACTGGATCAGTCAGAGAGGCAAAGGCACAAGCCTTCACTTTACATAAGGTGTTCCTTTTCCCCTCTACACCATGTGGCAAAGAAATAATGTTTCAATTCCTTTGCTTCTTCAACAAGAGCTTTTAAACTATTTTTTTTCAAAATTGGGCGTTTTCTTATTAAGGCATGGTGTCCTTTATTAGCATACCTTTAGCAAATTGAAATTATTTCTGCTAGCAAATATATTGGCTGGATATTACCACCTTTTGACAATAAAGTTCAAGTGTAAAACGCTGCCACTAAATGTGTGAGATATTGCAATGCAAGTTAAAGGCCCACAAGAAATTACAGGGTAGGGAGTGGGGAACAACGAGTGGGGAACAATGGGGCAATGCCCCCTCCCAATGTGCAATAACGTGAGACTGTCAAACTCCAGAACTAGATGAGGAACTTCCCGTTCACTCTGTCCTGAATCTCAGCAAACTCCAATCGTATCATAATGCAGCTGCCACTTATCTCTGTCCACTCATGGCTGAGGTTCAGGGTTACACAAGTAGGAAGCTACTAATCCTCTCTTGAATCCAAGCTATGCATTGCGAACTGGAACTGGATTCCCCAGTGCTGCTTCAGAGCACATGATCAGAGGATCCTCAGTTCACAAACTGATCCCCCCATTCTAGGCCATGTCGAGCTGTTATGGGATCTCCCCCTTTGTAGCCAAAATAATTCTGTGGAGTGGATGATTGATTAGGATCAGAGGAAGCACTTATCTTTCCAATCCTAGTAATTCCCCCCAGAACTTCTTTAGCTTTAAAGTAATTAGAGACCTTTCCACCTAGAGTGGCATGGGGAGAGAAATTGTATTCTGGAGGGGGAATCTCATTTTGTTGGGGACTGAGGCGGAATTCTCTATCTCAGTGTCTTCCTGATTTATTTCCCCAAATGACACTCAATTGCCCTCAACACTTCATGGTTCCTTGACTTGAAGAGAACAACAGTCAGTGCAACCAACAGGAATTCATCCAGCAAGCTTGTTATGACTGTTCCAGCAGAATTTTAAGAGAATAAGAACTGTTACTTCACCAGTCTGACATTTAAAAGCCCTGATGTAAGATTTTCAGGAAGTTCTCTTTTAAACTCACACTTTCTGAAGTTGATGATCCTTTCTTTCATAAATAAAACTGAGAAAATTCCATTAATTTAAATGTTTCCTAAGTTTAACTTTCTCTTTTCCATAGTTAAATTAGTCAAAATCACATATATTACTTAGCCCCTTAACTGTTGCTCAAAACAAGTTTTAATAATTGAAATACGGAAATTATGCAACAATGAATTTATCATAAAGGTGTTAATTTTAAATTTGGAATCAAGAAAGTGCTTCCTTTTGTTTTTGCTTAAATATATTCATTCTACCAGGTCATACAATCCACACAACCCCTCCCCCCCCTTAAAATCTAGATCTTATCACATTGAGGACAACATAAAACTACAATTAATAGGGACAAATCAGAAGACAGTTTGCACATTTGACAAGAAATCTGTGGAAAGAAGGTCAGAATATCTTATGTCTGAAAACACCGAATGATATACACCGAATGATATACAGCATTAATACCAAGAAACAATCACCATTAAGAGCCTGGCAACATGTTACACTCACCCTATAAGGACTCCAGCTGTTCAAAATTCTGAAGGCTCTTCACACCCACAGACAGAAAGAAATCATGTATCAAGAAACATGTGGGCACCTCTTTCAAAGTGTTGCAAAGTAGCTCCACAGAAACCATCCCTCTAACATTCATGGAACAAAGGCTGTGCAACTGGCGACTTACTTCCATGTCCGATGCAGCACAAAAATGGCTACACATGAAGCAGAAGAGGGGCACCACTTGTGCAGAGTTCACACAGAGCTCCATTTCTGGTGAGCACCATGAGAACACTGGGTGTGAATGCCAAGAACTCTGACCCACAGCCAGGGCAGAGGACCAGAGCCCAGGGAGTTGAGCACAAACCAATGCAATAGTTTCCCATTCCCAAAATGGACGCCTCACACATCCCTACTTTCCCAGTTCATTGTTTTCCCTTCTCCACCATCCTTGTGCATGTGTCCTATTCTCCCTCGGCTGCTTCACCTACCACTGGCTCAGCAGGCATAGCTGTAACACTGACTGGGTGCATGTATCCCACCTGAACCCCCAATTATTTCCTGCAGGGTGATCTACAAGCCACCTTGGCTTGGCTTATAACCCTTCCAGCTAGCCATAAACTGAAATTTAGTAAACCCAACGAGGCTTACTGTATCATCCAAACCCAGACAACACACAAAGCCACAGTCAAGTCAAGGGAATCTAACAAATGGCCAATGGCAATGCTTTTGGCAGCTGCCATCCTCACTTCCCTCAGTGTTCCTGCAATGTCCCACAAGATACCGGCAGGGAGACTGAGGGGAAAGAGGTTGGCGGACGTGTCTCAGCGTCTCCACAATTATTAGGTAGGCACAGCAGAGCCCCTCAAATAACGTTAAGCACAAGGAAGCTATATAGCCAACCCAGGCCTAAAGTACTGGCTAAATTTGCCCATTATGGACTGCTCACAGACAGTTGTAGATTCCACCTCATTTCCTCCCCTAATCTCCACCATATTTCACCATACTGTGTTCTCACATCAGGAAGACTGTGAGAAAAATCTGGAATACTATCCATGCATAACAAGGAACAAAGGATCATTCTCACTCTCTTCATCATACAAACTTGCACTCACAGATTGGATCCTATTCTCTATACTCCTTAAGTAATAAAGAAAATTCCCTTTTGCCTGTTTTTTTTAAACTGAGCCCAGTGCAGGAGGAACCTGTCTCCCCTACTACAAATGTAAACTGGCTCAAAAATGGTCCCTTCTTGCAGCAATTGTTAGGAACTTAGCTGAAGAGAGTGAATGGAAGGAGAGTAAGAATCTCTAGCTAGAAGATCACTGTGGGAAGGATGGTGTATGCCTAGTGGGAGAACAGTTTTGAAGGGGTTTGAAAGAGTTCACTTTCCACACTGCACACACTTCTTGAGACCCTGACATATGCAGAAGGAGCAATGACCCCTCTTTCAATGCCTTGAACTCTGTGAAAATAAAACTAATACCCACCTTCAGCATAAAAGTGCTCTCAAGTGCTATGCAGACGAGGAAGGCCGTGATAATAAACAATAATAGTAAGAGTGGTATGGTTTGCAGTCTACATGTTTATAGTCCATGTATGTCTTACATGTATTACTCTGTAGTGCACTCTTTTTAAAGTTTGATTGGTTGTATTACAAGAAGTTAACCCAAAGCTGGCAACGCTACTTCCAACTAGCACAGGGCAGGATTGGTCCCACATACTGCCAGCATGAGCTGGTTGTAAAGATCTTCAATAAGTTCACCAGGGGACAGTGGAAACAAACCTCTAGCAGATTCCTGGGACTAAGGGAAGCTGGAGCCGTGTAATCTCTTATAATTTATTTGGCCAGGGACCAGAACTTTAGGACAAGATGTCAAAATCCCCATAAATGGAGAAAAGGAGCTGATGCCAGTGCATCTGTATATCAGAGCTAATCTGAGATGTTGAGTTTCCAAGGGTTCTGAACACACAGCCAAGTCATTTTAACCTGCATTCCACCCCCACATCAGATACCCAACACATGACATACAAAGCCTGGGGCCTTTGTTTATATGCAATATTTAGATGTGGTTTCCATTTCAACCGATGCTCTATATACATGAAAGTTGGTTTTGCCAGCAATTCCCTTAATGGTCCACACACAGTATTTTGACAGTGCACTTCCTAAAAGTTGCTGGTGTGTCTGAATAAAATCGGACAAACAAGGACTCAACACAGAGGATATATTTCCATGCACTTGAATAAGTAGATAAGCGCTATGTTAACTCCCCCATAATAATGCCTTTTGATCCACGTTTCCAAGGTTGTCTTAAAAAGAAAGTACACAGAAATCATTATGTGCAGAGACATATTGTAGACTGACTGCCCACACACCCTCATTTGTAACCTCAAAGAAAACAAGAGAACCAACTGTGTAAACCTTCCCTGCTAATCTGCCTGGAGGAAATCATTATACATCAGAAGCAACCAGGCAAACAACTATTTACAAGTCAATTTTAGCTCTCACAAGTAGATGGGGTTGATGTGCACCCCAGCAGCTGTTCAGAATATTTGCAAAAGTTTCTTTTTTTAAGCAAACTTGAACAGTTTTGTTCAAGAATTCTTGGTCTAAGAATTTCTCAAAAATTATGGGGTCAAATTGCCCTGTAGTTTCATCTCCTCTCTAAAAAATGTTATTAATGCACACACATATTTGCTTAATTTATTAGGAAGTTAAGCTAAATTAACTTAAGCTATCAGGAATCCAATTTACTCATAAACTGAAAAAGTACTAAAAGTTTAAGGTAATTTGGGGATTATTCCATCACCTCATCTTTCAAAAAACAATAAAGTAATTTAGCATTTTGCCTGCATCCTTTTTATATTTTGTTTTGGTTGTGGTTTGACTTCTTCAAGTGCACTGGAGCATGTTGCTTTCTGCTTTCTTTTTTTTAAAAATTTGTGCATGCCTTAAAATCTATTACAAAGAACTGAAAAAGTTCATTGGACTCCAGGAGTAAAGTCTATTTTAGGGAGTTAATTCTGCTCTATATTGTTGTTTTTTCTTGATACAGCAGTGAACACTCTCAACCTCTGAATGCTGGATTTCCTGTTTGTAATATTCTTGGTTGGATGGATTTTTAGGCTATTGGGGTACATTCAACTCCTTTCATTTCTTACTACAGTGGTACCTCAGCTCACGAACGCCTCAGTTCATGACCAAATCGCCCTGCAAACAGAAATGTCATAATAATTTTGCCGCAGGTCATAAACTCTGCATCGGGTGACGATTATGAGCCCTCCCACCTTCCCTGCATGGGCATGATCATGTTGTGCTGCTGGGGGAGGGGGGGAGATGGCCACAATTGCACCCGTGTTCCCTGCCCAAACGCACCCACACCCACATCTCCCCGCCAGCATGCCTGCAATTGCACCCGTCTCCCCCCACCCCCCACACGATCGCTTGTGGGGGGAAAATGGCCACAATCTTTGTTGTTCTTTGTCACTTTGCTTCACATTTTTCTGATTTAAAAAAAATAGTTACAGAAAGGATTAACCTTGAAGACAGTCTGGATACTTCAGATGGTGCAGAACAGAGCTGCCAGGATGCTGACGGGGACTGGGCGGTATTCTCATATAAGCCCAGTTCTCTATCAGCTTCACTGGCTTCCCATCGAAGTCCGGGCTCAATTCAAGGTGCTGGTTATTACCTTTAAAGCCCTAAACGGCTTGGGACCTGGAATGTCTTCTTCCCTATTTGCCCTCCCGCCCCCTGAGATCGGCAGCAGAAGCCCTCCTCCGGGAACCCTCTGTGAAAGGTATTAGGAGGCAGAGCACCTGGAAAAGGGCCTTCTCTGCGGTGGCACCCCATCTATGGAATGCGCTCCCCAGAGAGGTCCACCTGGTGTCGTCATTATATGTTTTTCAGCGCCAGGTTAAGACCTTTTTATTTCATCAATATTTTAATAAACTTTAATATTGTATTTTTTAATATTATATTTTTAACTGCAGCCAGAGTGGGTCGATTTGTTTATGTTGATTTTTATGTTGCTATTTTGTCATAATTTATTTATACTGATATTTGTATTTTATTTATGTAAGCCATCCTGAGGCTTTTGCAATAGGACGGCATATAAATATCACAAATAAATATTTACATTGAACCTTATGGGGAAATTTAACTTGGCTCACGACCAATTTGGGTCACGACCGGAGTCCTGGAATGGATTAAGTTTGTAAGCCAAGGAACCACTGGATCATAGAATAGTAGGACTGGAAGGGGCCAATGGGCCATTGGGCCAACCGATGAGCTCAAGACCAGACACAGGCTTTCTTTTTAGCACACTCTTCTGTTATAAGTCCAGCATTTCACCCTATGCTGAACTGTTTTCATTTTTTGGCAGAGAGGTGGGACAGCTACAAAATAAGTAAAGATCAATTTCCTCTTGTGCTTTTTCTCCAGGGCTTCCCAACAGGGGAGTCACTTTGCATTCAGTAATTAACTCTGATTTTGAGTGGCTTAACCTCAAAAATGCACTGAGGCAGTTTTTAAAAAAAAGAAATCTTCAAGCGAGGTCTTCAAGTGTATACTGCAAGTCCCCTTATACCACAGATCACAAATTCACCAAGCATCTACTCTTTCACATACAGTTCATAAGAAATTCAGTGGAGGGGTCAAACAGTGGGGGTAATACTTTCATAAAGAATCCATCTTGTAATACAATTTTGTTTATTAACTCACAGGCAGTTACATATTGGCAATTTTTGTTGTGTCCATGTATGCGTGCTTTAGAACAAGGAATCATACCCAGGACTGCCCTTTACAGGCAGTAACTCCATATTGGGTTGTCATATCTACTTCAAACCTCAGCCACTATGTTAAGCTCTCCCCAAAAATCTAATCCAAATTGCATGAGAGTTTACTGAGCTGTGCCCACAAAGCACAGTACTAATGTATACACAGAGGCGCATCTACAGCGAGCAACAGAACAGCATGGCAGTGATACCAGTGCATTGCTCAAACATTTGCTTTACTCTTGCAGTGGATAACATGAGATCCTCCAGATTTTTTGGTCTGTCACTTGCATCGTTGCTCCTGTCATTGGCTAGGCTAAGTAGGACTGGGGGGAATTGCAAGCCAAAATGTCTGGTTTTGCCCACCTCTGCTTTACTGGATCCATCCATCAATTGTTCAAAGAGGACAAACAACAATGGCATCTTACAAGAGTCTGAAAAATGTGAAAGAGTTCCATGACATTCACTGACATACACCCAAAACATTCCTGTACCTCTGCACCTGTATCTGACTTATCGCATATAATGGAATCCAAAACATTTCTGTTAGTCGAAATGATGCAGTTTTCTTTGGTCTGTTGTGAATGCCAGTAATTTCTATTGTGTTATCATCAGTTTCCAGCCTGAGATTACTTCAAGTTACTTCCACTTTTGTTTTCCACTTCGGTCAGAGCAAATTATGAATACCAGACCATGCTTTTGCTTAATGTAAAGCTATTACTCTCAATACTGGATTGCTAACCAAACATTGGCCCAAAGGGACTTCCATAACCTTTACGATACCAAAATAACTCTTCAGTTGAAAAACCTGTTCGTTGCTATAAGACAGATTCCCAAATTTGCAGTAAAGGAGACAAATTCAGAGAAATGGTGGTGGAAAGGGGCCAATGAACCCTTTCATTCCCCCTACAACCTCCTCTCCTTTGCTGCTTTTCTCCTAGAAAAGGTTCAGAGATCAAAAGTGAGCCAGGAAAACAAGAAAACAGCCAAAGCGAGGTGCTAACAGATTGAACAGCGGACAAAGTGGGATGCAGCTCTCCCTCACCCATGTGTCCTGCCTTGAAATGTACCCTCCTGCCACTTTTCAGAATCCAAACAGTTAGAAACATAACTATGGCGTCTACTTCATCCCTTCACTTCATTCATAATATTGAATCCTGCACATTGTGACTCACTTTAGTATCTGTTACCCAATTCTGATCTTCGTTTTGATCACTGTTTATTTTGTAATTATCACATTGATGGATTATTTCGGGAAGTATTACTAGCAGACACTCCTTTAACTTTTCGGCCAATTGCAATAGGTATTCCTTTCAGACCTTGTTCCAGGGGCAATCATTTGCATCTCATATATCTAGCAACAGTCCAACTTTTAAACCTCATTTTAAACTCTTACTTCCAAGAAAGGAGAGCTTTTAATAACTTGTATTTCTATTTTAGTCAACCATTTGCTTGCATAAAGGGTCATCCAGACCCCTGGGATACCTTGAAAACTGGAGATTCCTCAGTGATACAATCAATGACAGCAAACAAGCTGCCTGGAGGACAGTTTGCCCATTATTTCTGCCTTCCCCCACAGGATTCAGCTCCAACAGAGTAGGTGCTTTCTAAATAAAACTCAGTTCATGCAAGAAGACTGTGTTCAGACAACCTAGCTGATGTGTCTGTGCTGACAGTGTATCCTAGAACCCACTGAACCTTGGAGTTTCCATGCCAGACACAAAGGAATCCTAAAGTGTGTGCAATGGGATTCCAGAGGGAAGGTCTGAGAACTACTAGTGTAACACAATCAGAGCACACACGGTTTGAGGAAGGAAACTTTGTTTTCCCAGGACATCTCTGTGGCAAGAGCAAGACTGTCACCATTAAGGTTATGGCAGTGATGCACAACCTAGAAAGTTTGGATGACACTGCTTATTCAGGCACATTTCAATCCTGTTTTGGGCCCGGTTTAACAGACATTGTCACCATGGTAGATGACCTAGCCTGGGAAACAGACAGGGGCCTGCTAATTCCCCTGGATCTCAGAGGATCAGGGGAGCCCTCTGGACGTGCTGGTCACAAGCTCCATAATTCCCAGGAGTTGCAGCCCAACACATCTGGAGGGCACCAGGTTGGCGAAGGACATGCTCAGATTCACAGCTGTTCTAGGATACACAACGTCTGACACAAAGCTCCCTTCCCCAGTTGTAAGCCCTTTGGAACAAGGAGTGCCTAGCTATTATCCGTGCACTGGCAAAAGCTGAACTGAACTACTAGCACATGTTCCCGTGATGGAATGATCTCTTTTATATTTAAGCAACTCCCTACAGAAGAACACTGACAAAAATACAGTCAGCAGCTAATACTAGCACCAGAAGGGAGGTTCCCTATAGGAGCTTCCCTTCCAGAATTAATAGCAGCTTTGGGCAAGGGCACTTTTGTCAGAATCACAATATAGAAAGAAAGGGTTAATCCGGATTAACCCACAATTGTGACTGGACCATCCAGTGGCGGTTATTTGTAGTTTTTTGAACATTCGTGTGAAGTATTCCTAGTTTGCCTGAAATAAGGTTTCTAAGTTCAGCCTAACATACTAACTTTCCTCTTGCAGAGTTTCCTTTGGATGGGGGAAACAGACATAAAATTCCTGTGCCTGAACACAATTCTGATGTTATATAATTCAGCTCCACACAATCCTTGCATATTTGTACTTGCCTTTCAAATGGCAAAATACAGAAATGGGCTGCATTCACACATAACTATAGACCAAAAAACCTGGTTTATTAAACAACACAAACAAGTTTTGTACTGGTACAAAAACAACTGCATGGTTTGTTACTCCAGTTTGTGCAGATGCATGAACAGGTCAGAAAGGCACTGCTTACCACAACATCCAAATTATTGCACCCAAACAGGGCAGGATTCATAAGGCGACAAACACTGGTATAAAGATAACTGGTTCAAATTCTAGTTCATTTGGACATAATAAGCCATGATGCTTTGCTCACACACAAGTCTCAATAATCCAGACTTTTCCAACCTGATGCCCTTCAAATGGGTTGGGCTGCAACTCCCTTCACCCCCAGCCAGCAGGATCAATGACAAAGATCAGCTGTAGGCCAAACAGATCTGGACAGAACCAGGTCATGGAGGGCTTCAATAAGCTTCCCTAGCATGTTTCGTTTTGCCTGCTCACATGAAGTAGGAACAAACAGGCTACCTTCATCAGCATCCTGTTCATTCCGCCAAGCCGGGATATTGTGCACAAATGCAGCTACTGTGATTTCCTAAACCAGGAGTCTTTGTTTATCAAATGCTGTCATGATTTTCAACCACAATGTTCAAGAGTCAAGATAAAATTCCTTAGAACTGTTCGAGCTTGATTCTGAAACTCAAAACACCGAATTATTGTTGTTATTATTAGTTGGGGTGGGAATATGCATGTGTTTCTTGATGAGGTCACATTTACAGAACATAAGTATTCCTAGGAATGAGCCGAAACCAAGCCTCAAAGAGAAATATAATCTCCTTCACAATTATTCTTGTTTTCTTTAAAAGTTCAATCTCAGGTCAGCCAATGTTTTAAACTATAAAACATTATTGCTCTTTCAGTCAACTCAAGGGTGAGTGGGGGCATGAGATGGAAGGGGCACACTGATTCCACCCTCCCTCCCCCCAGGAACCTCTAATCTGGCTTTGATATTAACAGAAAAGTTCTATTTTTAGTATGGCACAGGAGGGAACACGTATAATTCATTTTATAAAGGCCTCAAACTTTTATTTGGCCAAGCCACAGATTTTGGTGAGCCTTCCTGTATTTGTATGAAGCCTTTAAGATACTGAAATGCAACAGAGGGAATGGAAGCCGTTCAAGGAGATGACTGTGTTGTCTCTGATAGTTCAAGCAGATTAACCACGGCTGAGGAGTGTTGTTCTAGAATACGAAGAGAAAACAGAGCACAGTGATCATGGGGTAATAAAAAGATGGGAGCTTTTTAAAGCCATGTCCACTTTTTTCAGCTCACATATCATAGTAACCTAGAAGCAAAAGCAGAGAACCCAACCTCACAACCAGTTTTCCCTTTCCTACTCTCCTGTGCCCTTGGCAGGCCCAGACTGAACAGTGGTAGAGGAAACTTGATCTAAAGCCTCACAAAGCCTTCGCCAATGTTTCCACAAACATAAAATAAAAAGACCCATACAAAAGACTCATACCAACCAAACTGCAGCCAACCAGCCATTTATGTCAGCCCACAAGGGCTCAAACTCTCTTTGCTTCCTGCCTTGAATGGCCAAACAAAAATGGAGGGAAGTATCTGGCAGGTAACAAACAAGACATGACTAAGGGGCCCTGTTGCATTTGGCAAGTCGCAACTGCAGAGGCCTTTTCTAATCACATGAGAGGTATCAGTCCTCCATGCAAACAACAGAAAGATTCACAGGGACCATAATATGCCTTTGTTCGTATCACCGTGGTGTGTCGGCTATTGAGTCACCCAGACAACTCCCTAAATATGGAGTTGCCCAGGAGTAAGGCTTATCCATGAATTCTTTGGATTTGATTTGGGGAAAGGGGGCCTGCCTTTCAACAAATGGATGTTTACATAATTCTGTTCTGCTTTAAGTACATGTCCAATGTTTGACTGGTCAAACAACAACCCTTCCACAGGCAGCTACTTATGTCAGATTGAAACTGGCATCCTTTTGCTGCTAGACAAACAAGGAAGGTAGTCCTGATAATCTATTGCTTACTTACAAAATACAGCAAGTTCTCATCAGTGGTATTACTGCACGGTTTCTGTTTTTTTAACACGGACTTTTGGGTTTTAGCTTTGTTTTTATTGTATTTTGCCTTGAAGAGGTTTTAGCTATAGGACACTAATAAAATTTAGAAACACATAAATAAGCCTGAAAATTCAAGGCCCTGGAGCTCATACTGTTTCCCTGAAATAAAACAAAGTAAAGGTTAAAGCTCGCAAGCCTTCTCTAACCCAAATTAAAAATTGTCTCCTAGCCTTCTGCCACCCAGGCAGCCCCAGAATCCGTACCTCCCGACCCCCAGAAAGCATGAAGGGTTAAACCATCATCCCCACACAGCCTGGCATGCTGCTGCCCAGCACAGCCGGCCAGAAATAACCCTGGGAAATAAAGTCTTCCTAAGGGTTGTTGCTATATCAACTGTTCTTTGGAAACTTCATTTCCCAGGGCCTCTCTTTTCATTTACTCTGGGATGTGCTGCTGTCAAACCAGCCTATAAATAAAAGAGGAACAGAAGGGTTCATGGGGTGGGGGTCAAGGCAGGCTTAATCCGACACCAGGTTGGCTGAGAAATAAAAACATCCCATAACCTATGTTAAGGGTTTGAAGTTGCTGTGTTTGATAAATTAGCATAAAGATCTCAACTTCACGGCATGTAATCTCCAAATAAGGCTGGATTCTAAGCCTGTGTTTGCATCAGCCTTTCATTTCATATATTATGTTTAGAAGACCCTTTCATTAGAATGTCAAAATAAGGTTAGTTTCAAATCATTGTTCTATTCTCCAGAATGCAGAATAAGCATGTGATTCAGTTAAGCAACTACAAATAAATTGCTTCATCTGATTTTGGCTGAGTTTCTAGTATACTAAGTGTAAGTAATGCAGCAATGCATAATTAACATACAAAGATGATGGCTTCCCATTTAGATGGGCTTGAAATAAATAAAAAGGACTAGACAAGTTTATGGAAGCTACCTATGACATTTAAATGGAATTTCCTTGTTCAGAGGCAGCATGTCTCTGATTACCAGAGGCTGAGAAGAGATGATGGCTTCCTAGGGGCCATCTGGCTGGCTACTATTGGTAAAAGAATGGTAGGCTTTGTAGAACTTCTAGCATGGGCCAACAGGGCTTTTCATGCACTACTACCACCAAACAGATTTCTATCTCATCTTTCAAGATGATTCATAAAACAAGTCTGGATAAAGTGGTACTCAGTCTGGACAATGCAAGGTCCCATGTATGCTCTAAACCACAGGTCCTCAAACTACGGTCTGTGGGCTAGGTCTGGCCCACCACACTCATTTATCTGGCCTGCCTCAGAGCTTTTGGACTCGCTTGGAGAAAACAATCTCTGAGCAAGTCCAAAAGCTCTGAGCTGGTGCAGGCGTTCTTTGAAACTGAGCAGAGAGCCGGCACACACACCAAATTGCAACAGCTCGACTGCATGTGCGCCAGCTCTTTCTCCCCCCCCCCCTCCATTGCATGTATATAGAGTGGGAATACAGAGAGGAAAACAGAAGAGTGGAGGGTGAGGAAGACGAAGACACTATAAAAGGACTGAAGGTAAAAAAATATACAACTTGTTAAATCTATTTTTAATTATGTGACCTGCAGCCACGTCGCCGAGCCTGTGGGCAGCCACTCGACAGTGGCAGTGGCTTGCCCAGGGCCTTCTATGGGCAAGCCGCCGCCACTGTCGAGCAGCCACCATGCTTCTTCCCCCTGAGGCGGGGAGAGGAGGAACGCAGCCTGGTTCAGCCAGCCACAGCCCCATCTCTCGCCTTGGAAAGAAGCCCTTACTTTCTTCCTTGCTGGGAGTTGCCCTGTGCTCGCCCCTCCGGCCTCCTGCTCCCGCCCCCCCTCCCAGAGCTGGGCAAGCACCTGCAAGGGGACCTTCCACCGGCTCAGAAGCAGGGCAGCAGCAAGGAGCAGGGAAGGCCTCGACCGAGGCACGCGCACCCTCAGGATTCCTCCTCACGTCATGCTCTCCCTTTCAGTGAGTGGCACGGCGTCATTTTGGGCTTCTGCAGCCCAAGGGAGCAGAGTAAATTTTTTATTTTAATTAATTTTAATTTTAAATTTATTTTAATTTTAGTTTTTCAGACTATAGTCCAACTCCCCAACAGTCTGAGGGACAGTGAACTGGCCCCCTGTTTAAAAAGTCTAAACCAAACCAACAGTCTCCCTTGACAACAGGTCTAGGGCTACTCTGGACAGTTACGGCAATACTTCAGCACTGGGACAAGGAAAGAGCAAAACATTCCAGAAGGACCCTCCTCCTTAACTAATTTAGGAGAATAGCAGAATGTCCAATTCAAGAAAACATTATTGCTCCTGCCACAGAAAGTAGGCTTGATGGTAATATCAGAAGATGTCCTGCTAGTTTGTTCTGCTAATGCACCACGTAAGAGCTTTACCTCCAGAATTCCTGGAGTCCTACAAATGTCCATTTGTAGCAGGATCCTGGCTGTTCAAAATATGTATATTTTAACTTCAGCAAAATGAAGGACAGGTTCATAGAGTCATAGAATGGTTGGGTCAGAAGGGGCTAAGAGGCCATCAGGTCCAACTCCCTGCTAGTGCAAGACACCAAGTCACACCATCCCACTCAGATGACTGTCCAGTTTCACCTTGAAGGTCTCTAGTGTAGGAGAGCCCATGTCCTCTCTTGGCAACTTACTTCACTGCTGTATTGCTTTGACAGTTAGATAGATTTTCCTGGCGTCTATCCTGAATCTGATATGCTGCGGTGTTCCATGTCCTACACTCAGGGTCTTTTCCTTCCTCTTTGTGATAGCCTTTCAGGTATTTGTACCCTCATATCCCCTCATAGTCTTCTCTTGTCAAGTCTGAACATGCCCTGCTCTCTCAGATTCACATCATACGGCTTAGTTTTCAGACCTTGAATCATCTTCATTGCTCTCCTCTGAACTCTTTCTAGTTTTTTTTAAACCTAGGTGCCCAGAACTAAACAAAATATTTCAGGTGAGGTCTGACTAGTGCAGAGTAAAAGGGGAATTGGTACTTCTCGTTTTCTGGAAGTGAAGCTTCTAGTTATACATCCCAAAATAATGTTTGTCCTTTTTGCTGCTGCATTGCATTACTGCCTCCTATTTAGCTTGCTGTCCACAACTTCAAGGTCTTTTGCTTTTTCAGTGCTGTTGAACCAAGTATCCCCCATCTTGTATCAATGCATTTGTTTTTTGTTCTCCCTAGGTGGAGAACTTGGCATTTGTCCATGTTGAATTTCATTGTTACTTTCTGCCCAGTATTCTTCAACCCAGAAATGGGTTTTGGAGTCATCTCTTATTTCTTCCTGATACAGTCCAGTGTCCATTACACTGGTGAATGTATTTGACACACCTCTTATGGGGACTTGACTCCCCATTCATCTCTAAAACTTACCATGGACCAATCCCTTCTTGGCTGGAGAGTCCATGGCAGAACATTTACAATTCTAGGTCCTGCTGGGAAAGAACCCTACATATCAGTCATTTTGACATTCTTGCTGTGACCAGAGCCACATGGGCACTTGGATCCTGCATCAGACATCAATCTATCCAAACTGCAACAGATGATTTTGTTTATATTCTTTTATATAAACAAACAGGACAGGATAAGATCTCTTCCCTTCCTCCAACTGACCCTAACTTTTTCAGGCTGGTGCTTATGGTGCCACGTTACTTCTACCACCATATACTTTGCAGGAACATCCAACAGTCATGCATATTCATTCAGCAAGTCAGGACTGCCCTTCATGGATATTTCTCCCCAACAATCACATTAGAACCATGATGGAACCGTCTCATACAGAGTCATGCAAATTGAGTTACTGAGATGGTGGAGGTCATGAGCTCAAGAAGATGCTGTATGCCTGTGTTGTATGATGCAAGTTCAGCGTCTGGTACCACTCAGAGTTCCAGTCTCTGGGCTTCAGGTGGTTTAGATACTGAGTAAGAAGGTTATGAGTGTGTTCTAGATGGGGTGATAATGTGCATTATCAGAATCCCTATATTTTCAAAAATACTGTCCCAGTGGCCAGTAGTCTTCATAATAGTTGAATACATGTAATAATGGATATTTATGGCTCTCACTTGGCATGTCATAGGGATGCAGAAAACTTCTGAAGAGGCTAAGAAATCCAGTGGGATCTGTTGATACTGAAATCTGTATTTTCACAGGAAAAGGGTTCTAGGGAAAACTGTTCCTGAGTCTCACCATCTGATGCTGAACCAAAGCACTCAATATTGTCTGGGGAATGATAATCCTATAAGAGTTTCAGTTTCTCCAAAATTAATGTCTTCTCTCCAGCTGATGAGAAATGTAACTATACTTTCTCATATTTATTCTGTGTTACATTTAATCTCTCATTCGTCCTCTCCCTCACCTAGAACCATGTTTGTTTGTTTGTTTTATTATTAAATTTATATTCCACTACATTGGCCCAAGGGCTCTCTAAAAGGATTACAATTAGATAAAAACACACTATAACAGTAAAAGCAATCAAATTAAAACATACAACAATAAACGAAAGAACAAAACAGTACACAGCTGAGGGATTAATAATTTAAAAGAGTGTAGATTAAAACAACAATATCACTAACATTATCAAAATAAAATCAATTCTTAAAATTCCTAGAAAATAAAGTCATTTTTACCTGGCAACAAAAAGATTGTAATGAGGGCACCAGGTGAACTGCTTTTGGGAGGCTGTTGCACAGGTGAGGTGCAACTACTGAAAAGGTCCCTCTCCTACGTATTAGCCATCCACCTTATCCCCTTGGAGGAGGGCTCTTTCAGAAGGGCCTCTGAAACCAGTCTTAGGGGCTGGGTAGGTGCATATGGGAGCAGGTGGTACTTCAGATACCCTGGTCCCAAGTCATTTTGTGCATTTTGATCTGCAAGCAAACACTGCAAAAATAAAGATACACATAGGAAGTATGTATAACAGGTCTTTGAACATACCAGTGAAACAAACTTACTACACAAAGGGGAGGAACTATAGTGGGGTGGCCAGATTCGCTCAACAGAAGAGCCACATACATTAAATGTCAAACCTTTGAGACATGAACAGTATGTATGTATGTATGTATGTATGTAGACTTTATGAAAATGTATTCTTACTTATCAGTGTATGTTTTTTTAATATGCACGATATGATGCACAGACACTAACTACAGGATGCCCTTCCAAAGAAATGGACCTTTAGAAACAAGAACTACTCAAACCAAATGTCATGTTAATCAAAAACAGCAGGGTTAGTTTTTTTGTTTTTTTACTGTTGTCACAGACAGAATCCTGGCAATTGCAGTTTAGTAAGAAGTGCTGGGTATTCTTTGTTAGAATTCTAACTTGAAGGCCATGTCCTATCAGGGACCTTTGAAGGATCTGCAGAAAGGACCAGCAGCAATAGGTCAGCCATCTTCAGGGGCTGTCACATAAACAGCACAAATTCTTGTTGGAGCTGCGACTGCTCCCCACTCTTTCCACATTCAGGAACAGGGTCAAGATTCCTCTTTCGAAGTTGGCTTTTTCAAGTCAGCTGCCACCACTGCCTCCAAAAGCACCACCGGATTTGCTGCCTGGAGCAGTAGCTGAGGTACAACTGCCGAAATGCCTTTATGCTTGTCAGCAGGAGCAGATGGGCAATACTGCAGTGAGCTCTTGCCAGACTGGGCCTGACCGAGCAGGATGGGCTGGTACCCTTGGGAGAGCTCAGAGCACTCCTGCCTGTGCCACTGCCGGGATCCAGACTTAGGGGGGAGACAGGAAGGGCTCCAAGCCCTCCGTGAGCTGCAAAATAAACTCAGAGAGCTGCAGGTGGCTTCCGAGCCTTGGTCACCCCTGTACGGCAGACTTTAAAAAGTTAGTGTGAATTAAAAATCCAGAATACGTATGTTGGGACTGAGAACAGATGACCATCATGAAGGATGCAATTTTACTAAATGCTGGCAGGCCACACAGACTACAAACAGTGCCAAGTTCTGTCCCCGAGTTTGAAGTGTAGAATTGCTTCTCCTTAAGGAAAACGGATTTTACCACAAAAGCCAAACAACGCACGACATAGCATAATACAAACGGCAGAGCAAGCAAACAAAATAGCTGTGTGTGTCATTTGTTTCCTCAGAGAGAGTACATTCTGTCTCTTTTGGAATACGCACACATAAATGCTAACTCCATTAATGGAGGACTTTCCCCCCTCCTCTTGGTTTAGATTATTAGAATCTGTTTATGCTTGCTAGAATCCCACAAACCCGTTTGATGCAAACAAAACCTTTCAGCCAAGTGACCCTAATAGGACCTCCAACATAACTGTTCAGAAAGTCATCATCACAGGCTTTGTTTCTAGGCCACTAGGCATCTCAGCAGCATGATTACAGATGTCTCATCCCGAAACATTCATCCAACTTTTAAAAGCACTTTTCCCCAGTTCCTGCTTTGCTGGGGTTTGGAAAATTCAAAAGAGGATGACACTTTTAAAAGTTCTGGCTTGAGGCAGTAGGAGAAACAGGAAGAATAGGTCAAATATCTCCAGGTGCAACGTATTTAATTTCAATTTTCAGAACTCAAAACAGACAACAGGCTTTTAAAATCATGTGTGTACATTATGACTCTGCTACTTGGGGTTGAGCTTTGTTGAAGTACTTTATTGATAAGGTTTACAAAATACCATGTATTAAAGATTTTCTCACGATTGCTTAACTCAGCCTGAATAGGGAAGACTGTTTTTGGAAGAAGTTGCATGCACTTGGGCTCAGAAGTCCAGTAACAGGCAGGAAGCTTCAGTCTGGCTGCACCAAGAACACCGTTATATGTCCTGGATCCACAGAACTGTTTCAACATTGTGCACCCACACAAGTTTGGACACAAGAGGTCAGGATCAGAGCCTGATTCATCTGTGGGACAATTAAGCAATACCACTGGAAGCCTTGGAGATTTGCATAAAAGGCCAGGTTAGCGAAGGCTGCTATAACATTTCCCAAGACGTTCTTGTACATAAGCATGTACATTTTTGGTACCTGATAAAATGTTTTGCTGTCCTGGCAAAGGCTGCTTTATAGGATGGTACAACTTGGTCTTTTTTCCCTTCACAAGGATAAACTCTTGAGTTGGAGGAAACAGTTTTGCAGTGGCATTACTCATGAACACACACCGATTGCACAAGAGAGTAGTGGTGTGGGATTCTAAGGTGTTACTTCGAGAAAGCTTAAATCTGGAATTAAGCAGTTTCTACTTCAGTGCCCAAATGCTGCTCTGGCAGGTAGCGAGTATCCTGAGCATGTATAAAATGCCAGATTCACTGACTGAGACCTATCTGAACATGAGTGGCAACAGCAGGCATATGCTTTTGAGCAGGCTTCCTCAAATACTTTAGCCAAAGCAAGGAGGGAGGACAGCAAGGGCTCTTTGTAAAAGGGGCTTTTGTAAAAGGGCTGCCTCTTTCAGGTCACTGATGCACAGACTGGCCTGTAAATGGTCAAGCAGAGGGACAAAAAGTTTTAAAAACGTGGGTTTGTAACATCCTGCAATTTTATTTGGAGAGCTGCATGGGCAATGAAGTGAAAGCAACTGGCAAGTTTCCAGATTTCTTGAAAAGGAAGAAAAATTAAATGGGATATTTTCCTGAAGTAAATAAATAAAAATGAATGGTGTTAACCTATGAGTTAGAGAACAGGTTCAGCAGAACATTTCCAATGGTGTACCTTTGTGTAACTTGCTTCCAGAAGACTGGGAAAATAATACTCCTAAATGGGATATGAAGTTTCACAACCCTGGTTTAAGACAAAATGCTAATATAGGTAAGTACTGAGCATGTCATTCAGTTTTTGCTGTTGTCTTAAAAGCAAAGGTGGTGAAAAACTGGTCTGTAAATATTTGGGTTGTATAAGCCTTTATTCAAGGATAGCTGCAATTATGAAGGATTACCATGTGGAAGGCATCAAAAGTTGCCTCCAAAAGCCTTCCAAAATCCAGTGGCACCATATTTGATCACCACCTCTCTTTCACGCCTTGTACTTCTCCTCCTCCACCTCAAAATAATCCTGTGAACCCTAAATCCATGCAACTCCCATCATGTAATAAGATGGACAGTAGCCTATTTTTATTCATCCATCCATCCATCCATCCATCTATCCATCCATCTATCTAGAATCACATTATATATTATTGCATCTATATCCCACCTTATTTTCAGTATGAAAAACCCAAAGTGGCTTACACAGCTCCATTTTATCCTCACAACAACCCTGTGGGGTAGGTTCAGCTGAGAGTGAGTGACTGGCCCAAAGTCATCCAATGAGCTTCAAATGGCCAAGTGGGGACTAGAACCTGGATCTTCCTGAGCCCCAGTCCATCACACCAGATGGGGGGAGAGAGACTAACTAAAGCAAACAGACCATGCAAATAAAAAAGGAAAAAAGCAAATAAAAAAGGAAAAGCTGTTACTCCCAAAGTTGTCCAAGTACAGTTTTAATTCTGGTAAACCTTTTTTATGCCATGCCAGCTCAGAGTTCCTCAGTCAAGGTTCCCTCGAAATGTTAAATGGAACTCCCTTCAGCAGTTATAACCATGAAGGATGATGGGAGTAGTAGGCCAAACATCTGCAGGAAGCCAGTCTGAAGAAGAATGCTCTAAACACACAGCCACACAAGTTACTGTGTAAACTGTTTAAATCAGTTTACATTTCTTCTGTAAAATTCTGCTGTGATAACAATTTGGAAACTTTGAAATACCACTTTCAAACTGGTTCTCCCAAATGCCGATATGAAAAGTTTTAGGTCTCCAGTTCAAAAATATACCGGAAACAGATATGCAGAAAAAGGAAAAAGCATTTGAAAGGGTGATGGGAAGAACAGTTTTGTTTTGTTTGTTTTTTTAACAGCAGAAAGATTCACACTAAATGCCTACTACAGAAGAACATAACCACAAAGTCAAAAGAATTTTTTCCAAAAGGAAATTCCAAAAGACAAGTGTTACTGGCCCA
The DNA here is from genome assembly GCF_004798865.1 of Varanus komodoensis. Classification (NCBI taxonomy): domain Eukaryota; kingdom Metazoa; phylum Chordata; class Lepidosauria; order Squamata; family Varanidae; genus Varanus; species Varanus komodoensis. The sequence continues at coordinate 590,764 of NW_025336646.1, forward strand.
CTGCATTTGGAGCTTTACGATCCCTCCTTAACAATATTTTCCCGTTTAATTCCTTAGAGGGAGAGTAGGCCCTCTTTTCATTCACCTCTTGTCTCTTTGAAACTGTAAACATATTGGAAAATTTTAGGATTTTATCCCCAGTCTTCTAAAGCATCTTCATATATTTCCCTCATAACTCTGCTGTGGATTGGTGCACCTCTTTTTTTTAAATAATGTCTGGCAAGCCTTTGGAAACTGGGAACCAGCTCAATTTTCCTGTTTATTTTATAAATATTATTCCTAGTTATCTTTAAAGTTACAGTACACAAGTTCCATTCCGATAATACACTGCCACATATTCACAGTACTAGTAATGTGTAGCACAATAGAAATCTATTCAAAAGTAAGCCCCGATGAATTCAATAGGCTTACTCCTGAGATGTAAAGGATTGCAGCCTAAGAGCATGACCCAGGCAGTCTCAAATTCAAATTTCACTTCAACCGTACATTTACTAGGTCCTCTTTCCTGGACAAGCCACTAACCACCAAATTGCATCCCTCTATCTGCAATATGGGGAGAATAATGAAGAGGCATTTTACACGTCTATTGTAAAAAATATTATGGTAATATTTCTGAAGTTCTTTGAAAATGAATGTGAAACGTATGCTATTTGTCACTGATTGTATACAGTGACATAACAAACAGTTTAGTATAGCAAAAGGCAAACATTCATGGGCAGTTTTTATGTTTCCTTAATTCTGCTCTATTTTATTAATATTTATGGTCCTTTTTAATCTAGTCCTTCTCTCGACAGCATCTAAAACACTGGTAGAATGAAATGGTTTTAGATTAATTATTTGTAGAATGAAGTGTTCTGTTACACAGGTTTATTACTTCAAATATACCTGTGGAGGAATTTCACAACGATATAATCTTTGCTGAAGTATTATTTGCAATTATGCAGTTTGAAAACATCACTCTGTAAACCATTAAACACATTCTTTTGCTTCTGATGTGATATTTCAAGCCAGGTGTTGTTTCCCCTGTGTTCACCCAGAGCCAACTCAAATTTCAAGTTATATGCAAGTGCAAAAGAGAAGTTAACATATTGTCTCAGGAATTTTGACAACCTGCACTGCCGGTGCAGCAGTCAACTGGCAATGTATATAGTCAAACTGAAGGGATCTAATGCCACCTAGAGCTCAGACAATCAAACCTATTTGGGTTTGTTTTTGGTTTTTGGTTTTGTTCTCTTTTGTTTTAAATCAAAATCCCTCCTATTCGTAGGGTTTGGAGAGAAGAGATCCCTTTGGAATAGGAATGTGGAAGAAACAAGAACTTGCAAAGAACGGTCTTTGTGCAACACCCTATAATATTTCCATAAGGAGTGCATACCAGAGCAGCCACAACAGGATTTGGCATTCAAATAGTTGCAAAAATTCTAAATGCATTTTCCCAACAGCTAGCCAGTAATGTCCCACAAACATGAAAGCATACATAGCAACAATCAACTGGTAATTGAGTCCAAGTCCTTTAAAGGCCACTGATTGTAATTAATAAGATAACCACTGCATAAAACATAACTGACAAGTTAAAAGAAATACCACAAAATAGGGTATATGTAATAATGAGAGAAAGCGTTTATTTCATTCCATTATCATTCACTGGTTACACAACACAGATTTTAATAAAGTTTTTATAAGTCACTGATATTTTATTACCAATACCTAGCTCCAGGGATTCAAATTTTCACCTCTAGAAAAACTAATCATTCATTAAGATGCCTTAAAAACCATCCATATATATATATATATATATATATATATATATATATATATATGGATAAACAAACAGTATTATTATATAACACATATATGCTAATCTGTTGGTTTTCTACCTTCATCATTCACATGTTTATATGTTCAAGCTACATCTTGCACCTCCAAAACAAATAATATTTGTGTTAATGATCCAAATACTTTTATCATCAGTGGTGCAGACATAACACAAAATCACAAGTAAGGATGGCCAAGGAATGGGTACAATTTGTGCCTGAGATGGAGAGGGAAAGCACATGTTCCCAAAGTTGGTTCTTTACAATGCAGATACTGATATTGCACTGTGTTATAGCTGCAATGAATCGAGTAAGCTGCCCAACCATCACTGCTGCAGTTATGAAAAGATGCTCAGAGACATTAGAGCCTCCAGGCAAGGCACCTAAAAAAGCATAATGTTCTTCTTGGTAGAGTGACCAATACCCAAACTAGGTTGCGCTTAAACGGGGCTGATACCCGGTGCAGACATATTTGTAAGGCTAATTCATGCACTAACATTTGTTTCACTACCTAAAACATGATTAAACCACTTCTATAATGAATTGGTTACTAGGGTCACTCCACTGGTTACTAGGGTAACTCCAAAATAATGTTGGGACCTCACATGGAAAATCCATGCCTGCCTGTATGAATGTATACCCTTCCTTGTGTATTACTGTCTTTTCCAGGTGACTTTAAGCAAAGCCTTCTTCATGCCCATTAATCTGCTTTTTAACTTGAAATAAATTTATCAGTTTATTACTGATGTGTTTCAGTTTTGTCTGTGTCCATTCATATATTCATTCCTTCTCATTTCTACACTGATCTCTGAAGTTTGTATTTAGTTTGCAGTCCACCAAAATTCATAGTTAAATATGCATTCCTCTATGTATTTTATATGCATTTTGGTAACTTCTTTGGAGTTGAAAACTGATGCACCCGTTACACTTTTGCTTGTTTACACAAACATGCTGCTTGAGATTGCTTTGCTGAGGGTAGTTATCTAGTTTTAGTTTGCTGCTGCTGCTGCTGCTGCTACTGAGTTATAATGCTTCCTTTTGCATATGGACTACTATTTATTTTTGTATTGTTTATCTCAATTCATTGTACAGTTTGTATATTTTTATTTACAAAACATTTTTCTATAATTATCTCACTGGTCAGTTCCACCAATCTCCCACTCGGTGGGCAGACAAATATAGCATTTGGAAGATATTCCGGAACATTTTCCAGTGCTATATTTTTCTATGAGAATTTTTTGCACACCATATATGTCTGTGTTCATCCATTGTTTGCACTGTTGTGCTGAAATCAATCACGTTAAATAAAGGATATGATTTCCTGTAAGTTATTTTTCTAAGGTACGCATTGACAAACGCTGATGCTCAGTTGCCTATGAGGGAACTGAAAAATGAGGTATGACAACCCATTCCTGTGCACGATACTTTCTGCTCTTGGCTGGTACTGGACCGGACCTATAAGTGATATATTTGCACCCAATTGCTACCTTCCAATAACAAACTGAGGGAATATGGAAGCTATGAAAACTGTGACCTTTAAGGAGAGCCCTGCTGGATCAGACCCAGGATTTATCCAGTCCAGAACTGTGTTCACCGAGTGGGCAACCAGTTGCTCCTGGGATCCCATGAGCAGGCCCTTAATGCAACAGTACCTTCCTGCCCATGTTCCCCAGCCTCTGCCCACAGGCCCACATGCATCCTTTAGTTAAAGACCCTGTTCAGCTCCTTGTTCCATGTCAGTTTTTTTCCCCACTTGAAATGGAACTGATAAGCAGTACAGTAAGTGAAGCTGACAGTGTAAAAGAAAATCAAACTGTTACTAAAAGATAGATTAGCCCTCTTTGACTATACAGTGGTACCTTGGGTCACGAACTTAATCCATTCCTCTGGTCATGACCCAATTTGGTAGTGAGCAAAGTCAAATTTCCCCATAAGGTTCAATGTAAATAAGGTTAATCCATTCTGTAACTATTTTTTTTAATCAGCAAAATGTGAAGCAAAGTGACAAAGAACAACAAAGATCTTGGCCATCCCCCCCCCCCCCCGAGCACAAGCACGGCCATCTCCCTCCCCCAGCATGAGTATGGGTGCACCGGGGGGGGGGGGAGACAGGCACAATCGTGTGGTGGGGGGAGATGGCCAAGATTGCCGTTACACTCTTGCAGAAAGACAGGCGCGATCAAGGGTGTGCTCGTGCAGGAAAGATAGGCGCAATCTTGGCCATCTTCCCCCACAGCATGATCACAGCTTTCCCCCACAGCATGATCACAGCTATCTCCCACCACCCCACCCCAAGCATAACCGCGATCGTGCCTGTCTTCCCGGCATGAGTGCAACTGCGATTGTGGCCATCTCCCCACTCAGGGGTGGGGGGTGAGGAGATGGCCGCTATCACAGTTGCCACTCAATGAGGTGTTTGGGACCTGAGTCAAATTTTTTATGAAATTTTTGTTCGCAACCCGATTTGGTCATGAACTGAGGCGTTCGTGAGCCGAGGTACCACTGCATATCCAAATAGCAGGGTGTTCTTCCAGATTCATTAATTTTTATGAAATGTAAAGAAATCTTATAAGGAAGGATACAGTATTGCCTTTACTTTTTGTTTTAACAAATGTTCTAATAAAATAATTTCCACATCAAACTTCAAATGTGTTTGAATACAACATTTCCACTGTATTATGTGGTTAATTTAATTTTCCTCTCAGCAAGAATTTCAGTTCAAATATTATGTAGCTACTGGAAACACCTTTGATATCTTTATACAGCAGATAAAATTGGCATGGATTACAGTTTCAGTTTACTAAATATGAGATGTTTTGTGCACTTACTAAGGGAGAATGTGAGCTGGGGAGTCAAAAGGAGTAAATCATATAAGCTAAATCAGGTTACATTATTTAGAGCATTGGGAAATTTTCCTGAAACCAGTTCTTTTTCTGGAAAACCCACATTACTGACTAGTGGGTCACTTTGCTTTTCTTCAGGAGGAAAAGCAGTTTCTACTGGCTGCAGCAATCACAGAAGAAAGTTTTCTGTCTGCTTAGACCCGAACTGAACCAGCTCAACTCAAACATGCCATCAATGTACACGTGACACTGCCTCATAACGAGAAGATCTCCAGAATATGACAAAGGGAATTATTGCCTGCTTTTAGGAGACAATTTAGGCTTGTTCATTTCAACCAGGACTTTTCAATGTTATCCCTGTAGCTTTAACTTTTATTTCTGTTCTTATTTTAATTGTTGCTAATGTTTCTGACAATTATAAGGTTTAAAAATAACCCGTAACATGAAATTGATCCAACTAGCTTGAGAACTGCCTAGTCAGCCCTTCCCAGCCTCAGAATCCATAGAATAATTGGAAACGGTGGGACTTCAGTCTGGGCCCTCATACAGGCAAAGCATGTGCTATGTGCTACTGAGCTCTGCCTTCAGCAATCTTTTATCTCCCTTTAAGTGGGAGGCTGGGGATTGTCTCCTGTCACTCTTTCCCATTAAGCGGCTCTCTGCCTAATCTTAAACTAAACACAAAACAGACACACTGTAGCTCCAAACAAATTCCTACCATGGAAGGCTTGTGAATGGCATTCCCAAAGTCAGTTACTAAACAAACAAATAAATAGCTGCCAAGTTATTAAAAATGCCATTATGGAGTTGCACTTACATATTTTTTTCAGCCCAAACATGTTAACTCCTAGACATCTTCACAGGACATGCTTACCAAAAGTTTGGTTTGACAAACTTCAAGCTGGAGGATTGATACTGGAGAGGTCTGGCCATGCGGAGACTTTGGGCCGAGCATGGCTTTTGGAAAGGGCCAGAAGGATCCCTTTGGGATGGCTGTGGACGTCTCATCGAAAAGGCTACTTTTGGAACACTGTGGACAGAAGAGTGGGATCAATGCATGCACAGCTGTGACCTTATCAACACTGCTGAGGATGGGCGCAAGGATGCAATCAGAGCATTGTGAAAAAGGTTTTCCAAAAACTGTAAGTGCATCGAGATTTATTTTACCTGACTTCCTATATCGGGCGAGTTGGGGTATAACACCTGCACCCACTTGCTGTTGCCGACAACCATGGTGCTGCACTCACCACTGCGCCACCCAGCTTCTGCCACCCCCACCACCTGTCCCTGTGGGCCCTCCGACACTGAGTGGTTCAGTGGTTCACGGAGCTTCACCACCATGGAGAGGATCAAGAACACTGACCACACCTGCGTCTGCGGAGTGGAGGCGGAGATGAGGTAGGACCACACCGCCCATGCCTTCATAGCCAGCCAATGCCAGTTCAGTGTTGGCTTGAGTACTGGGCTTTCTGCTAAGGTTATTGTAGAAAACTTCATATGTTTTTACTTTATATTGCTGTGCTATGTATTTTTATTTATTTTTTATTAATTTATTAAAACATTTTTAAGCCGCCCCATTCGCCGAAGCCTCGGGGCGGCTTACAACAATAAATTAAAATTTTTTACTGTATTGTTTTGTAATTGAATTTGTACGCCACCCAGAAAGCCCAATGGACTAAAGGGCAGTATAGAAATGTAATAGTAATTATTATAATTATTAACTGTAGCCAGAGGTCTCAAAAAAGGGGGGCTCTACATAGCCCTGCTTCCCTTTTACTCAACTCTTCAGCTGTAGCAGCCATGCTTCAGTGGAAAACAGTAAGTAGCACAGCAAGATGTAGCAGTGGTGTCATTTCCCCCACTTTTGACTCTATGAACCTGTCCTCTGCCCATCCCTGTTGTCCTGTGAGGAAGATCAGTCTGAGGGAGTGTGACTGGCCAAAGGCCATCCAGTGAGCGTCATGCCTGAAGACACATTTGAACCTGGATCTTCCCTGTTCTATTACAATGCTTCAGCCACATGCTGAGGTTACATGGGATGCAACTATAATAAACATACCATAACCTGACATACTCCCTCTTGGATACACACCTTAATGCTCTGAGGGGGTTTGAAAGTGCCAAAGAAGCCGAGAGGCAATGCAGCCAGGGGGCTGGAATAATCTCACTAGGCTGGCCTCCTAGCAGGGTTGCCCAAGGCAGACTGATCAAGGCTGAGATACCAGATTGAGGGCATTCACCCTCTTCAGGACTAATGGTCACATCAGCAAAAAGGAGATGGATATAATTAATGGTGGGGGCAGAGAAATATCTGAAAGGCAGCTACTGACAGCAGTGGTGGAAGGTGCTGGTGAAAGATCTGCAGATGATGATAATGATGCTCAAACTAGGGGCTGCATGCAGAGGTGAAAGGAAACTCCAATGCTGCACAACACATAGAATTGAGACATGGAAAGTGAGAAGTATGAATCAAGACCCTCTGGAAATCCTAAAGCAAGAAATTGAAAGAATTAACTTCACAGTGCTCGGTGTGAGTGAATTAAAGTGGACTGGAATGGGGCATTTCCACAAAGCATTTTACTCTGCAAGTGACTGGAGCAGCTCTAAATACTGAGGCAAGACACAATACAGGCAGTAAGAGGATATAATGGAAAATCTGGCTGAACAATATTAGTCAAAATTAGTGGAAAACCTATCAACATAACCATCATTCAAGTCCAAGCTCCAACAGATGATTCCAAAGAAAGAGAAATCAACACTTTTATGCAGGTGTTCAAGAGGAAACTGACAACACACCAAAATAAGACATGCTGCTAATCCTAGATGACTGGAATGCAAAAGCAGGAAACAAAATAGAATCAAATGTTGTAGGAAAATTTGGCCCAGGGGTCAGAAATGAGGCAAGACAATGACTCATAGCATGTTTTGAAGCCAACAACCTGTTCATTGTACACACACACTTCAAGCAACTGCTCAGACAACTATATACACAGACTTCACCAGATGGCCAATACAGAAATCAAATAAATTATGTAACTGGAAATAGAAGGTGGGGAGGCTGCATTATTGCTGTAAAAATAGGAACAGACGGCAGTAGTGACTATCAGCTCTTAATTTCAAAAATGTAAAGCTAAAAAAGATCACCAACAGAAACATGGTACCAAATTATAACTTAAGTAACATCCCTTAAAAATTTAAAGTCTATATAAAAAAGAGATTTATGTTGCTCAACTCAATTGACCACAAGCCAGAAGAACTGTGGACTGAAACCAGAGACATGATTAGGGAAGAATGCCAAAGGACAAGGTCTGTAGCAACAAGAAAGAAAATGCCTGCTCAGATGATGGAAGAAACACGCAGAGTTGCAAAGGCAAGACACAAAAGCAAAAGGTAAAAAAATAGGGTCAGAAACCAGAATGCAACTTTTCAGTGACTATCACCTAGAGACAAAAGGAACTATTACGATGCTCAGTGCAAAGAAATAGAAGAAAGCAGCAAAAGAGGAAAAACGAGACCTCTTCCAGAAGATCCAAGGAATCAAAGGGAAATTAAACCTAGAGTGGGAATGCTGAAAGACAGACAAGGGAACATACTATCCGAGCAGGAGAAATAAAGAGAGGGTGGAAAGAATATACAGACAAGCTATAGTGAAGAAACAATTAGATAGCTCTTCAAAGTGGAATCCTATAATGAGTCTGCAATATTGGAAACTGACATGAAAGCTGTTCTGAAAGTAACTGCAGAGTAAAGTTGATGGGGTAGATAGGATACCCATAGAACTATTCCAATCCTAACCCTAATCCTAACCCTATTCCAATCCCCAAGAAAGGAAATGCAAAAAGTGCAGCAACCATAGGACCATTGTATTACCACAATTCCGCATTAACAATGTAATTGATGATGATGATGATGATGCTCAGAGTGTCACAACAAAGAATACTACTCTATACGGAACAAGAAATGCTAGATGGTCAAGCTGGATTCTGAAAAGGAAGAGGCACTAGACATCATATTGCAAATATAAATTGGCTATAAATTGGCTAAATTGGCTACCAAAGAACTTCAGAAAACCATCAGTCTTACAGCAAAGCCTTTGATTGTATGGACAAGAAGCTATGGATGGTCCTGAAAGAAATGGGTGTGCCCTGATGCAAAACCCATACTGATGGACAAGAAGCTACAGTTTGGACAGAATATTTAGAGAAAAAGAATGGTTTTCCATAGGCAAAAGTGTCAGACAAAGATGCATTTTATCTCCCTATCTGTTCAATTTGTTCACAAAACACATCATAAGAAAGGTAGATTAGAATCAGAGGAAGGAATGAACATTGATGGAAGAAACATCACCAATTTAAGATATGCAGATGACATCATACCACTTGACAGAAAGCAGGAATGATGTGAAACAATTCCTGATCAAAGTGAAAGAATAAAGTACAAAAGCAGGACTGCAAGAAAGCAAAAACCACATCCACAGAAGAATTATAGAACTTCACAGTTAGTAGTAAATAAATTGTAATGGTAGAAGAGTTACATACGTCGACTCAGTCATCAATTCAAAGGGTTCAATTGCACTCAAGATCCAAAGATGACTCAGACTTGGAAGAACAGCAATGAAAGAACTAGGAAAGATAATCAAGACTAAGAATGCTTTACTGGAGACCAAGGTCAAGATCAAGATCAGACAGACTTTTGTATTACCAATCACACTGTATGGGTGTGAAAGCTGGACAGTAAAGAAAGCTGACAGAAAGAAAATGGATGTGTTTGAAACATGGTGCTGGAGAAGAGCTTCATGGTTACCCTGGATCATGAGAAAGACAAACAAGAGGGTTCTAGATCAACTCAAGCTAGAGCTTTCCCTAGAAGCAAAAATGACAAAACTGAGGCTGTCATACTTTGGACACGTCATGGAAAGACAAAAGAAACTGGACAAGACAGTCAGGTTAAGGAATGTTGAAGGCGGAAGACCAACAGGAAGACCAAATATGAGATGGGATAAATCCATAAAGAAAGTCACAGCCCTGAACTTGGAAGAGCTGAATGGAACTGTCATGGACAGGATATTTGGAGGGCTTTCATCCATAAGGTTGCCGGAAGTCAGAGATGACTTGACAGCACATAACAACATTAAACCTGAAATACAGAGATTTCGAAGACTTAACTCAATGTCTTTTCTGATCAGCCTGCAGTGGTTCACTAGACTATACAAAAACTCCACTTTATTCAGGTATAAGAGGAAGAAAGCTTCATTTTATAATCAAATGTAGCTCTTTGAAGAGGCACTACCTGCTACCTGCTGGATGCTGGCATTGCAATGCAAATACTTGACTGAGGTCATCCCAAGGTCAAGTGCCTCCAATTAGCAAACCCATTGACTGGTAAATAGTCCAGGTGTAGAGGACAGGAAGGCCTGGAGGAATGTTGTCCATGGGTCGGGCAGGACTAACAACAACAAAGTGTCAGCTATGCTAATTCCTCGGGGGAATTTCCACCCAGGAAGTCCAAGTAAGTGAATCCTAAAGACCCTTTTCCACTAGAAAACTTCCACTTTTCCACTAGAGGTTTGCCTGGTGCCGTCACTTGATTCTTTTCATTTTGATGCCAGGCTAAAATCTGTTTATTTTCCCAATGTTTTAAGGTTCGACTGTTTTTAATATGGGTTTTATTGTTGATTAAGAATTTGACTAGGATGCTTACTTTTATTCTATTTTCTTATTGTTAAACTGTCCAGAGACTATGGTCTAAAAAGTTTTAAAAAATAATAAACATAATAATAATAAGAGGAAGCTGGTGGGGATGCTTTCTTCAGTACAGATGCTAGAATATAGGTCTCACAGAAAGAGAAGCAGGGCACTGAAGAAACAGTGTCACAGAAACCACAGGTCTTCAAAGAACCAGGTAGGCAGCATGATGCAGGGTTCTGAATAGCTAAACTGTGCTTTTCTGTTTTATTTGTCATATGTCACTGAACTACCACTTCAAACTGCTTATTGCTTCATGCTTTGAAACCAACTAGACTTCCCCATTCAGTACTTTTTGCTCACCAGGGGGCACGCAGTGTTACTGCCCATGCTAACTCTGATTTAACAACCAGGTTGCATTCAACAGACAAAGCAAAACCTAAGCTGTGATCTCATGAGGACCCAGGAGGGCTGCAATGAAGCCCAATGCAAGAAACTCCACTGGAACCCTTAACTGGTCATTCCCAAATGATGAAGAGGGCTTAGGGCTTATGAGAGCGAGTTGGTTTCACTTTCAGTCATGGTAGGCTCTGCTGCATCAGGCCCTGGAGGAATCTGGTAACCCAATGTCGGAAACAACTTCACCAGCTTTATTTGCATTTCACCCCTGTTGCCAATACTAGCTCAGCCCCATCTCAAAATCATCACTAGCCCAACTGCCCTCTCAGCTCTATGCTAGCAATTTTAGACATACTGATGACCTGGGGCAGGGGGGGGGGGAACCCGCAGAAGAGCTGGCACTCTTCCACTTAATCAACACTTCCCTACTTGGTCATTCAAATGGATTCTTACTTGCAGATGTGAGTGGAAGGATTACAAACAGTGAGGTCAGAAAGATTAAATGCAGAAAGTACTGGCAGTGATCATCACATTGTTAAGATGGTCACTCACCATACAGTTGCTGCAGGAGATAACGGAAAACATTCTGGCAGAGGTAACCCAATTAGCACATGTAGCATGATAAAACATCTTTTCTCCTGATTCAGATCTTCAGGGATAGAATTGAACCAGCTGATGATGTATAACTCAGCCAACTCCCAGGGGAGGTGCTCTCTTAAGTTTCTTGGCACCACAATGGCCAAGTTAGGTCATTTGATATGAAGCCGGCAGCTCCCTCCACAGCTGCAATCACCCTCTCCTTGCCAGCAGCAACCATCCCTATGCCTGGACACCAATTCTGTTAAACTCTCAAACAGTTTTGGCATTCACAATCAATCAATCAGTCAATCCACCATCAATCAATACCTCGGCAGCTAAGCTAACAGCTTAGAAGACCTCATTTCAAAGTACTGACGTCAGAGCTCTGCTTACAGCTTCAAAAACTGCAACACCATGTTTACCTTTGAATATTTGGTTGTCTGGCTGAGGAGGGATGGGAGTCACTTCTGAGTCAATGTCCCAGACAACACAACAATCCATCAGTTGCAACACTCTTCCAATGCCCACACACTGACCATGAATGGAAAGCACCAATCATTCGCGTAGCACTGCCACACTAATGGCACAAAACCTCTTCCAGAACCACGCCCACAACAAGGCCCACCACCAGGAAGCACGTGCAGTCTCACTTTACCCCACATTTTCTGGAGGTGAGGGTTGGCAGGCAGCTGGATGAAGACCAACAGGCACTAGAAAACTAAGCTAGGCCAGGAGATGACACTGTGACCCGAGTGGTAGGTAGCTCACTGGAAAAGAGGTGGTGTGGGTTCAATTCTCACATCCAGAAGATGTTGAAATGACCTTTGAAAAAGAAAAGCTCTCTCTTGGGGAATCTGCCAGCAGCCATAACTTAATCGTCTCCCTGCTACCTTACCCAGCTCTCACTCACTTTGCACCAATTTTGTTCCACCTGCATAAGAGCTTCAACTCATCGGAACTTCCTTTGGTCCAGTAGCCTTGAGGAGCGCTTGGGATCACACATTCCAGTGGTGCAAAGTGCTTTTGCTCTTCTCTTAGTCCACCCAGCAAACATAGCTGGAGGAGAAGAATGCACCCTCTGACTTAGCTGCACTTTTCACATTCAGTAACAGAACATTTGGCTGATTCCGTGCTGATCATAAAGCCGCAAAGTATGACAATCCAAATGGCAGGGAGCAGCTTCTACATATTCAGAGCACTCTTTCAAGGTAATATCTAAATTTATCAATTAAAAGAAAAAAGCAGTGGATTGTTCCTTAAAAGAGTCATCTAAATTTCAGTAACCCACTGAACACTGAAACATGAAAACTATCTCACTGTCTGAAAAGGGAAATTCAAGGCCGAGGCTGAATGACAAAGGTAGCCATTTATACCTTTGAAGATGTTGCCCAAATCTAGCTTTGCTAACATCTTGACTTTCTTTACAGGTTCCTATAGGCAACTCTCACATATGTCCCATGGGAGAAAGAGGAATCTAAAACACCCAAACATCTCTCACAAGGCAGAAGCCTAAATTGCAAGTTTCTGGGGGTGAGGCAGGACAGAATTACAGGTATGGCCTGAACCCATCCTGTCCTGCAGCTTACAGTATGCCAAAGATTATCATTAGGACAGAGCTTGAGGTTAACACTATTAGGTTTTTTTTTAAAAAAAAAAACCTTTCCTCCCCATTCTATGAGGTGGGGTAGGTCATTGTGGTTAGTCTGGGGACCAGTTTCAAACCACAGCTTGCTGTGGGGTGGGGGAGTAGATGTTAAAAACATTCTTTTTTAAACTGCAGTTGGCTGCCAAAATTTAGTGGCAAGCCACTCTGCCGTATTCCAGCAGTTTTTCAACCTTGATCTGAGCCCTTTAGCACTACATAGGCACTCAGCTAACTAAATTTATCTTTTTAATGCTGCACAGCTGCAACAGAGCATCATTTTGGAGTGTGGTTTTAATCTCAGGGTGCAGCAGCCTGTGTGTTGCCCACACCTGGTATGCAGCCATAAAGTGCTCACTCAGAGCTGACAGTCAGCACCAATCCCAAGTTCTGCATGGTTGCAAGAGTGTGAGAAAGGTGTTTTTTCCCCAGCCCCAAACAGCATTGCGAGGCTTCTGTTCCAGGGGATCAGCAAAAGCACTCCTGCCATGGGCTGGGGATACATACACACATTCTTTTCTGGCAGGTGTGCACATGAACAATCCTAACTCCTAAGCTGAAGGAAATACTGTTGTTGAATAGGCAAATAACTGGCTTGAAAAGGGACATATAAAAGTTGCCAGAGAAGCTTACTGCATAAGCTTTCACAGACTACACTCATTCCAGCAGATGCTTGAAGTATTAACCTCAGCTGGAAGGTAAAGCTGTGTATATTTTATACAAACATGGGTACAGAAAGGGGGGGGGGTCCTAAATGTGGGGATCAAATGGCCACAAGAGCTAGAACATATCCAGAGCTTTGATTGTATTTGTTTCAGACACTGTGTTTGTATTCAGACAATGGGTTTCTTGTCTTTCTACAGGTGTTAATTAACAGAGATAAAATTGAGTGTTATCACCATTGTTGTGAATTATCACTGCATTTTATCACTAAATTATTTCTGGAGGGGCAGCCCAATTACATCTATCACCAAAACAAAAAAACAACCCCTCTCCAACAAAATAGAGTCCTGTGGCACCATAAATATTATCACCTTTATTCTAGACTGGGCAATTGTTCATGGAAGTTTATGTCAGACTAAATTTGTTAGCCTTTAAAATGCCGCAAGACCCTTTCTTGCTTTTAATTACTTTCCATGTCTGTCTTTCCCAAGCTTCTGGCAGTGTACCTGACCACTGGGTAGAGTTGATGGAATTGGTCCAAAACATCTGGAGGGCACCAGCTTGGGAGCAGCTGTTTTATAAAATTAAGTTTTACACAGGATTGTCACACACTGCTTTGCCTTGTCAGGGCTGTTGGGACACACTATTTACTTTTTTCTCTTCTCTTCTGTATGTACATCTACAGGATAGCATGGCCTGCACTGGATGAAGTGGATTTCAGTCAATGGAAGTATATATCATCATAAATACACTGTCCTGAGTTATTTATTTATTTAAAGTTTTTATATGCTGTTCAATACTAAAGTCTCTGGACAGTTTACAAAAAACAAAACACAAAAGAACCACATACAACAAATGACACACTGTATCCGATAAATAATGATAAAATCAAAAATAAAACCAATTAACTGTTAAAATATTAGGAAATATTTCTGCGGTTTGCTGCAACCGCGTTATATGGCAACTTTTCTAGATGTTATCCCAAAGACAGTAAGAACCTAATCACTTCTGTTACAATTATCAATTGCTTGGATGTAAGAGTGGATGGTGGAGGACAAGAAGGCACGGAGGAATGTTGTCCATGGGGTAGCGATAGGTCGGACACGACTTTGCGACTAACAACAACAAGAGTGGAGAGTATAAACCGCAAACCAAGGAACGCTGTGAGGAACTGCAAGCAAAACACACTGAAAATTCAAGCTCATCTCCAAGAACCAGGAAACTAGGAACAAAATGAATTTCAACAATGTCAGTATTATATTATTACACTGCTTTAGAGCCAGCCTCTTCTCCTCCTATGAGGAACCCAAGGCAGATTGTAAAGCATTACAATAGAAAAGCCAAACTAGATGCACATGTCCATGCATGAATTAAATGAATAATCATGGCAACATATCTGAAAACGGCACAGAAGCAATGCAGAAGCCAAAAGAGCTTCAGTTGTGGGACAGTATAGAAATAATGACAGCAATAATAATATGAACAATGTCAACAATGCAATGCTAGGGGCCAGAGGACCTGTCCCATTTTATATTGTATTACCAGAGGTACCAACAGTGTCAAATCCTCTCCAGGCACCCAGTTTAAGAAGATGGCAGCAAGGTGCAAATTGTACAATGACAGATTTAGGGACCTGAGTTTGTTTAGCCAAGGTTAAAAAAAGATACACAACACAAACATTTTAAAGGACCTCATGGAAAAAAGAGGAAACCAGTGGAAAGAAACATTTACAAAAGTTGGCTTGCTTAAAACCAAAAAGCTGGTCAGTTTCCTTTTTGATGCCACACACTTATGTGGCAGTAAACCACATGAGCACAGTAAGACCTCTGAGCAAATCTACACATAATTGGGCTATAACACAGTTGTGTGGCACCAGCACACTAGTAAACATTTGTGACCTAATAACTTTTGATGAGTGAAGTTTACAGTTGACTGAATGACCCAATTTCAAATCTGAGAGAGCTTCCTAACCAAAAGTAGTTTAGCACTGGAACAAGGTATTAGGGAGGTGCCGACAACAGCTAAGCTCTACTCCAAATGCCTTATTTTTTTAGAATAGCTATACATCCTATCGTTTCCATCAACCTTTTGGTGGTCAATACTGTATTCAATATTGTTTTCACCTGCTGCTTCTATGCTGTTGTAGGGTTACAGCCTGCCTTATTAACTCCAAAGGATCCAAGGAATCTTCCTTTCCATTGTATCCTCACAACAATCCTGTGATAGCCTAGAGTCCTACTCCCAATCCAATCCAGTCCCATCCATTGATTTATAAATTGTATTTTCTAACTGTAATCAGCCCTGAACTTGCCAGAAAAGTGAAATAAAAATATTACTTTAACGTTCTGCTATTTCTCAACCCCACATCGGGACTTTCTCTTTCTTAACCTCCTGCAACCCTCTGAGCTGCCTGAAAATCTGCCCTGGAGATTTATAATTTATTTTAACATTTTTCTTCAGAGTGTAGTCTCTTTAAAACCCTCATACAGAAATATATGCACACATCCAAAATCTTCTCTGCAAACCCGACTCACAAAAACTGAAAATACTGAAGCAATTTCAAATATTAAAAGAACTTGGAATGGTAAAAACAAACATCACTGAGGAAAAGGAAGACTAGCTGGACTTTAAGGAGAAACAGCTTGGACAGCATTTGCCAACTGCCTCTATCTATGGTTCAGACAAATAACATCTTCCATGACTATCAAACATCTTTAAACATGTTCCTTCATGCAGACTACCAAATGAAGGAAACCTCACTTGGTAGACAATCCCAGATGTATTAAAAATGTACAGCTAGTTCAGATATTCAGATATCCAGGACAAAAAAAAGGTAAATATGGCCACCTGTAATGTTAGAGGGGAAAAAATGGGGGATTGACCTGCTATCAAAGGACACACAATATTATAAGAACATATTATACAACAAGTCAGAGTGGATACATTTAGTCCAGCATTCTGTTTAGACAGGGGCCAATCGGCTACCTTGGGAGAGCCACATGTAAGAACCGGTGCAGTGGTTCTGCTGGTCCCCCCAAACTGACACACACAGACTTGCTTCCTCTGATATTGCATACAACATCAGGCCAGTAACCGCTAACAGGCTCAGTCTGCATGGATTTGTCCAAACTGTTCTGAAAGCCAATTAAGTCAGTGGCCATCACTACATTTTGTGGAAATAAATCCTCGTTTAAAAATATACTGCCTGAAGAAGTCCTTTTAGCTATCCTGAATTGTGCACCAGCTTGATGGGATGACCCCAGGTTCTAATTGTTGGGAGTCCGATAGATGGCCACATTGGGAGCTTATTCTCAAGGACTGCTGGCTGGACTTTAGAAGAAGAGGGTGAAGAGCAGGAAAATGTGGGCCTTGTGGAGACACACTAAGATGAGAAAAGTGGAGGTGTTCATCTCAAGGCCAGACTCCCCAGGTGGGCAGGCAGTCTTTGGGAATAACCAAAATGTACAGCTGGCTGGAGGGGACTTGGAACAGAAGAATTTCTCAGACTCAGGTGGGGAAAGCACAGCCCTTCATGATGCCTTGCCAGCAGAAGAGGCCAGCCCAATTAGAGGAGCTGTGCTCGCTTTTAGAAGGCCCCTCCTGAAGGGCTGGGGCCCAGACATGCTCATAAGGAGAGTTCCTGGAGGAGAATGAAAGATTGGGTTCAACAAACTGCTCCGTACATGTACAGAGATTCATTCTGAGTGCTCTGTGTTTTTTGGACAATAAAGAATTCTTTGCAAGGAAAAAGGTCTGAGGCTTTTGAATGCACAAAAGAGGAGCCTTGGCCCCCAACAATTCCTTTTTGTTTTAACGACCCTAAATAATTTTGTGCCATCATCACTTCACTGAACAGTCCTAATTTCTGATCACTTATGGTGCTAAGACAACATCTTGTGAGACCCTCCATTGGAAGAAATTACCATTTCTTGCTACTCTGTTTCCTGTTCTTTAACCAGTTACTGATCCATAAATGGACCCTTTCTCTTGACTGTGAAGTTTGCTCAGGCATCTTCAGTGATGGACTTTGTCAAAAGCCTTTGGAAGTACAAGCACACAATGTCTACCAAATCACCCATCTCAGCCCTGCTGACACCCTCAACTAACTGTAGATGTTTGTGAGACGTGCTGTACCATTGTAGAAGTGGTGTTTATGCTTTTTCAGCAAGGCTTGCCTTTCCATATGCTAATTTATCTTCAGTCACGCTTTCAACCAATTTACCCAAACAGATGTTTAACCAACATGTAATTTCCCAGATCCCCACTGGATCACTTTTTAAAATTGCTGCTACATAGGTTTAGAGGTTGATCTAACAGTGCCTCTTTTGAGTTCTTTAAGAATTCTAGGATTGATACTATGTGAGCCTGCTGATATATTAATTTTTAGTTAGTTAATAAACCAAAAAATTCATCTTTTGTCACTACTGTTTACCTCAGATCTACAGGCTCCCTGAAAACATTGGTTTGCACACAGATATCTATCCTGCTTCTTTTGCAGTGAAGACATATTAAAAAAAAATCTGCTTCTCCACAATCTCTTTATCCTTCTCTGGTACATTTTTAATGCCATTAGCATCCCTGGCTGGTTTCCTGTTTCTGATGTATTTAAAAAATCCTTATTGTTGGCCTTGATATAGTTAGCAATGTGCTTCTCAAAATGCTGTTTTACATTTTCTTTGTGCAAGTTTGTGTTCCCTTTTGTTCTCCTTGTTTGGGCAAGCCTTTAATTTCCTAAAGGAAGCTTTCTTTTCTCCAAAAGCTGCCTTAACTCTGCTTGTTAGAGATGGTGGGTGATCTCTTGGACTTGGTGCTACTATTCCTAACTTGGTAGCATATGTTCTAACTGAGTTCATATTACAGTGGTTTTGAGTAAGCTCCAAATATTTTGAAGAAATTTAAACCTCTTGACCAGTACCTTCGCATTAGATAAGTTTTCTTTTTAAAAACCGAATGTGTCTGCATTGGGCTTTTTTTTTTTTTTTTTGCAATTTTCTTCTTACATCTAAAAGCACTACAAACCCTGTTTCGAAGCAGTTCAACATTCATCTCTCATACTAAGTTATGGAAACCTCCATTTAGGTTTTGGTGCTGGGCAAATCCCCTCTAATTCATTCTATGACGAATTGTTCTAGGGCACAGTCATTTAGGACAGTGAGAAATTTAGCACCTTTACTGTGACTGCAACATGCATTTATCCAATTAATGTGTGAACAATGGAAATCACCATGTATTACACTTCCTCACTCTGAATGCCTCCTTGGTTTCATTCTCTATATCAAGATCACCATGAAAGTTCTAATCTGGGGGACCAATGGCACAAAATTAATTTTGGGAGCCTGATATCATCATGCACAGTGAAAATCTATTATTTTGCTAGAAGCAAGTTAATCTGCACCATAATGAGACTGGTCTTTAACAGTACTAATCCAGACCAAAAAAAAGCAACTCCCTCAATGAACAGTCTTGCAAATGTTGCTTTGTTTTATGTTTTTACACAAATCTTTTATTTGAGAAATGCAAGGTAACAATGATACAACAAACAAGAACATCAATATACACAGCTTGTCCTTTGTTATTCATTTCAGGTTCTGTACATAACTTAGAACTGCTGTCCTGGAACACATCTTTGTAGCATGCATTTTCACCCTAGTTACAGGCTGAAATTCTTTGCCCTGGGAGTCAGTATAACTTTTCAAAAATAGAACTGCACACTTGGTGGGTGCTGGTCTGTGGACCTGGCATTAATGTATGCAATGAAGGAGAACCATATTCACATTTTTGCTTTGTGAACCCATCAATTGCCCTTGGCTGGTTGCTGGGTTAGCTCTGGGATATTTAACCCACACAGAACTCATGGCTTTCCGGATTCACATGTCACAAAACAACTAATCAACACTCTTTGATTAAAAGTGGCAATTACAAGTCACAGGCTCTGCTTATCACTGCAATTCTTTGGTTAACCAGCCCAGGGAACTGTCACTGTGATATCCAAATCAGCACTTTATAGGGCAACTTCTTAGGTGCCTAACACCCTTGTTGGGGAAAAGAGGTAGAGTACATACCTATCTTTTCCTCTCCAGAAAAAATTTTTAAAACATTCCCTGATCAAATTAGGAACAGAAATACACATACACTGGATATTTTGAACCCTTTGATCCTCAGCTCCCACTGCCCATGTTTTCAGTGGGAACAATGGTGACCCACCTCACAAAGCTGTTAATTTCATTTCTTCCCAAACTTAGCTTCAAGGCAATAGGCTATGATTTGATTCAGTTAAGAGTTCAGCTGTCCTGAGTATCATTCTAAGCTATTTCAACTTTAAGTATATTAATATAAATAAACTAAAGACAGAAAATTCATGCATATTTGTGAAGCGAAGGGAGACTGGAAGAATGCAGTTGCTAGGCTGTCCAACTCAAAGATGACAGTGGAAATACAGTTCATTCTACATGTGTTTGTCACTGATTACAGTTTCCATACTGGCCACTACCCCTGAGTTAACACCAGTATTTATTTATTTTCCCAGCTTCTTCTTACAAGAAATTTAAGGTAGCTTCCACACCCCTCCCCGTTTTATTTTCACAACAACAACCCTATAGAGTAGGGTAGCCTGAGAGTCAGAGAATGGCCCAAAGTCACCTAAACCCAAATCTCCTGAGTCCCAGTCCAACACTCTAACCACTGTGCCTTCCCTCTACAAAGCTGCATATGAACAGATGTTCCATTTTAAAAGTAATTTAAAGCATCAGAAGTAGATTTTAAGAAAGAGCTCTTGCTATAATGCATCAAACTTTTGCTGAGTTTAAAAAGCATTGCTCATGTTCTGCTTGGTCATCCACAGACTTCAGACTGGAAGCTCCTTGAGGCAAGGGCTTGTTCTTTTTTGGGGGTCTTCTGCTAAACCGTGCTAGGCACACTGATGTCAGCACCATCTCCTTAATGTGTAGTAGTACATCACTCAATCCCTAAGGGAGAGGAGAACTTTCCAAGATTCAAGTCAACCTTATACTGAACAAACCATAAAGAATAAAGTTGGAAAGGGGCCTGAAGTTTGTGAGAGTCCCCACATCTGTGCCCAATGCTGACTAATGGCCCAAAGAATACTGTCTCCATCACACTCAAAGTGGCACACAGGTGGCAGTAAGGGACATAAAGGACTTGCAGACTCTCATTCCATGTTCCCAGGGTCCCCCGCTGCAGGACAAGTGGTTGGGGGAAGCATTCAGGTAAAATGCTTCTGAGGAAGAGTTGTAGTGTGCAGCTGGGAACTTCTCTGCTCCCTGAGCCCAGCCCCCCTGAAAATGCCCTCCACCTGGGCTCTGAGAGACAAGCAGATGACACCACCACAGGCCAGAAGAGCAGGTACAGTGCCAAATCCATGTGTGAAAGCTCTGTTATAGAAACGCATGGCACAGCTTCACCAGGCAGTAGTCCATATAAAGTTTACTGTCTTGTCACCAGTTTTCCCATGCTACTGCCAGGTATTACCATAAACACATCCCTGAAAGTATTAAAATTTTCTCCTCCAAATAACAAGGAATAGCATTGCAATCTACTACTCTGCTGAAAAGTGTCATTTCTCTTACGGCTACTTTATGTATTTAATTATCTTAGCACTGTGCATAAAGAATTTAAGCATACTGTGGTGTTCCATAAGGAGGTATTTAAGTTGCCTGCTAATATCAAAATTACAAATTTGCCCAGCCAAGTATACAACAAACACTTCATTTACCTGTAAAAATGAATCATACATAGAAATATTTTGTTAGTGGCATATTTGCTGGACTGCACCTGTTATCTGGTCATTACTAACTAGGATAAAAAGTGCAAATGTTAATACTTCATATTTGGCCAAACTGGTAAGTTATTTTAGAACAGGCTGATGCTTACAAATCCATTTACTGTAATAGATGAAGAAACGTGGAGATCATTTTTCAGAAAAGAAAAGAGGTGTCAGAATGTCATTTCCACAGACTGATAAAATAATTTGGTATACAGGGAAATATTTTTCAAGAAAATAACATTATTACATGTATCCATCACCATTAATCCGAATTAAAACTGAACACTCAGCAGCGCTTGCTAAAGAACGTCTCCTTTATCAATCTGGGCACTTAATCCTGCCTTAACCATTTCTCAGATTTATTCCCAGGAACTAAAAGTAACGTCATTTTCTTAATCTGTTTGATGTAGTCTCAAAGAACAAGAGACTCACCAAGCCACCTCACAAACTGCCTTCAGCTTCAGTTCCTATTAAGCGAAGTTTTTAACTTTTATCAACCAGATTTTTTTTTCACTCATGGAAAACCATTAACCAAACACACATCAACAGTTTGCAACACCGCTTAACATTGCATTAACTCCCAAAGATCACAACTGGATTAAGGCGACATCCCCGGGACCACCTACGTGGGAGTAAGCCCCGTTCAACTCAAAGGGTCTTTCTTCTGAACAAATCCGTACAGGATCGCGCTAAAGTAGTCAGTACAATGCAGTTTTTACAGAACTTTGGAAAAGTCTTGCATAGTTACACTATTGTCTTCGGTCGCAATTCTATGTATTTTTCGCTCAAAAAGCCACTTTCGCCTTTGCTTCAGAGCATCCCAACATAGGATTGCGCTGTCGAACCACTAAGGTTTGAAAGTCGCGCTTGCAAGTCATGGGTGCCTAGCGCACGTCTTCCCCACGAACTTTCCCAGTGGTGGCTCTGAATTAAAACTGACCCGTGTTACTGTACAAATTTCCAGCAACTTAACTCATCGGGAAAGAATGCGCTCGATACGTTATCTATTAATCGGAACGACTGGCTGTTTAAAGGCGCACGCCGCTTTTCGCCAGCGGTCTCACGGGGCGCGGGTGGGGGGGGGCGCAAGAGCCAACAAGCACGGAGCCAAGCGCCCGAGCGGCGGAGAGCCGGAAAGCCGCCCGGGCGCTGCGCTGCGCTTCGCCAGCCCTGCCCCTCCCCCGCTAACTTTTGACTTGAATCTTACAATCAATCGACGGTCAACGGAACGGCGCGCTTTGCAACACGCAGGCTCCTTTCGGTTTCCCAAGCGTTGCACTCTCTCTCGAGCCCCCAAAGCGGACGGGCCAAGCGTCGGTGCGTTTTTTTTGGGGGGGGGGAGCGCGGCGCTGCTCTCCGCCAGGCTGCCTTGCTCGGCACTGCTCCTCCCCGTCCCCGAAAACTTTCTCGGAGGCGCCCCAGTCCGCCCGCGGTGCACGACGGCGCGCGCAGGAGGAGAAGCCCGGCGGGGCAGCAGCGGCGCGGCGCCTCTGAGGCCGCTCCCTCCTCCTCCTCCCGCTCCTCTCAGGCAGGTACCTCTTCCTCCTGCAGGGTCGGCTCGGCCGGGCTGTGCTCCTGCTCGCCCTTCGCGCCGTTCATGGTCTCCCCCGCCGGCCCGCCGAGCTGCCCTCTCGGCTTCGCCTCGCCTCTCCGCGGCGCGTCCGGGCTGAGGGGCTCGCACGCAGGCAGGCGCGCCAAAGAGGCGCGCGGCGAGGGCAGCAGAGGGAGGGGAAGCAGCGGGGCTCTCGCCCTGGCCACCGCCAGCGGCTGCAGCAGCATGCAGGGGTCTCTCCCGGAGTGGCGGAGCGAGCCCCCGAGCGAGCCGAGAGAGGGGCGGAGAGCGACTGGCGGCGGCGGCTGCTTCCCCGGGAAGGAGGTGGGGGGGAGCCCGAAGCCGCCTTGCCTGCGCGCCTTGCTCTGGTTGGCGGGGAAGGTGACTCCCTCGCCTGGCGCCCACTCCCGGGGAGCTCTCGGGGGAAGGGGAGGGGAGGGAGGGGAGGGGAGGAGAGGAGACGAGAGACAGGGAGCCGCTCGCGAGGGAGGGAGGGAGGAAAAAGGACGCCCCCTGAGCCCCTCCGGTCCGAACACGTGAATAGAGGCGGCGCCGAAAAGAGACATCAAGGCTCAGGGGGCAAAAGGGGGTGGAGCCGAGAGGGGTGATCACTCTGAAGCCTGGTGTGGCTGTCCAGGAGTTTGTAGCCCCCTTTCATTCACCTTCATCTTCTGCTTTTTCTTGATAAGAACATGCTGGATCAGACCAAAGGTCCTTCTAGTCCGGCGCTCCCTACACGAAGTGACAAACCAGCTGCCCACAGGCTCCCACAAGCAGGATGGGTGCACGATCTCCTCCTGTCAGCAACTGATGTATGCAGGCAACCCACCTCTGGTAAAGGAGGTAGCTCATAGCCAGCAAGGCCAGTAGCCACTGATAGCCTCCTCTTGCACGAATCTGTCCAATCCTTTTAAAAACCATCCACGTTGGTGGCCATCATCACTTCCCCCAGCAGCTAATTCCATAGTCTAACTATATGCTGTGTGACATAGAACTTCCTTTAATCAGTCCTAAACCTCCCACCAATCAGTTTCTTGGGGTGACCCCAGGTTTGGGTGTTATGGGAAAGGGAGAAAAACGGAAAAACATTATTGAGGCTATTTGCTCCTAGGCAAACACTTAGCACCTGCATCTTCCTCTTCCCAGCCTTCAGCATCACTGCCACACCTTTTTCTGTAGTGATCAGCAACCATAGGTCCTAGAACATCCCTTATCTTGGGGATGCCTAACAAATTGGAGATACTTCAATTGGATGCAATTTAAGACATATCCAATTTGGAGATGCAAATTGGATATGTCCTGAGGTGCACTGTCAAAAGGCATGGTGCACCAATTCTATGTTTTCTTCCTTCGTGGTTTTGTTTGCTTTTCTGGTAAGGAAAGTAATGGGAAATAATATGGGAAAACCCATGTCGCCATCTGGACCCCCATAAAACTCTGCAAATGAGTCAGGTGATGGCACAATAAAAGCCTCATCCAGAGATACCGCTGAGGTTGCTATTACAGGAGGTGATGTTTGGGAGATTACCGGAGCTATCCCACCAGCTGCTGCTGCTGAACACACAGAGCTGGCTTAGATATTTTCTGTCATCAAGCAAGGCAGGTTGTTGGATTCTATACCTGAGGAAAGCTACAGATCTTGAATTTTTGCCTCTGTCAGGCAGCAATGCTTGTACCAGAATACTTTACCTTTTGGCGTCTTTCCTTCTTCCCATGTTAGAGCAATTTAAGTTTTACTGGTTTCTCGCTGTGATTTTATGATTTTATTGACAAACTGCCTTTGGCTCTCATTAGCCATCACTTTAGCCAAAGGAATTATCTTAGGATAATCTGTCATCATATGGGCACGTATGGTAAATCAGTTGTCTTAGGGGTAAGCTAAGCATTACAAAAACAATACAACTGGCAACCAGTTGCAAATAAATGCAGTTTTAGCAGAGGTGCATCTTTTAAGTGGAGAAGCAGCCAGTGGAGGGAGGGGATAAATAACCCTTTCCTAATTGGTCATTTTTCCTAGCACAAATAACCCTCCCACTTTGCTGTCCATCTTTTGTCCCCTCTCTGCAAACAGAATTCTAGTTGCATGTTGAAACGGAATTTCCTCAGCTAGTAATGAGCAGAAAGGAGAAATATTGCACAGTTAGGACCTGCCCTCCTTTGCACTTTGTTGACTTGAGGAGATAGTAGGAAGGTGCGTGGTTCATTAACACATGTTATATCCCCAGTATCTTCAGAGAACTCAGGTAGCAGGGCCAGGAAAGGAGAGCCTTTGCCAGTCAGATTTAACAAGAGCAAGCTCCCTGTTAAGACAGTATATATATGTTCTTTTCTTTGATGCACTTGGAAACACTTCTCAACGTTTCTTTTTCTCTTGGCATGGGCTGGTTCACTGATGTGCTGCCTCAGAGTCCTTGAGACCCATTGGTTTCTTATGGCACATTCGTAAGTTCATGCATGCATGGGTCGATTCGATTGCTGGCCGCATTCATGCGGATTCCTGACGGCTAATGGAAGCTCATGCTGCCATCTAGTAAGGTGTTTCCTTCTGCCTCTGATCGGTTGGTTGAAGACATTGCAGTGAGGGGCATGTTTCTTTTTGCTACTGCTAATCTCTCCCCTTCTGAGGCTTGCTTGTTTTAGGACGTCAGGCACTCAGCTGGTGTCCTGGACTACGATTACGAAGTGATCTATTCTGAGCCTTCCATTGTCTTGTTATGGTAAAAATACCTTAAATGTAACAACTTTTGTTAAATTCACAGTCCCCTGGTAGAAGATTGTCATAAGAAACCTAGCATCTGGGTATTTTTCTAGTTCTCAGCATGCCTGGAAATTCCTGGCATCAAGCGTGCCACTTGGCCAAACACTGTAGCTTCAGCTAAGCTGTTTCCGGCTTCCACATGTTAGGCTGCTGTCATTTGTGCACTGCCTTCCCAAGACTGCGGCTTTGTGGGGGGGGGGGGGCATGCAGCAGGGTGTGTTGTACACTGTCCCCTCAAGCCCCTTGAGAGGCCAGTGCCCAAGGAAACCAGCTCATTCCCCAGCATCAGTTGCCACTGAGCAGTCACCATAGTGAAGGGGAAGGGCTGTTTGTACGGGTCTACCTGGGAGAAGGTCCAGGAGAATTTGACCTCCCCTGCTGCCAGCTGGCAGGGGAGAGGAGGCACCTTCTTCTGGGCCTACTCCTGAGTAGAGTGGGGAGAATGCAAGCCCCTACCCCCACCCCCAACACCTAGCATGGTGACGGGATGATCCATACAATGTGCAGGTGCAGATGAAGCACACGGGGAAATGAGCTGCTTGTTTGCCTTGATCATTCCCTTGCCCACACCACTGTCAAGCAGTGGGGAGAAGGAAACCCCACTGCTTCACGGGACACTCACAGGATGGAGGAGGCACCCTACCTGTGCTGTACCCTAGACCTTTCCACAGCTGTGGACCATTGAAAC
Source organism: Varanus komodoensis (assembly GCF_004798865.1). Lineage (NCBI taxonomy): Eukaryota > Metazoa > Chordata > Lepidosauria > Squamata > Varanidae > Varanus > Varanus komodoensis. The sequence goes on from NW_025336646.1 coordinate 617,169, forward strand.
CACCTCAAGGACTTCTAAGCCATCCCCGTCACCCCCAAACCCTATGCCAACCAAGGAAGAGGTGGTGGAGCATGGCCAGCCCCCATGTTGGTCCACTGCAAATGGGATGTGGCCCCTCCATGGACCAGTAGGAAACCTCTTGTGGACTGGCACCAGTCCACGGACTGATGGTTGAAAACCACGGCCCTAGACTCCATGGCTAAAATCCCTGCAGAGTTTAGTCTGTCATGCAAACAGTATATGAGAGTCTAGTGCAGTCTACATGCAGTATAGGAGAGTATGTGAATAGGTGTGCTAGTTAAAAGTTTGTATGTGTTAATATCTTTTGTGAATTTCAGCACTAGGCTGATATGAAAAAAAATAACATCTTGTATCTTCATAGTAAAAAGCAGCTGTGTGAGGGTGTATCTGAAAAACCGACACAGAATATGATTTGTGATATCTTCAAGACACAAGAGTTGCCATTATCCCTAACTGTGCATTGCTCTGCTCATCCAGGGGGTCACGGTTTTTAGATACCACAGGGGAAGCCTCAACACAGCCATGGGCTGTTCAGTCTGAACCCTCCAATCCCTGGCCAGTTGTGGTTAGGATAAGTCACAGAGAGGATCTTGCAGGAGAGGAAAGACGATGTCCTCTTTCCCAACACAAGATTCCAGTTAATGTTCCTAGAAACCTCTGCAGGTATAAACCTACCACTGGCAGCATTCCTGCTGGTGGTCAAGTCTGAACTGGGGGCAAGAGGGATGCCACACTGGAAACCCTTCCTTCCAATAAGCCCATCAACTATGAGCATTCCCCCCACCCCCAGCACACTAATTTCTGGGGGGGGGGGATGCTGTAAAAAAAAAATCCACGGCTCAGGGTGGAAAAAAGAGGGGGAACCCCCCCACCCACACACACACACTCCCTGTCCTGGCTGGCATGAGCTGGCAGTGATTTAAAGGTGAAAAATTATGCTTCACTTTGCTCACCACCCCACTAAGTACAGTGGTACCTCGGCTCACGAACACCTCAGTTCACAACCAAATCAGGTCGTGAATAGAAATTTCATAAAAATTTTGCCACAGGTCGCAAACTCTGCCTTAGGTGACAATCATGAGCACGCCCGCCTTCCCTGCATGGGCACCATCTCAGTCATGCTGGGGGGGGGGGGAATGGCTGCGATCGAGCCCATCTCCCCCCACACCCAGCACAATCACAGTCATCTCCCCCCCTCCAACACGATCACGGGGTGGGGGTGGGGGAGATAGCCACGATCTTTGTTGTTCTTTGTCACTTTGCTTCAGATTTTTGTAAGTAAAAAAATAGTTACAGAAGGGATTAACCTTCTTGGCATTGATCCTTATGGGGAAATTTGACTTGGCTCACAACCAATTTGGCTCACGACCAGAGTCCTGGAACGGATTAAGTTCGTGAGCCAAGGTACCACTTTATTGCTGTCCAAAGCTGATATTGTGGCTGTTAGGTCCAGTTAATGTGCTGTTTTTTCTTTGCATGTAAATATAGTGCCAATCAAACATCAGAAAGGGCCCTCATCCTTTTATTTACAAACGGTATGACAGGACACAACAGCATGCCAAGAGGAGCAAACTAGATAACTAAAAGCTAGTGCGTGTCTGAAGTTTTACAGATGAGGCTCCCCACTGCAACTCTACGTGATTCGCGTTGCCCTCTTTCTAGTCAGCTTTTCACATGGGTCGGTCTCTGCATTGACATGGTTTATTTAAATCACTGCCAATGAAAACGTGTAGCATGGTTACCCACCCTCAGAATTAGGCTACCCATTGCAGCTCTGCACAAGTCCTTCTGATATACCTCCGTTCCATCAGAAGGTATGCCCAGGCCAGTGACTCAAGCAGAAACACCATGACCCAGAGCTGAGCTGCAGCCAGAGTCCCTCCTGCTTGCCTATCACTTCCCCTTTCAGTCAACAAGCCCAGGAATTGTTGTGGTATGTCAACCAAGTCGCAAAGGAAGTGAGTTTTCAGTTAGGTATGTTCCAATGAAAAGCCATCCCAGGTATGACAATAAAATGTGCCTAGAAATTGTCATTCCCAAAAAAAGTGATTCAGAGTTTAGAAAACTCTGATCTAATCACACTCATTTGTTTATGCACAGGATTTTCCATATTCGTTTTATCATTTCTACAAACGCAAATAAAATGACTCCCAGTTTGCATCAAGCGCAAAGGTCTTTAGATCTAGGTAGGCTTCACACTGTGGTTTATCAACATGATACCTGCCTCTCTGTCACTAAAAATAAGTCTGATGATCAGAAAGGATTTATAACGATTCTTCATTTCTAAGGGACTCCTTTAAAGAACAGTTCTGTGACAGCAGAGAACACAAGTGGTTCCTTTGAAGCCGTTGCTCCCTTGCTTCGGTGTGTGTGTGCATTTGTGTGTGAATGAAAGAAGACTGTGCCTTTAAATCTGTTGACTATTCAAAATAACAATTAATATTCAAGAGCCACATTTAAAATATAATAATTGGAATATTTATATTCATTTTAGAAATACGTGCTCCACAAACTTTTGACATTTTGAACCCAAAGAGTGTTTAAGGAAGCAATTCTATGCATGTTTTAGAAAAAAGAAATCTACAGTTCCCAGCATTCCCCATTCTGCCTTGCTGGGAGATGCAGGATTGGGGTTTTTTTCTGTCTAAATATACATAACACTGTGCCTAAATGAAGTTTTTTTAGAATTGAACCAGTCATGATATAGGAGTTCTATGAGTGGGATGCTTTTTACAAAAAGGAGCGCTGGGGAGGGGTGGAAATCCAGATTGTGATTTCTGTAAAAGAAGAGGACTTTAAAAAAAAAATTATTTCCCCACATGTTGTTTTCCCACTGAACCCTGCACCCATCCAAAGCTGTTGTTTGCCTTGACTAGAAAACCTTTTGGATGCACAAAACTATGCCTGTAGGTTTTTCCAGTCAGGTCAAACAGTATGGAGACCAGTAGTTGGGAGTTCAGCAGGAAAAAACTGCGGAGTGATGAGTTAAACCCTCATCTTCCTGTGCCTTTGGTTATAATCCTACTCAAGGCCCCAAAGGCTCTGTTTTGGGGTGCTGGTGCTGATGTAGGACAGCAGGTGTGGCAGAACACCTATATTTTTGTTTTGTTTTGTTTTGAATAAATTTTATTCTAAATAAACCTAATACAAAGAAAAACTAAAAACATCAGTCATCGGAAACATCGAACCTACTGGGTCAGCCCCCCACATTTTTTCTTTTTATGTTAACTTATGAACATATTTAAATCTATGCGAAGCCCCATTTCTCTAGCCAATAATAAAAAGAGTCCCAAGTTTGATAGAAGTCAGTATCTTCTTTCTCCTTCAATGACAAAGTCAATCTGTCCATTTCTGCACAGTCCAAAATCTTTTTTAGGATCAGTTCATCAGTGGGTGGCTCTTCACTCGTCCAGTGTTGGACAAATACAATCTTCACCGCAGTAATTACATGTAAAGTCAAGTTCATTTCTTGTTTACTAATATCATCAGGTGTAATGCCTAATGAGAAAACGTCAGATTTTTGTAACATTTCCTCAAGCCATTTATGTATTTTAATCCAATACTTTTTCGCTTTATCGCAAGTCCACCACATGTGATAGAAGGTACCCAATTTATATTTACATTTCCAACATCCATTTGACATATTTGGAAACATCTTGGCTAGTCTATTTGGTGACAAATACCATCAATAAAACATTTTATACAAGTTTTATATGAAGTTGCTAATATTACCTTAATATTTCTTTCCCACAGCTTTTGCCATTTTTCTAATTCAATATTATATCCAAAGTTTTGTGCCCAAGTTATCATAGTTTCCTTAACCTGTTCATCTTCCATTCTCCTATCTAGTAAGAAATTATATAATCTTTTAATCATTTTCTCATCTGATTTAAGCATCACCTGATCAAATGCTGTTAAAGAACACCTATATTTTTGGTTTCCCTCAGAAGACTGGCAGAAGCAAAGACCCAGTGTGGTGACAGTGCCATGCCCATTACAACTATATAACTTTCTTCAATCAACCTGTTGAGCTGCTTGGCTTAGGCACAGTATAACTCCAGTACCTACCAACACTGCTTCTTTTTCTGGCTCTGTCAGGTAGCAGGATATGGTATATGCAGCTCCTGGATGTCTGGGATGGCCAACATGTGCCCCCCAACTCCCATAATTCCTCACCATAACTGCCACTGGCTGGGACTGATGGGGGTTGCAGTCCAACCAGTTGTGGAGGGCTACATGTTCCCCATCTCTGCTGTAGGCAACAGTTTTCAAAATCTGCTCCAGTGAACCTGAGGTAAACTTATGAGTCCATCAAGGGTTCCTTGCTTAGCATCATGCCAGATACGTTTCCCCGAAATGAAAGACAACTTGCCCCCCAGCAACATCTTCCCCTGTGGATGCAAACACTTGGATGTGTTTTTGCCCCTGTTTCCAGCTCAGTGGGCCAAGGCCCAACAAGTGTGGCCAGGGGCTTTCTGAGAAAGGTGCCTTGATCTCCTAAATGCTCTGCAGTCCAAGGTGGTACGTAGGAAATCGGTTGCAGAAGCTCCAGGCAGAGAAGGTGGCAGAAGAAGTGTTTGTTCAGTCTAAATTTTTGCGGGCACTACATCACACTAGGCTGAAGACGTAAAATAAACGCCAGTACCACCATCTGTCAACAAGCAAGACTTCTCAAGCTTGTCAGAAATGTTGGGGGCACCTTCAAACAAGCCAGTTCCAAATAAACACGTGCAGTGAATGTGCTTTTCATCACCACACAAAGTCAGGCACTCAGTGGAAAGGTCGCAACAGAGAGCCTTCCACCGGGGGATCGGAAGTGTAAGGGACGCTTGAGCAGCCATGAACAGAAACACCAAGCATCTTTTCTAAGTGACATTTTACTCAGATGGAGGGACAGTAGCAGGGGACAGAGAACGCCATAGGTGGAGTGGTGACTGGTTCCTCCTGGACACCCGATAAACGAGGTAGAAGTATTCTCTGCAAAGGTTTCTTCCTGCTGGCTTCCGTGGCCGAGAGTCCACCTTCCAATAAATCTTCCTGGGAACAGGTGCATGGCCCTTGGACTATGGAGCCAGAAGCCAGGATGGGCTTGCAGGAAGAAGGCATCTGATCCTACCACTAGTGAGGGGAGGCGGCTACCTTTTTTCTTTCATGATGGGAAACATGCAAAAATGTCATGAAGGATCCCATATAAGGCAGGCAAGAACAAAAAAGGGGCTGGCATTTCTCTTAGCAGTTGTGAGGCAACTTCTCTTAGTTTAGTCTTTTCAGCTTTACTTGGCTAGTGCCAGTATTTATATAATTGCCAAACACTTGTCTAGTAAGTTATGGTATTTACCTTAACAGAGCTGGGATGCTTCCCAGGCTCTGTCAGAACAAACGTCCACATAATCTACTTTCACTGACCCTCCCACATAGCTATTTGATTAGGTACTAGCGGTACCCCATGTTCAGGTCTTGTCTCCCACAATCGCAGCTGCACGGAGTGCAAAAAAAGAGAAGCCCCAGCCATGCACAGTGTGCACCAGATTTCTGGAGGAAGGAGATGTGTCCAGCACAGGCATGAATGCCAGTTTTGAGCCACATTATCTGCCCCCCAAAATGCCATCCAAAACATTGTACACATGAAAAAGAATTAAACATTCTAATGGCTCAGATGATGCATTGAATAACCGTGCCTTCAACATCAATAAAATATGCAATCATAACATCCAGATAAGGTAGAAAAAACACAATTAAAGCAAAATAAACTCTGTCTGGGATAACAACTCCCTGAACAACTGGGTGGGTATCTTGTGCCAAGAAAATCACAGGAGTACAACTCTGCAAATGCTCCTCTTGGTAGCCTTTCATGTTATCAGGTACTGGTATCCTGGGTAGGTTCTCTGGATCAGAAAGTGGAGGTATGATATGTATTTCAATGGTTGCATTCCAAAATGGATGGCTGAATCAGAATCAGGAGGAGGAATGAAGAAAGAAATGCTTGGCCCTGTGGGATTCCAGCTATCTTGCCTAACATGCTCTTCAACATCTACATGAAATGCTGAGTGAGGTCATAGGGGAATTTGGAGTGAATCTTCATTAGTATGATGATGATATTCAATGCTGTTTCTCATTTACACTGAATTCAAGTGGATATGCTGAGTTGGTTTTTGGATCAGTAATAAATTGATGCTCAGCCTGGACAAAATGGAGCCACTGTTGGTTGCTGGTTCACTCATCCACTGAGGTATGAATCCTTGTTTTGAATGAGTTAGACTACTGTAATGCATGGTAAGTGAAGTATCTTTGCAGACGGTTTAGAAACTGCAGATAGTCCAGAACATGGTCATTAGACTGCTGACTAGGACTGGAAACGTATCTTGCTTCCTGTCTTTTTGGTACCAGCCAAAATCCAGTTTGTTTTCCCAGCATTTTAATCTCTGTTTAAGTGCTTGAATGCAGCTGTTTTGTCCTGCTGCTGTATTCATCATTACAGGACTGCTGCTGTATTGTTTCTCGTCTTTAGGGTTTGTAACCCTGTTGTCAGCTGCCCTAATTTTCCTCCTATTAAATAATGAACATAAATACATACTTCCCATATTGATTACATCCAGTTAGCCAGGAAACAAGAAAAGCCTTCCAAAGAAGCCAAAAGTGTACGTGAAGTCCAGGTGAGCCCCTGCAAGGAAAGCCACCCTATGAAGAAGCCCAGTTCTGTGTACTTAATATCCTTGCTTCTGAAATGGATGGGACAATGTGCAGAACCTCTTCCCTGGGTCTTCAGAAATGTATAAGTTGCCATTCCTCTCTCCCTTTCTATTCTATTTATTTCCCATCTATTCTATTTATTATTCTATTCTATATTTATTTCCCATTTTGAAGACTCAGGTTGGAGAACACAAGCAAAAATCAATAACAGAGAATAAGATTTTGTGTTGATTAACAGAATTTTCCCACTCTTTCCTTAACTTTTCCTAAGCCAACCCAAACAGGCAAGGTCTTAGAGTATTTCCAAAATACTCAAGCTTTGACTTTGTGGTATATGCAGTAGGAGGGAGTTCCATCACTGGGGTGGAAGCAGCCACTGAAAATGCCTCCTTTTATAACCTTGCTGACTGAACCTCACACAAAAAATAACTAAGAAGGCCCCTTCCACGGTATATTGACTCTAAATTGATGAGGGCTACGTAGGACTGGCTATTCTGGGGAAAGGGTCTGTCCTGGCAACTCCTTCTGGGAAGGGGCTAATACGCAGGCCTGCTCTCGTTGCCTGCCCTGGATCTCCACACATGCCTCATCTGGGCTTCATGGTCAGATGTCTGTTGCTGGATTTCCAAAATGTAGTGTCAGCTGTGAGTCAGCTGTTGTGCATTGGTCGCAGGGAGTGTTTTTCTGCAAGGTATTATCAATTAGTCTTCTCATGCTCCTATGAGTTGGTGGTGACAGATGGGCTCTCTGTACAAGCAGTCAAATTTCAGGTTTCTAATGAGATGACTCTGGTATTGCTGCCTGTCCATCAAGTATGGACAGAAAGGTTGTGAAGGAGATACTGTGAAGATTTCTATGTATATTTGTAAAGTGTCTTAGAAATACGATGAAGTAAGATGACATGGGAGTAAAATATTAAAAAGAAGGCAGCCTGTATTTTGACTGTGCTTGAGGTAACCAGTGAAGCTAGCCTAGAGATCTTAGAAAAGTATAACGTCTACCAAGCAGCGAGTCCCATGGAAGTACTCCAGACATCCCTTTCCCTTCCCAGGATCAAGATATATGAAAACCAATTCAGCAAATGGATACAAAATCTGGCTGTAAGCTGACATTTGTGATGCTATAAGATTACCTGCCCTTCCCCAGAAATAACATTGCAACTATAAAATGCTTTTTTTAAAAGGGCAAGTTGCTCCAAAAGTGCAGAAGCAGCAGAGTGCACTCTGAATCGTGCCACCAGAGGAACAGGGCCCACAAAAGGAATGCCACTCACACGCTTTGCGGGGTCATCAGTGGCTGTCAAAATGGGGATTGTGGAAGCTGGCTGACAAGCACATTCATGATCTCCCCCCACCCAAAGGAAAAAAATTAAAGTGCTAATAGAGTCACAGCTTAGCTTTTATGGCTCACAGCTTCTGCCAGACCCATCCTCCACAGAGAATGACGCGTGCTTCCTGTTTTCACTACGAAGAAAACTGCTCTAGGTATCCAGACATTTGAGAAATGCCAGCTAGAGAGGTATGATTGTCCGTAAACAGCAGCTTTCCCATAATAATTGCAAAAACCTGGCCAAGTTAGTCTGTTTAATGGCAGTAAACAAGTTCTGAAAATAGTTTAAGATTATTCAAAGAAAACCCATGCAAAGAGGCTAATTTTCTGACAAAATTTGATGCACATTCTTGATATCTCCAAGAGACATTGTGCAGTGTCTGAGTTTTTCTTCAGCAGTTACGGGTTTCAGAGGCAAAGGATCTGCACCTATCAAGGCGTCTGCCTAAGGACAGTGAATTAAGATTGTGAGGGCTGCAAGAGATAAGGGAGATGAAAGGCAGCTGTTGGGTGTCCAGAGGTCCAAAGTGCTCTTCTCAGGTTAGTTACTACGTGAGGGATATTCCCATGCTTCTCTGCACTGCATACCAGAAGTACTTCCCACCTGCTGTGGTTTATCAGGGCCCACGACCCAAACCAGCTAGCAGATGCCCAATTATGCCAATCACTGGCATGTCAGGTGAGGGTGTTCTTAGGGCTGCTTCATAGAGTAATATTGTTTATTTTTAAAATGCACATCCCAACTTGTCTTATCAGAAGACAACTTAGAGCAGCTAAAACAATACATAAAAGAATCAAACAATACAGCAAGAGGTGAGGATGGGGAAGCAACAGGAGTCACCAGAAAAAAGCAGGAAATCGTAACAGCAACAACCAAGTACAAGCAGCCAAGAACGGAGCCAAGAACTACAGTAAAATCAATATGCATTCAAACCAAAACCTTCCAAAAGAGATAGGATTTGACCTGATTGCCCAAACACTGTCTGAACTCATTTAGGATTGTTTTACTAACTCTACATTGCTAGCACATTCTGATTGTCTTCTGTCAAGATCAGGTGGAACTTTTTAAATAAATGTCTGGAGCAATTCTAAAGGCAGATCTCCTGATATCAGGGGCTGATGTAGTCAGGCATCTTTGAGAAAGCAAATGACAGAGAATCTCAGCATTATGAAATCTGCTTTTCATTCGCCCTTTCAGCTGCTTTGGGCCAGCCACACATGCTCTTGCAACCCTCAGAGGTAGGGTCTATAGCTTTGCAGAGGAGGAGCATGAGCAACTTGGCACTGACTGCAGGAATGCAACAACACACGAAGGGGAACAAAATCGGTTCTGAGTTCGGCTGTGACAACCCAGCTTTAACATTTGCATGAAATGCCAGCCTAATCACAGTCAAACTCTGGTGAGTTTTGAATACCATCAAAGCTTTTGTAGGCTGCAATCCTACACAAACTTGAGGAAAAATCCCCATTGAATTCAATGATGTTTATTCCTGGAATACAGCACAGGATTGTGCCGTAACTTTTTCAGAAACCGCTGGAGTCTGAATTTTCCCTTTGTAACACCAAGATATGAAAGATACATCAAAAGATGCCTCAAAACAGTTCAATAGGACTTAAACAAACAAGAATCACTATTTAGTGATCTACATTGCCGATACACAGCAGAAGGTTTGCTGATCCATGTAAATCTCGTTCATTAGACAGGAGACTGTTTCTAATGCACATGCATGTAAGTGTATTTGCATGAACATTAAGGCAGGATGTGTGCACAACCAACGTACAGTACAGTGCAGTTATACTGCAACGGGTAGGGTTATTTCAAACTGTTAATTACATATTATGGGATTATTCTGTTAAGGACATTAATAGGCAAATATTTTGCTTCTAAATCAATGCAGGACAGAAGGCTGCAGGGGAAATTAATTTCGCCTATGACAGGCAGGAAAGGGCCTTTGGCAAGGTGAACTTTTACTGAGGGTGCTACACACATTCCTACGCTCTTGGGGCCAGAGCCTGTACAGTGGTCCCTCAGTTCAAGAACACTTCTGTTTGCAACCAATTCGGTTCATGAACAGAAATTTTGGCAAAATCGCCTCCGTTCATGAACTCCGCATCAGGTGATGACCACGATTGCGGCCATCTTCCCCACCCAAAGACGCCAAACAATAAGCTCCTCCCCACCCACCACGAGGGGGAGCCATGAGGGCGTTCTCACCTTGGCCAAGGCCTTCCCAGCTCCTCACCACCACCCTGCTTCCGAGGCAGAGGAAGGTCCCCTCGCAAGTGCTCGCCCAGCTCCAGGAGGGGGACCGGGGGTGGGAGGCCAGAGAGGCGGGCACAGGGCAGCTCCCCTGGCTGGGAGAGGGCTGCAAGGAGGGAGGTAATGGCTGCTTTCCACAGATGAGGCGAGGGGAGGCGAGGGACGGGGCCGTGGCTGGCCAAGCGGGGGTGCCTCCCACCTCTCCCTGCCATGGGGTGAAGAAACATGGCGGCCACTCAGTGGCTGCGGCTTGCCCCGAGAAGGCCGCAGTGGAGGCACGGGAGCCATGGCCCCACTCCAGCTCTGCCTCAGCCTGTCCGCCCCTGAGCTCAGCGAGGTGGCTGCAGCTTGGCCCATAGCACGGGGATGTGGCTCATATTTTTGTGTTTTTTTAAAAAAACTTATTTATTTAAAACTTTTATATGCCATCCTTTATGTATAACATAAAGTTATGGTTCAGAATGGAATAACCTTATTTACATTGAATCTTATGGGGAAATTTGACTCAGTTTGCAACCAATTCAGTTCATGACCAATTCGGTCTGCCACCGGAATCATGGAACGAATTAAGTTCATGAAGCAAGGTACCACTGTATATGAAAAGAGGGGTTAGAAAAGCAGTAGAATGTCCCTATTTTCATCTGGCGAAAGCTGGAGGCTATGAATTCGCCCACGGCTGAGCAAAAAATAGATTTGGGATTTACAACACTTTGGGAAGGACATCCAACTCCCAGGTGTGTGCCAATAGCAGCAACCCAATGACCACCAGCCTGTGCCATAAATTCTACTGCTGCAAAGAAGAACATTTGGGGTAACCAGGAGCAGATATTTAATGGAAGGCATGTGAGCTCCATTCAGTTCTAGTGCTTAAAATAAATCCCTGGCCTCAGAAATGTTTTAATACTAAGCGTACGTCCTTTGGATCAGGGTTCAGTGGGCGGATTGTGGGGTTCTAGTGCAAAGCACCCCGTCTGCTCCCATATTAGGCACACAACTCAAGAGTCACAACGCAAAGATCATCACCTAGGTGGGAACTCTCGGGCCAAAAACCCCTTGCACAAAGTAATACCTTCTGGAGCAGGTCCAGTTCTTCCAAGCCTTTGGCCACTGTAATGCTCAGAAGGACACACATGCAAGGCCCTCTACTGCGAGCCATAGAGAGATGACCAGCCCGCCTCCCCTGGTGGGAGAACATCATTTCATGGAATGGCCCATTTCTGTGAGGGAAGAGCTGTGGCTGGGAAGCATTCCCCCTCCTCACCGCCCCCCCCCCTTGAGCTACTGTAGTGCAGTTTCCGTGGGGAAGGGGCCTCCTGCTGGTATGTAGGGAAGATAAACAATTGTGAAATTGAGCAGATAATCAAAGCAGCTCTGAGACACAACCAACAGAGGAGAAAATGAAAGACTACTATGTCCGTGCAAGATTTGGAGGATGTTTGAAATATAGAGGGGCCAGACCCAAAATCCTATAGGTCACGGGCGGAGCCCAAATGGCACCTGGACAGGCATGGCTGGAACCTTGCAGAATCTGGCATTTATAAGCTTTTCAGATCTCAGGACTGGCTTACATGACCAAACATGTCTTTATTGCTTGGTCCACTAAAATGCAAGGTGATTGGCAACCCTTGGCAGTTCCTGAAATAATGCACAATGCTTTAACATCCTTAGATCACCAAAATATGTGAGTAATCATTACAAAGCAGGACACTATTTTATAAAGACATTATTATACAAGAACTGGTAAGGTTAGATGGACACCATTTTAAGAAAAGGACTATCGCAAACTCCTGAATGACACAGGCAAAAAGGGAGAAAATTATAGGGTCACCCCTGGGGCTTAGCTTCTGACAGGTACCCATGAGAACTGGGAGTGACATGAGGTAAGGCACCCATGGGTGAGCTCGTTCTGTAAAGGACGGAATAGAAATGCTTTAAATAAATAAGAGCAGCCCTGTAAGGTAGGTTTGGCTGAGTATCTGTGACTGGCCCAAAGCCACCCAGTGGGTTCCATGGCTAAGTAGAGACTAGGACCCAGATTGTCTGAGTCCCAGTCCTCAAGTTTTTCCTACCCTCACCCCTCCCCCCCATTTTTTTGTGGGGGAAGGCAGAGAGTGCCTGGGATTCTACACAATTTCATAAGCTATTCTAGGGTTCCTCAACCAGGAAAAGGCTGATAAGCACTGGAGTAGCCCAAACTCTTAAGGACTGGTCTATCAACATCTGCCGGCTATAACAGTTCGGTGAACCTCTAGGCTGAGGGCACCATGCTGTGATTGCCACATACTGTGGTGAAACCACAGGGATGCCCTTCGCCCTCACGCCCTGCTTGTGGCCACCCACAGCCACGTGGAGGACCGCTCTTTGGAACCGGCAGCTGAACTCACTGGGCTTTGGCCTGCTTCAGCAAAGCTGTTCTTATTGACCAGTGTTCTCTGTGATTTCTCAGAAATGGTGCTCAGAAATTCCCCAGCATTAACATGAATGGATAAACAGGTTTGTCTTCTTCTGTGGTTAGGGAACAGTCCCTCTATTGTTTTAGGATTCCTTGGAGTTAGGAAGCTTCTACTGAACACATTCCTTTCTCTAACACAAGGTGGTTGGGAACTCCTGTGCTGAAGGGCAAGGGGGCAACCTAAAAGTGCTCCAACTAGCCAGAACCATGTGGCTGAGCAAGGGGCACGTGTCGCTAATATTATTTTTCAGCTCCTGGGAATTTTGTCTGTGGACACCCTTGTTAAGAACAACTCCTCCCCTTGTGAATGGCCCCGGTCTCTTGGCTGCTACAAACTCCTTCCTGGATATAAGCCCAGTTGCCTTAATCCACATTGGCCACAATTTCTCAAATTGGCAGGCACAAGCAAGCATATTCATTTTTTTTGACTGAAACATTTGCTTTCTCTGCTCCAGTAGACAGCAGCCACACTGCCACCGCTACTTGGGGGCCAATTCCACGGTAGGATTTTGGATTTTCAATTCCCTTTAAAATGTTCAGTCTACAGTACAACATAATTGGGGGAAAATTATCTGCCATCGCTTTCCTCGAAGAGTCCCCCATGAGAATAAGCAGCGTGGCTGGCCTGGCTTTAGGCAAAGTGAAGCATCCACTCCAAGCAGCAAACGCCAGGAAACAAACAGCCACAACGAAATGCTGGAGGGCAGAGCTGAGTGTACCGCAGGGCCTGCCTTGTGCCCCCAGATCTCCATCACCATGGAGGACCCTGCCCTCTAACCAGTGTCCCATGTTGAAATCATCATTATTGCCATGTTTATTCATATCCCACCTATTCCCAAAGATTCCACTTGGCATGGCTGGTGAAGCACCACCTTGTCCTTTCCATGCAGCACCCAGATGTCTTAGGCCAGGCCTGACCGCAGCACGGCATTCCTTTAATAGAAGCAGCCCGAGCCAACGGCCTTCCAGGCATGCATCCGGATACACCGAAGAGAGCCATTTCAGCTGGACCTAGCAGCGAGACTTATGCAGACCACTGTGCTTCTCATTCACGGTTTGTTTGCTGATTTATTTAGTTAATTTATATTCTGCTATAACTAGTGCAAAGACTCTCTAAGCGGAGTCATAGCTCTTTGGGTTTCTCCAGGGTTTCAACATACTCTGGAGGATACTGTTGTTGGAGAGGCTGTCACTTGAGCACCCACCAAAGGGTGGCTTCGCATAGACACGCACATCCTGTGGAATATGTTTGGGGACACCACTGCAGGACATGTGCCTTCCGCCGACAAGCTTTGTACCCTGAGTGTGAATCGTGACCTATATCGGTTTCAGTGTAATTAGGTTTGGAGTGTAACTGCAAATAAAGGGCATATAGGCTCTAGAAATTGCATTGCTTTTTCCTAGGTACGGCAGGCATTGCTTTTGCTAGGAATACGTTCCTGTGGTCCTTTGAGACAAAAAGTACAACACTGCCTACAGCATCCTGCCCTATAAGGAATCTCTCTTTTTATTAGCATTAGCATTGCTACTGAACTCAAGGAGAAATTGTTTCCATCACCGTCCAAACTATAATCCCCAGCAGTGAGGAGCTGATCTCTGAACAATTAAATACCTCTTTTTTTGACAAATTATATGTACGATACAATTGTAATCATGCCCATTACAAAAAAATTGATAGGATTGATTTCTTTTGGTAAGGGTAAGTTACACAACCAAAGCTGCTTTCGTACGAGGATGCATTAGTGCTGCTGAGGAAATTTGCATTTCCATAATTAGCTGGAAGTGGAGTTAAAGCAGTGTTTCTCTTACTGTGGTTCATGTAATGCAATGTTCTTCCTCAAAGACCCCACGATGCTCCTTACTATATAGCACAAGATCCTGCTGTTTACTCTGAAGCAAGTCCGCTTCAGCAAACGTTCTACTTCTCCCCACAACTGTCTTTTTAATTAGCTATTTCACTTCTGGCACTTTAATTAATTGCTTCCTGTTGATTCACTTAATCTGCTTTCCTGGACTGTTCCTTAGCTAGTTAGCTCCTGTCTGTCAGAGTAACTGTCTTTTAATAGCTTATTTCAGCCTTTTCCCTGAATGTTTATACAATGTTTACCCATCTCATTTGGGAGATATTGAATTAGAGGTTTCTGCTCTGCAACCAGAGCAATTATTATTTTTCTTCCTAATGATTGTCATCACACAAGCATGATCACAAAGAAAGGTAATGAGTAATTTGCTCTGGCTGCAGAGATGAAACTTGGGCCACTCTGCATGAGGCATTTAACCCAGCACTTATCTGAGGCTGCTGCTTCAAATTTCTTTGCAGGAGAATTACAGTAACTTTCCCACAACTTTTCCCCCTGCAGAGTTTTCCACTTTGCCTTTCTATTATGTTCCTGTAAGTTCCATTATTTAGCACAAGGTGGCGCTGCTGTATAGACCGGAATGTAGAGTTTCCACAAGGCTCCTATAGTGAATTAATGTGATCATCCAGGAAAATAGATCACTATCCTCACATTTTAAAAAAGGCTGGGAAAATGGCTGGGAAACATGGCTGAGGCCCTGGGAGGAGGATGACATCCTGTAAAGGAGCCACAGGCTTTCATGAGTGAGGGTTCGTGAGCACCCAATAAACTCCCGAGGAATCAGCATCTCCCCTCCTACCCCAAATGCAGCCCAACGAATAAAATATTGGTTCAGGAATGCTGGCATCCTGAACAGACAGGAAGGAACCAAGGTGACAAAAGCTGTGTGAAGGTGCATGAGGCGGGTGGCAGGTGTGCTGGTGTCTGGTGTCTGGGGCTTGGGCAGTTGGGAAGGGCTGCACAGCAGAAACTGACCCCCCCCCCCCCACGCTACAAACTCCTGGGTGGTGTGGTGCTTACAGGGGCCACACTGTCTGAGGGAAGAAGGGCTGTGGGTCAGGGCAGTGCACTCTGCCAGGCCTCTTCCCATCTGATGAGTGGCTAGAGCCCCTTGGCAAGAGCGGTAACCATTTTTGCTGATCTGTCCAAGGGACTCTTACATTCTGGCTTGATCTGGCTTTCAACCAGGGGTTCTCAAACTTTTTAACCAGGGGGCCAGTTGAAAGGTGCCGGTGCCGGGCATGGGCCAGAAAGGTGGTGCTGGCAGTGTGCGTGGGCCGGCAAGGGGGCGGGGGCAGTGTCTGCGGGCACACACCACAAGGCGGGCACACGAGGCAGCAGCTCGCTCGCTTGTAGATTGTTTTCTCTGAGCAAGCAAACCGAGCAAACAGCCGCCTCCCTGCATGTGGGACGAGGTGGGCAGCGGAGTGCATGTGCACGGGTGTGCGCGTGGCGGGTTCAAATGAGCATTGTGGGCCGGATAAATGGGCACGGCGGACCAGATTCGGCCCCTGGGCCGTAGTTTGCGGCCCATGCTTTAAACAATACATTAAGCCGCAGTGGGTTGGTTAAGCCCTAGAATAAGCCACAGGAAACTGGTGTGGTTTATAAGTGGGTCACTGTGTCATCCGAACCCAGTCATTATATGGCATACCAAGTTTTCAAGCTAGGATATTCATGTAATCATAAGCCTTGGTGAGGGAGAGTGCTGGATTCAGTGCTGGAAACTGGAAACTTCCAGTTAGAAACCTCCCCATGCTATCTATGAGAAGAGCGTATAATCAATTGCATCTTCCTTTTCCTTGGTAGATTTTCTTCAGCAAGACTAAAATGCAGAAGATCCCGTGGGAAAGCACAAGCTTAAAACATCATTTGCACCTTCCATGAAAATCCATTGACTGCAATTTCAGAGTAAAACCTTCATCTGCAAGCACCCCAAGTCTCCAGAGCTTCGAAGGCGTAAGTACCTGAAGCAGGAAAAGGAACTGGCCGGACGCTGGTGGAGAGGGGAAGCCTCGCAGCTTTGAGCTTCACAGCAGGCGCTGGCATGCGCTGGCCCTCTAGGATCACACAGTCCTCACAGCAGGGAGGATGGAGGTCTCCAATCTTGGCAATTTTCTCCATAAGGCATTTTTGTGCAACCCTCTTTCTCTACTTGCAACTGCAATTGTTTATGGGCCCTGTAAATGATATTGTGAACCTCTAAATTTGCTTCTCTTTGTAAACAGTGCATCCAGGCAGGTTCTTTTTAGAGCAGGGAAAATTGGGTATTCTTTCTAAGTGTGGACAGAAAATGCTGTTTCTATTCGTGTACTTCAGGGTTGGCCTGGAGTGGCTCACTCAGGCAGACCATACTAACTCTGGCTTACACAGGTCTGAGATAACAAAACCTCCCTTTTGCAATCAGGTGCAGGTATCTGCTAAAGCTAAAGTCCAGGTCATCTGGATGCTGGCACTGCAATGCAGGTGCCTGGGTTGAGGTCATCTCAAGGTAAAGGGCCTCTGCTTAACAAACCTACTGACCAGTCCAGGTACTTAAACAATTCGGAGTCTTCGGAAACCTCAGAAGTGGGGATAAGCAACTACCAGACAGACAGCAGACGAAATGCCAAGAGAATCTTCTGGAAATTCCACCCAGGCAAGAGGGGAGGGACCAAAGGAGATACACCACACTCGGAAAGAAAACTTTCTGTCTTGGTACCAGTGCTAACTTCTCCCAGGAAACTGGGGAGCTAGACATAGGCACCAAAGGAAATTGCACCAAGGTATTCCTTTGGTCTAGGTGCTGGATGTAGGCTTCCCAAAGGAGGAGAAGAGCTCCAACAGGTACCAGGAGAACCTCACCATGGAGACAAGGGTCTTCAAAGAAGCAGGTAGCAGCTTAGGACAGGGCAGCTGCAAAGCTGGATTCTCCGTTTGTTATTTTCTACCAAATTATCTCTTTACTGCTTATTGCTTTGCACTCTGAATCAACCAACCCTTTCCCCCAGTCTGTATATTTTGACTGGATCACTAATTAAGCTTTTCCCTTCTTTCCACCCAGCCCTTGAGCTGGGGATGGGGTGAAAGGGGAGAGGCTTAAAAGGGGCTGGTCACATTATTATTTTTTTTTTATTTTATTTTCAATTTATATCCTGCCTTTTTCCTACAAAGGGCTCAAGGCAGCTTACATCTCCTTCTCCATCTTATCCCCACAACAACAACCCTGTGAGGTAGGTTGGGCTGAGAGTCTATGACTGGCCCAGAGTCACCCAGTTGGCTCCATGGCTGAGCGGGGACTCGAACCCGGATCCTCTGAGTCCCAGTCCCATGCTCTTCACCACTACACCACGCTGGCTCTCCATTATAGGTGACACATCAATCTATATCTGTCTATCCATCCATTCCACCATCCATCAGCCAGTTCACAACTACATTAACATGCTGAGAAAACTTTTCACCTAAACTGTGCTCCACTAGGGACACAAGAGGGCCGCAGCAGAACCCTTGGCCAGTCATGCTCAAGTGACTTGAGCTCTTGGTGGACTGTGCAGGCCGGGCTTGTTTCCTTCTCCACGCCGCATCACGCCTTGCCACTGTCGCCAGGAAGCTCACAAGCCTCTGGCCGCCACAAGGTCAGACACACCCTCGCCTGCTTAATGTCCGTGTCTCACTTTGCTGCAGCATCACAAATAAGCCTTTCCTCATTTATGCATTTATTATATTTATATCCTGCCCTTTTCCTGTCAAGGAACTCAAACTGGCTTACATGTTTCTCCTCCACCTGTCCATCTTATCCCCACAACAACAGCCCTGTGAGGTAGGTCAGGCCAAGAGTCTGTGACTGGCCCAAAGTCACCCAGTGAGCTCCATGGCTGAGTGGAGACTAGAACCCAGATCACCTGAGTCTCAGTCCATACTCTTAGCCACTGCTCCTTCCTGGCTCTAGGTACACAGATATTACTAGACGAGCCCCATCATTAGCCCAGCTGCCCTCTCTAATCTACGCTAGTAATTTGGGGGCATGTTGATGGCCTGGAAAGAAGACAAGAAGAGTCGGCACTTTCCCACTTAATCAGCACTTCCCTGCTTGGCCATTCAAATGGGATTCTTCCTCACACATGTGAGTGAGAGAATTGCAAAGAGTGCGGTGGGGAGCCCAGCGCAAGAGACCCCAGTGGGATTCTTGGCCAGTTGTTCCCAAGGAAGCAAGACTGCCTGGGACCGAGGAGCCAGGGTTGTTTTACTCTCAGCAGTAGCAGCAAGTACTACTGGCTCAGCTGCTCCAGTCCTGCATCCGTAGCTGCAGGCATTAATTCACAGGGCAGTGAATTAATATTCCACAGTGCCACTTGGAGGTTCTGTAGCAGAAAAACAAGAAAGGAAAACTTTCCAGGAAAAGTAGACCCCATGGATTAACTCCCTCATGTAGAAAAGCCCTCAGGATCCTGGCTTCTTCCACACAGCTGTCTAATGAAGGAGAGACCATGGCACTGTTGGTTTGTGTTCTCTGCTGCCTGGCGGAGAAACCAAAGGACCGACTGCTGCTTTGCTTTGTCAAGGAAGGTCAGCCACGTAAATGGCATGTCTAGATGCCCCAAATCAAGTCTGCTGCGATAAAACAACACCCCCCCCCCCCGAAACAAAATACAACAGACGGTGCAGGATGAAAAGCCTTCTTGGCATGCAGACGAGCTGTCAGTGTGATGGGGAACACACCAGAGCTCTGGCAGTGGGCTGGTGAAACTCAAGATTAGTAATGGGAGAACAGAAGTAATAGCGGCAAATAGACCGCTGGACAGAACAGCAGACCAATGGCGATACCCCCGAGATGCTTCTTCGGAGGGGAACCAAATATTTAGGTAGCCCCTTCCCTTATGTACAGACAATGCCCTTTCAAAGTCTGCAAGGTAGAAATTTGGTACCATCTTTGCCTACAGGAGAGGATGACACATTGAGGTGCTACCACTGCCACCCCGCTTTGGTTCTGAGGATTCCTGTAATCCTTCACCACATTTGATTTGACCAGAAGGAAGGAGAAAGAGAATCGAGGCAGCAATCCTATGGCTACTTGCCTGAGAGCAAGCCACGCTGAACACGGTGGGCCTTGTTTCTGAGTAAGCATCCACAGAATCAGGGCAGCTCCAGGTCTGAAGGGGTCCAGGCGAGGTGGCCTGTGGAAGCCCCTCTTCCTCTGTCGTTTGTTTCTGGTGGGCTTAAGTTGCTGTGCTGGCAACACTCCCAAAACTATGCTTGATGTCAGCTCCAGGACACGAGCAGCAAGCGTCACTGGCTGGAACACATCTGTCAGGCTGATGGAAGTGGAAGGAGAACCAAGGCGTGCTCAGGCACTTGGTGGGAGGTAGTAAGGCCAGAGCCAAAGCAGAGTCAGGATTAGGCAACGGTCAGATACGAGCAATGGCGTGGATATACACCACCAGAGAGCTTTGGCCACTGGGAAATATAGAAATGAAATTGATACTGATGGCAGATCCAGAGGCAAAGCCAGCGTAAGGAACAAGCCAAACATGAATGAAGACATGGCAGGCAGGGCTGGAGGCGCAAAGCAAGTCAGGAGCACAGAGCAACCTCCACAAAGACCTGTGCTATTGTGGCAAAGCTGAGCGGGACTGGGAGACTTTTATATGGCCTCCTGTGGGTCCCAGCGGGTCTGCACGAGCAGACTGGCATTAATCCTGCAAGCAGTGACTCATACCTGTCCAAAGTTGATCCTGCAAGTGTTTGCCATGTGAATCAGGCTGCCATCTCTATCAGGCCACCAGAGGGAGTGGAAGTGCTTTGCAAATTCCTCCATTAGGTCAGAGGCATGGTGGAAAATGGAAAAGGTGGCTGGATCCAGTTGCTTGGAACAAGGGGACAAAAACATAATGTGGGGCTTAGGGTGGGCCTTAACTGTGGTATCCCTGGGGTCCTGGCTAGCTGGCCAGTGATGCCAGGGTCCAACACCAAACCTGCAAAGATTTTTACATTCGCCTTTCAGGCTGCCTGATTTCTCCAGCCCAAGCTGTGGTGATAGATGCCCACTTAAGAGCCTTTCAAAGAGGGCTGGAGGAATTGGGGAAGGTGGGCCCTGCATCAGGAATTAGCCCTGGCAACAAAGTGAACGCTCCCCATCTGCAGTGCTGGTGACAAACACCATCATGGGAAAGGCTCTGGAAGGATCCAGATAGAGCTTGGCCTGGTCCAGCAATGCACTTTTTATGGCCCAGTAAAATGGGCAGGTTATTCTTTTCATGGGCTGGGAAATTATTTGTAGTAGGTAAATTAATGAAAAAGAACATCACAGGATCCAAATCTGGTGTCCTCTAGGAGTGTTAGGCTAAACTCCCATCATATCCCGGCCATTATGGCTGCCTGGAACATACTTAGAGTTGCAGTCTAACACATCCAATGGGCACTAGGTTGGGGAAGGCTGCCCTAGACGCTAGGACCAGGGTGTCAACCTGTGGTCCTCCAGCAATTTTGGTCTCCGACTCTTATTGACTACACTAGCAAGGGCTGCTGGGAGCTGTAGGCAGAAAGCACATGTTGCTTGCCTGCCCCTATTCTAGCTCCTAGAGCCGCAGATTCCCTCTTTGGGGAGTGACCACTGAATCCTGGAGGAGTGAGGAATGGTGATGGGTCTTTAAACTGCTGAGAAATCTGATAGACTTCTTTGTTATTGTACAGAGTGTCAGCCCAGGAGAGTTTGTGGCCAAAATCCGCTTGTTGCCACTGCCCAGTCAGAAACAGTAGACCAGAATGAAAATATTCTGAGTTTCTCATTGCATGCTAGCCATATTCAGGGGCTGAATTTTTGGGTCAAGCTGCAGCAAAATGCAGATAGCAAACAAATTGTGCCATGCTGCCCAGCCAGCTCTCCTTACTAAGCATCTGGGTAAATGAATACTTGGTTTATCACATATCACTCTGAAAATCTGCATAACAATTGCAAATTCAAAAAGAAATGCTACATACTTTAACATAGTTTTAAATCACTGTAACTTTTTAAAAAAAAATTTAAATGGAGCATGACGGGTATCTGCAACTTTCTTCTTCCCAGTTGTGTGAAACGCTGAAATTTTAAACTGTCACCTCACTTGGCAAAAGGTCAGAACCTCCCTTTTCCATATCGTAACTTTGCAGACATCCTAACTATAAACATCCAGTTGGACTTTCTTTTCCCCACCCCAACCCCAGCCTGCTTTTTGAAACATCACGCGTGAAAGAGATTTGGGACACCTGCCCATTGTTGCTGATCCTTTGGTTGACCCAACAAAGATATTACAATTGAAATTAGTTGATCTAATAAAGGTATCAGAGTTGGTGGATTCTGGCTGTTTGCAAACAGCACGTGATCCTTTCGCCCACTTTGTCACCTAGGCCCATTTGTCACATGCCTGCTGCAGTGCCCAAGTGTCCTTTTCCCCTGGCCTGGATCATGGTGCCGTGCAGGGTGCAGGGTGGGATCCAGGGCTGTGTGACAGCATCCTCATTCCAGAGTCAAGCAAGGGCTGGGGTAGTGCCCGGAAAGGCTTTCAATTCCTGTTCCTACGGCTTGGCATGGAGGGGCTACTCCCTGATTTCCCCTGCTTCCCTCAGCATTGTTTCAACTGTTTCCCCATCTGGTCTGAACCCTGGGGCCTGGCTGGGGCCTATCTCCTCACCCCTCTTATCAGAGCAATTTACACTCATTAGCTTTTCCTCTAATGACTTTTTACCATTGGAATGCGGGGCGGGAGATGTTACTCTGGCTCACTTCTTGATAACACTGAAGTGTTGGGGCAAGATTTCACATGCTCCTCGAGAAGCAAGTACAACTGATTCTCAGATGTGAGCATTATTGAAAAGATAAGATGACAACACTGAAGAAGAAGGGGTTGGCTATTGCTGACTCCTGTGAGTCCCTTGGACAGATGTTCAAACCCGTCAGTCCTAGAGGAGATCAACCCTGAGTGCTCTTTAGAAGGCCAGATAGTGAAGATGAAGCTCAAATAGTTTGGCCACCTAATGAGAAGGAAGGACTCCCTGGAGAAGGGCCTAATGTTGGGAACAATAGATGGCAAAAGAAGGAGGGGACGGCAGAGAATGAGGTGGCTGGATGGAGTCACTGAAGCAGTCGGCGTGAGCGTAAGTGGACTCCGGGGGATGGTGGAGGACAGGAAGGCCTGGAGGAATGTTGTCCATGGGGTCGTGATGGGTTGGACGCGACTTTGCGACTAACAACAACAACAAGGACAACATTGCTGATCTGGAGGAACACATTTCCTTGTGTACTCACATGAAGGAGCCAGGAGCCAAGCCAAAGAACCTCACCATCTTTCCTGTGCATGCCAGGGACAGCAAGATGATACGACTCCATCAGCAGCCTATTGTAAGAGTAAGAGCTGTGCCAAGTCACATTAAGGCCTAGGGCAGCCCAGGTTCAAGGGGTTCTCAATCTACATCAGTGAACCCTGAGCAACTCTCCTGGCGGCAGCAGCTTTTGGATCCATGCTGAAAGGCATGGCATTCCTGGTGGAAATTCTATGGGAAATTTAAACCAAGAGCAGCAGACCACTAGCCACAGGAGGGCAACTTGAGGTTTGCTGCCTTTCTAATATAAAACATTTCAACCATATTTTTAAAGCACCCTATTTAGGCATTTGGCAAACTAAATTCAGTCCTCTTGGAGCTCCATGGTGGCTGCAGTGTACCAAAGGGATTGAATTTAGCTTGGGAGAGGCTAATTTAACCCATGTAACACTGTGTAATGCTATGGAGTGGCTTGCCAGTGAATTTTGGTGACAAAATTCCCTTTTGGGAAGTTGTTGTGAGGCCGGTTTGGTGCTCCATCAACTGCAGCTCATGGCAGGTGACTGGATGCGTGTGTGAAAATGGACCTTGTGCATCCAGAAGCTGCCCACGCCTGTGTGAGGTGCTGTGGGGACCAGGCCAGGCATCAGTGCAGCAAGAGGCCCCTGGATGCCAGGGGTGGATCCCAAGCCAGCCAGGGCCCATCTAGTCCAGCATCATGCTTAAAACAGTGGTCAGCCACATGCCACCAGAGATATAAAGTAGGATATAATGGTAACATCCAGTCCAGGCCTTCTCCAGTTGAAGAAAGAGGAGTACATATGTCACAAGGTGCGTGAAAGCTGCACAGGGAGGAGATTAGGAAAATGGTCAAAAGAGACAGGAAGAACCCTCTTCAGACTATAGCCTTTGTGACACAAACCTGTTAGGGCTTGCAGGCCGCTGTTCAGGATGTTGCTTGTTCTGGCTTGACGATGCTTCTGATAAGCCCCTGCGAATCGCACAGGATCTTGACACCCCTTATTGGTATAGGGAGAAAAGTGGAGAGAAAATGCACTAAAGAATTATCTACTGTAAAGCTCCAGAACTTCTTTCAGCCCAAAGCTGGATTCCATTTCAGATGAGTTCTTGGGGACTGTATGCCAGTGGTCCATGTGGCCAAAATTGAAAGGGTTGAAGCCAGTGTTCCCCAAATGCTAATATATTTCAGCTTCAAGCTCATCCTGCCAGTAACACAGCCCAAAGAGAGGCATTTCAACTTCATAGACTGGGATAAAAACTGCACAAAAGCCAGGAAATCACCAAATAGTTTCTGGTTGGAAGAAGAGGGTGGTTTGGTGGATCCAGAGGGCCAGATTGGACCCCAAACATGGCCAGGATGGGGATGTTTGCCACCAGTCTAAAAAGGTTGAATTCTTTTGGGTCCAGGGAGGGTTTCCTAAGGGGTGGTCTCACCACTGCTTGTATCAGGTGGTGGGGGATGACTCCTTTGGAAAAGTAGGTGATGTGGACAGGGAGTGATGCACTTTGGAATTGACTTCCTGGTGCAGTGGGTGATGGGATACATACAAAGCAAGAGGATTAAGTGAGGTGGAAGAAATCATGATAAAGTAGAAACTGCTTGATTGTCTTGTCATGTTGACCATGGTAAAAATGGTGCCATGGCACAACTGGGCAGCATACAAATGTTTTAAATAAAAAAATAAACTGCAAACCATGGTAACTATGCAGGGTTGCTTGCTGTGTTGTGTGAGTGCAGCCAGTACCAAGCTAGATGGACCAATCTGGGTTCAGATAACATGATAACCTATACTCAAAAGCTGAGTGTAGATTGTTGTTGAACCATGTGTTGTTGAAATGTAGGGTACTGTATAATCCGAACCTAGCCAGGATAACAATCCACAATTCACAACCAGCAACAAACCAGGTTCTTTTCATGGGTTCTCCAGAACCAGACAACACATTAACCCATGTTTCAGCAGCTCGATTCAGAGTGGGGTTTTTGTTGTCTGCATCCAGCCATCATCTACTTCGGTGCAAGGACACTTCCAGTGTTTCCCCATGCTTCAGCTGGGCCTTCCCAACATGAGCTCTGTGCGCCTTAGAATGCACTCAGCTATTCAGCATGTCTGTACATTATACCAGGAAGATCAGCATGGCAGACAAGCTGTTTCTCAAGAACACTTGTTCATCCTTGGCCAAGTTTAAAGTTGAAGATCTGTGTCTGAAAACCATTGGCCTTCTGTACATGAATGTCCTCAGAGGAAAAGAGCAAGCACATTGTATCCACCAGATGGCAGTCAACCTTTGCAAGTCACCAGCCAGACTTTACTTAGCCGCACATTGTACACATTGGTTATTCAGTCGTGATCAGCAGTGCCGATAGACAGATAAATAGATTATTTCATGGGGCTGACAAAAAGCCCAACCTTACCTTTGCTCCAGGAAAATCAAGGAAGTGGCAGCCCACAGCAGGAAACAGGTCTGGGGAGTGTGATTTGTGATTCAGTGTATTAGCCACAACCCTTTATCAAAACCCACAACCCTTTATCAAAACTCATGTTGATTATGTGGTCAAGGCACAGCTGCCTCTATAAAATGTGTTGGGCTCACCACTCCTTTATTGCTATCGTGTGTGAACGGGTTGCAGGCCATCAAATCCAAGTTTATGCATTAGACCAGTTTTTTAAGGCTACTGCAGTTTCTGAGTATTGAACAGGTGGAATGTAGAACTGAGGCCCCAATCTTATATTCCCCTTGGTGGTTAAGCCCTCACTGTGCAGATGCGTACAGGATGGCACTGTTAAATTGCTGAGAAATGGCAGATTGAAAGGGGTAAAATAAAGTGCAAGGCATATTGTTGAGTTTGAAAAAGACAGCAGAAGAAACGGACTCAGCCTTCCATGTTTAGTTTTTAAATATGCCCATCACTCTCACCACAAATGATCCACAAATCATTCTGCAGCAGCACGACCAGTTTCGCAAGCAACTCTAAGAGCCTGCTGCCATGCTTTTGCTCAGCATTTTTCCACCTCCTTCTAATCCTGTAGGTTAGGATGTATTGTCAGCTTAGGGCAGTAATGCAGCAAAATCCACAGACCCATTCAGCTCGAGATACATTCAACTGGTAGAGTCCTTCAGTGCAGACGTGCATCTACAAGCGTGTCAAGAAGCACACCTAGCAAAATATGGAGGCCAAAGAAGTGCTTGCATGCACATCTGGCAGCATATATTCAAGCTTTCTTTTGTGTGCAGCTCAGGCAATGAAGTTAAGCCTATATGCCCCTTAAATATGTGAAATGGGTATCATCAGCCACATACTGTCATTTTATATAGCATTTTCAATGTGACACCCTTATCTGTTAAGCAAGATCTCCAGGAAGCGGCTCTCTTTGGGGGTCTTCCATTGGGGAAAGAAAAAAGATCAGGAAATATAGCAGAACTTACTCTGCTTGGTTCCTGATCATGTGGAAGTCAAGTTACCTGCAGGCTTATATGGAAGCATCACTGTATTTCAGAAACATGCTAAGATCATTTAAAAGGTAAGGTACTTTGGGCATTCTACTGGAAATTACTTTTAAGGTGTAATATTAGGTGCCGCTTAGCTGGCTGGGGCATCCTGGGCATTGTTGAACTCACTTTTCTCTTAAACGCACGAGATGTGCACTTAATCCATGGTAAGACTGGAATAATTCCTGTGTTACAGCTGAGATTTAAGTAGAGGGCTGTTCATGGGAATATGTAACAATGCAAGAATTGCCAGCTGACGATTTCAGGATCTGGCCACAATACAATTTTATATGGATGTTGGTGGTCATATCTTCTTTTAAAGCAAGATGTGGTTAAAAGGTTACCTCGGATTCATTTAGAATGGAAAGAAATGTATTTCCCCAAAATCACAAATATTCAACTTTTAACATCATATCTCTTCTTCATTTGTATATAAAGCCCCAGATATGTAAAAAAAAAATCTTTATAATGCTCTTATTTTGCACTAGAGTTATTAGAGTTTGACTACTTCTGAGAGGGTCAATTTCTATTCTGTTGCTGCCTCTGAATCTTCAGAAATTAGAGCAATCCCAAATAATATAGAAATTAATTATCCCTGAACTGAACAAATCTTATCTGTCACAACAAAAAGGCAATTCAGAGGAACTTAAACACACCTAAGTACCACTAAAATCATCAGACCATACCCAACACAAAAAAGTGCTTAATTCATTTACAATCAGTGGGTTTAAGGATGTTTAACTTTCACTGGTTTGCAGAGAAACAGAGATAACAGACTAATTATGAGCCTCTTATTTAAGATTACACATATTTAACAAAGCACATCTATACAGGTTAATCATCAATTGCTCCTACTATACTTAATGAAGCATGTTCCTAAGAAAGTGTATTTAGAACTGTATCCTTAAAATCTGTATGTTATGTTTCCTATTACACAATAGACTCCCCCAACCCCACTATTTTATCCAGAATATGTACAAACTGATACCTGGATTGAGACAGTGGGTGCGTTCACATGACATGCAGGAATAGGGAAAAGCAGACACACTGCTGCAGTGCATCCACCTTTATTTAGCAATCCACAAGCAGCTCCTTCATAGATAGCTTAGTGTGTCATCTGAATCCAGAATGCTGGGTTGTTTAGGGGCTGAACAACCCAGTGATTACTGTAACCACCACTGCTGGATTGTTATCCCTTAAAGAACCCAGGCTCATTCAACATGCTAAATAATCTACAAAGGAGCCTCTTGTGGGTTGTTGATTAAAGCTGAAAGTGAAAGCACACCTACTTTCCCACTTGTGTAGGCAGCCTGGGAGTTGTTGAACCAATCAGCTGTTGTGTCACGTGAAGCAGGTCAGTAAGACAAAGCCCAGGGGAAGTTACATCAGTTCCAGCTGGGTTACTTAAGATACTCATTCTTGCATAAGCTTTGTCCATCCTTAGCACACACAAGGTACAATCTAGCAGGTAAGCATTTAAAAAGTTTTGATTATTTCAATGAAGCCATTATGCACACATTTAAGTACCTTCGCTGAAATTTACAAGACTTTAAAAAGTGCTTAATTTTGCCTGAACTGTACTTATGGCATTCAGTGTGCCTCAATACACTCAAAGTGCTTCCACGCTTGTGTAATCCTTAACTAATACCTTCATCAACATACATGATTTTCTCAACTAGAAAAAATGAACAACAAAGGAAAACAAGTCCACTGAAAGGAATACAAGCCCCTGAAAAGGAATCTTTCAAAGATAACTTTTATCTTTCATAATTTTAATAAATAAAATAAGTTGCATAAAGGAATGAGTGAGTTAGCTAAACAATAAACATTGGTTCTTGCAAACAGGCTGTTCTGAAAGCAGGAGAGAAACATCCGCCCTGACATTTGGGCAGTCACACAGGAAGGCCTTCAGCTTTTCACAGGAGTTGAAGTTGCTTTCATGGCCTTCTTCAGGTGGTGATAGTTTGGCAGAATCTTCATGAGGAAGTCTAGTTGCAACGTTTGTGGCTAAAAGGAACAGCAGCCCGATGTTAGATAAGGCACAAGAGAGGCCGTAATACTGGCAGCCTGAACGCTGAGGCTGGGGCTGTGCTGCATCGTGCTGCTCTGGTAACTACTGAAGACAGAGGCTAGGGGGAAACCCATGGCCTGGCTCTGCTTTCCCAAGTCTACTGCCCTCCAGATGTGCTGCACTACAATTCCCATAGTTCCTAGCCAGCATGGCCAGTGGTTTGGGTAGTGCAACTTAGTTTCCAGAAGCTTTCTTATCCATGGTCCTCCAAACTCTCCTCCTCACCGCCAGATGATGCTTCCTGGTTTTCCCTACAAGCCTCTCCTCCGTGTGACTTGCAATGGAGACTGTGGCCAAACTCTCGTCACACATCAAGTGTTCATATCCATGCAGAAGCCAAGAGAAGGCCAAAGCACCAGTGTTCAAACACCGCTTGTCCAGTCCTTGACAAACCAGAATCAGAAACTATGGTTTGCAGTTGGTTTATGTTGCACTCACTATGGATTTGCATGACATCCCAACTGACAAGCCATTGCTATGGGGGGCTGCTCTGCCTCTGGATGCCCCTGTAGCACCAAAATGGGAAAGCTGAGCTGATGGAAAACGAAAGCTATCAAGTCTAAACCGTTGGATTTGGGAGCACAAAACACAGCTTGGTGTGATAGCTGGTTGTGCAAGTTCAAGTTACTACTTCTTTGAAGGAATAAAAGTGGATTAGTATTCCACCAAAAATATGCTGAGCTGAAGAGGCAAAATGAGAAAACAGGAGACTCCCAGGATGGCTTTTCTCCTAATCCTGCTGGATCATCAGGCCAGAAGCCTTAGATTACAGCCACCTATTGCTTATGCCTCTGAGCCCTAGATCCTCTTTCTCTTTCCATTGCACTAATTCTTTTATTTGAATTTTTACACCTCAGTTCAAGCAAGCAGCCAGCCAGGACCCGTCAGGGGGATGCAGCTGTTACACAAACCTGGCACCTGAGGGATCAGCTGAAGCAAGCTGGTTCCCCCAGTCAGATTAGGTCAACAAAGCCGCATTTTGCAAAAGCAGGACAGGCCTGGGACAGGTCAGCCGGGCCGGACCTCTCGGTGTGCACCCACCTGCGGCCGCTCGGTCTGCACTCGACGAAGACAGTCGGCTCCATAGATCACCGTGTTCTCAGGGATGACTTCGTAGGTATTGACATTGCAACAGGCACCGATGATGCACCCACTCGTCAAGATCACATTCCTACCCACAAATGCTACGGAGGCAAGATAGTTGAGACTCATATTATAAAATAACCCCAGCTGAAAGAGGCAGCCTACCCCTAACTTCGGAGACCGCCAAAATACTCCACTCCAGTCTGATGGAGGCAGGGAAGAAACGGGACGAATGCAAGGAAACGCAGGTATGTAGCCTTCAAACTCTGCATCTTTCTGAAGGCACCGAAGTACCTACAGAAGTCACTCGCTGGCCTGAATCTGCCTCATGGCAGAGGTTTTGCCAGAGAATCTGCTGTAACACCCCAGCATACAGCAGAATAGTCAAGGCATGTTCAAGGAACCAGCTCTGTTCCATTCATGCTCTTGCCCAGCCTGCTGGGCCTCAGTGTTCTCTGCTCTCCTCTGGAAGTGACAACAGCCCGGCTCTTTTCTGTGCCTGTGCATTTCAGGCGGAGACTGGCAGGGTGCTGAGGAAAAGCCAGGCAAGCTGTTTCTTCATGGAACAGGGGCATCCATTTCAGGTTTCAATGTGGAAATCACTTTCTCAATGGAACATCTGAAAACACTCACTGCTAGGGTACAGTCCTAAGGATGCTACAACCTAGAGACTCACTTCCAAGGTTATATGTTTAGGATCACACTGAAAGTGAAATGATCTGGGCAGAGTCTCACTTTCAGCCTCCCAACATGGGAGCAGTCCCAAAAAGCACACAGGGGGCATGCAGCATGATGCAAGAGTGGGGAACACAGATAGCAACTCAGTATTAGATTTCCTACAGAATCTGCACACTTACATTTGGACTCGATGACATTGTTGTCGCCTATTTTCATAGCCTGAGAATCTAAAGTTCATGGTTAAGAAGTAAACTTAGCAATTTGAGTCTGGGGGGCTCCCTTGCCTTAGATTCCTCCCAATGAAAGCCCTTTGCAGGTCCCGCTTTCAGAGATGCACCCCAGGCAAACATGCTGCTGGCACCGGAGACAAGAGTTTCACCGAGCCCTCGTGACAAATCACCTCCCTCAGCCATGACTGAAGACCTCACGACACTGGCATCCTATGACATAATATACACAGACATAGAATCATACAGTTCAAGGGGTCTAGAAGGCCACTGGGTTCAACACCCTGCTCAGTGCAGGACTCAAGTCTCCCATCCAGATTCTCACGAGGCCTGACCATGCTTTGCGTCCAAGATTGTGTGGATTGTTTTGTTGCTGTTTTGTGTTTTTCTTTTGTTTTGTTAAAAAAAAAAAAACCCCTAACATACAGGTCTTGTCTTAAGACTCAAATGAACAACCAAGCAAACACACATCAGCTAATCTGTTCTATATTCAGGGCTTTCATTTGCAAAGTCCTGAATTTCTGAAATATTCCTAATGGCCTTTATTTGAGCCAAAAGCTGCCTATGAATCTCCAGATTGGTTCTTTGTAAATAACCAAATTGGCTGCTATTCTGGATGAGTCTGTTAAGGTAATCTTAATCTGAGACTCTGTTAAGACAAAGATTCATTTACTTCAGCCCTTTGGCTTCCAGTTCTCAGATACATTAACAATAGGCAGACAAAGGGTGTGTTTGCACATCACAACAGCCTATCGTGGCTTAATTAACCCACATGGTCTGTCATGTTGTGCCAGGTACTAACAGTGCCATGGCTGCATGGTGCTTGACTTGCCATGGCTTGTGGTGTCAGTGCAGGTCATTTGGGGGTTGCTGGTACCCTAGTGCTACTGCCTCCTAAGACTAGTTGAAGGTCTTCTAGTACAACATGCTGTGAGTTTATCAAACATCATACTAACTTGTCTTTCTTTTTTGCCTCCCAAAAACCTGGTTTGTATGATTTGGCAGCCCATCATGGCAGGATTGACCTGCAGGGATTGTCACATTATGATAGACACAATTTTTGCATGAGGCCCACATTGGCCCAGCTTGCCATGGCTTGTCATGTCATGCAAACCAGGCAGCTGGCCTTGATAGGCAGCTCTCAAATAACCCACGGTTTGTTTAAGGGTATCCGAGGGTCATCTAAGTTATGCATAAAAGGTCCATAATTTTGACCGTGAAGTTTTAGTCAGCTTTGCAGGTGGCGGTATTGTTACCTGGCCTTTGGATTCTAATGACTGATTTAATAAATGCAGTTAGAACTGCTCATTTGAGATGGAAACCCAAATCCTGCAGCTTTTTAACATAAAAAGCTAAACAAGAGAGAAGCTGCTACTCACAATTCAGGCTTATTTTCACATTACAAAATCCACCCTAAATTTGCTGCGTGTTTCTGCTGTGGACTTTGCAAGATGTCAAACTGTATGTTAGTGGAAACCTTTGGATACAAAAGCCCATTAAGGGATGTAGAAGGATGAATGACTAATGACATCTGTGTTATTATGGATGGGTAAGAAACACATTCCTGACCATTCCCC
Source organism: Varanus komodoensis (assembly GCF_004798865.1). Lineage (NCBI taxonomy): Eukaryota > Metazoa > Chordata > Lepidosauria > Squamata > Varanidae > Varanus > Varanus komodoensis. The sequence goes on from NW_025336646.1 coordinate 649,200, forward strand.
CTTGTGCAAAGTGGGGATCTTTTCCTCACTTAAGCTTGCTGTAACCTGCACTATCCTATATGAACATAAACCTTTCCCAACTTTTAGTACTGCCTCTCAGAAGGATACAACAGCCAACTTCAAACACGTTATTGGTTCCGATGATCATGGGTTTGGCTCCCACGTCCTCTGTATCAGGGGTAATATTTTCAGGATAGCTGTAAGGGGATTGAAAATCTGCATTAACATTTGCAAATTTTAAAGTCATGCCATGCTCTTGTGAAAAGATGCAAATCTTTGGCAGCTAAGAGGTTTGGATAGTTACATTTTGGGGCTAAGTAGAGTCTTTGCTTTAGATTCCCAGGTCTTTCCTACATCAAGAAGTCAATGTTGCCTTTTTAAGAATATTGGAACAGATATAAACTACTACGGGGAATATAAGAGGAATGTTTTGGCCAAAATATCATTAACAATACATACAAAGCAATTCTAATATATGTCATGTATAACTGAAGAGAAGGTTTGCAGAACAACTTTCCAAAACATCAGTTTCTGTTAGAAGCATGGGAGCCGACGAGGGAAGTCATTCAATATGAGAAGCTCACTGCTTCAAGAGTCAGAAAGTTCAGTAGACTGAGGGCTGGTGAGTCTGCCAGTAAGCAATAAAGAGGCCAGCAGAGTACTAGCAGCCCTGTGCAAGTGTGTTTGCTACAGGAATCAGAAGAACTTCACATGATTTTCTGTAGTTGTAATCCTATACACACTATTTATTAGATTTACATCCCGCTTTTTCCTTGTAACAAACTCAAAGCCGCTTATATCATTCTCCTCCTCCTGCTCTCAGTCTTGTTCCCAGAACAACAACCTTGTGAGGTTGGTTTGGCTGAGAGTGTCCCTGGCCCAAAATCACCCAGCTGGCTCCAAGGCCAAGCAGGGACTAGAACCCAGTCCTGTGCTCTTAACCACTACACCACACTGGCTCTAACCAACCTGGGAGTGACTCCCATGGAACACAGTGGTGCTTATTTCTGAGCAGATATGCACAGGATTACATCAGAAATGTTTCCCAGATCTCTCTGTACTTATGCTCAAAAAGTCGTGAATGCACTAGACAACTACTGGTCGGCAAGTTAGAGATACGAGACTTGGTTTTTAACAGCTCACGTTAAACATTGTGATCAAACTAAATTTTTATAGCAGCGCACGTAAGGGTTGCAGGAGGCTATGCTCTCTCCCAAGCTTCTTATGCAAGCTTTCTTTAACAGTATAGATCCTCTACAACCGGTACTGGTCCGTGGTCTGTTAGGAACCAGGCCACACAGCAGAAGGTGAGTGGCAGGCTAGTAAGCAAAGCTTCAGATGTTTGCAGCCGCTCCCCAGCACTAGCATCACCACTAGGAAGTGGCTGCAAATACAGATTATCACTTAGGGCCCTTTTGGGTCTTGGGCCTTGAGAGGAAAGAGCGAGAGCTGGGCAGCAAGTAATATAGATAAGCCAGGGAGGGCGCATGTGAGCAACGAGGGAACTGGGAAGCAGATAAGAGCTGGGCTGCAGGATGGGGGAGGCTCCCACTGATTCTGCATTATGGGGAGTGGTATCATTATTTCAGTATGTATTACAATGTAATAATAATAGAAACAAAGTGCATAATAAATATAATGCAGTTGAATTGTCCCGAAATCAGCCCTGCCCGCAGTCTGTGGAAAAATTATCTTCCATGAAACTGGTCCCTGGTGTCCAAAAGGTTGGAAACCGCTGTTCTGCAATGGAACATGTGTGGTCTAGCCATGGAGAGTCACTAGCAATCTGCTGTGGGGTTCACCAAGTGACCTTTCCCTTCCTCTGACCCACGTACTCCTCTAAGTTTAAATCATCCCTGAAACACTGAACTGCTCTCAGCCAATGAGAGGCGGCCACTTACTAAGAGGATGCATGTATGAGAGAGGGGGTAACAGAGGGGGCGTAGAAGGAAGGCAGCTCCCTACGCTGGAGACTATGTACTCCGAGGGACAGTGGTACCCAAGGTCTCAAAAGGGGTATTCCAGGTCCTGCTTTAAGAACGCTTTCACTACAGACGCTGCGAACTGAGGCTTGGACCCTTCGCATCATGTACAGTGATTGCCGTACCACTGTGTGAACATTGTTAAGTTATGCTACATAAAGGTGTGTGTGAGAGAGATTACATAATGCTTTCTTTTCATGTTAAGAATTAGGCTTATTTTAATCTGCAGATGAGCTGCACTGAATACAGTGTATTATTGTAATAAACGAGGAACTGGAAGTGATAGCTTTTGTTTGGCTGAATTGTAACTTAGTTTACATTTCTGCAGCATTTCAAAAAGACCCCTGTGGCCACTGATAGCAAGGTTTTAGAAACCGGTTTTAGAAACTTTTGAATACGTTAAAATGCTTATGATTAATCAGATAAAAAGAAATCCAGCAAAGTCTGGGGGCCACACAATTATCTGGTGCTTTAGCTGTGACGTCCTGTGTGTGTAGCATCAGGTCTGCAAAGGACGAGGCCCTGGCCCATCATCCTCTTCACAGCCTGTACAAAAATACCTGCTTCTCCAGAACCAGAAACGGGCCTCAGGGAGGGGCAAAAAGAGGTGTGCCAGGGATGGCGGCAGTACAGCACTGATGTCTTTCCCCATACCCAAACAGCCCCCAGCCCCCTTTCCTCCCCCTCCATGGCGCTTCACGTAGATGGCTGGCTCAGGGTGGTGAAGAGCTACACTGCACCATACACCACGCACTGAATGCATGCAAGTTCAGGGGCTTGTGTGCATCAAGGGTGGAAGGGATAGGGTCGTGCTCCACATCTCTTAAACTTACAGTTATGCAGTTTACTGCACCACAGGGGGCAAGTCCTGCATAAAAGCTGCCCCTTTTGTTGCACCCACTAATGTATGGCATTAACTTAAGAAAGACAACAGCATTAACTTAAGAAAGCTCAACATATTGAATCATACTAACCCATTGATGATAACTGCCTGTTCTTCTATGAGGTTACCTTCTCCAATCACTATTGGTCCAGCTTCTGCAATTATCCGTGCTTTGGGGTGAATCACTGTCCGAGGTCCTGTGGAAAACACCCAGGGTTCAATACTAGGGCGTCACTCAGATTACTTTGAGGAAAGGAATGATTCTCAGCAGGAGCATTATCTGAAGACCAGTTTGTCTCATGGTTGTAACAGGCAAGCAAAAGGCAATCTGCAGATGTGAGCCAAGCTCATTTTTCACTGCAGTATCTAAGAGACATCAGCTACTTTGGCTGGCAGACAGCATGATGCCAGCGGGTAGCTTTTATACAAATCAAACCAATCAACCAAAACAATCTAATAAATCAATAAAGCTCTTTCAAGCATTTCTTTACCTTCCCAGTGGGTGCACCATAGATGAAGGGGAGGAGAGGGCATTATACACAGCATGTGATATTTTCCTATCACTTATACTTCTGGTCATCTCAAGAGCTTTAGCCCTTAACAATTGGTATGAACAACCTGCTAAAATGATCTTATCTTCCTTCCCCCTATATGCAGTGGGGCACTGTATTTCCTCACTCTGAACATTTGGCATGCCTGTTCCCTTGGTCATCCACACAGGAGAGCAATGCTTGAATACAGACAGTCCCCAGGTTATGAACGTCCAAGTTACAAACAACCTGTACCTATGAACGAACCACCATAAAGCCATTAAGTGTTTAAGATTACTGTGGAAAATTGCCATTGCCATAGAGAGAGAGGAAGCGAAAGGGGAGAGAGGGAGGGTTTCTACAAAATTGCCACAGAGAAAGAGGATGCAAAAGTGGAGGGAGGCCTCCAACGCATGCCTTCCTGCCACGCCCATCCAGAAAGGGAAATCTATCTGGAATTTCCTTGCTGCAAAGAGGAGGCACTGGTGAGTGTGGGTGCAGAGGGTAGAAATATTTATGGGTTTTCTGTTTTGACAGGGGTCCTACACCCCTAACCTCCGCAAATGTGGAGGGCCAGCTATACATGATCGGACTTACATACAAATTCGACTTAAAGACAAATTTCTATTTTCTCAGGAACGGAACTCATTCGTGGCCCAGGGACTGTCTGTACATATGTAGACACCAAGTGCAATTAGATCTGAACAGCATGAGTCATATTGTAGAGGAATTTGGCACCTTTACACACAGAACTTTTGGCACCTTTACACACAGAACACGTGGCTTATTTAAACATTGTGCAAATGTGACACCCCAGTGGGACCAGAGCAGGCAGGACAGGAAAACAGTCTCATTCATCCATTGCACACCATGAAAAGGGAGGGCCATTTATTTGGCAGAATGAGACTATCTACTAAGTATGGATGCCAAAAGGTACTTTTAATAAAGTGACTATGCAAATGCATTGCTAGAGTTCATATGAGTTATTTTTAAAGTCAGTATAACCAAGGTTCATGAAAAAGGGTTCTTTTTGTTTTTTTGCAATTTCACCTGGTGTACACCCAAGATGATATTAAACCTTCCTGCGAATCTTGTCACTTCCTCCCACCACTGAAATTTGAAATGCTGCTCTGGGTTCCTACTCGTACTTCAGTTCCCTCCTGCATTCAGTGAGAGAGGATGCCACCAATGCCCACAAGTGCCCCAAATCAGCGGATTGCAGGTATTTTTGAAGCAATTTCCTCTTCCTTGCTCCTTCACTCCGCAAATCAGCCAGATTTCAGCTGTCCAGCAGTGATGCTTTGGATGGGAATGCAAAGTGGCCAGAGCTTGCTAGAGTCAGCAATATGTGGGAATTAAGATGGTTTAAGACAAAGAGAGCTGGTATCATGGCTAAGAGTGCAGGTGACCTGGATTCTAGTCCCCACTCAACTATGAAGCTCAACGGGTGGCTCTGGGCCAGTCAGACTCTCAGCCTAAGCCACCTCATAGGGTTGCTGCTTTGAAAAATGGAGAGCAAGAGAACTTTGTAAGCCTGCCTGGGTTCCTTACAAGAGGAAGAAAGGTGGGGTATAAAAGTCATGTAATAATACTGTAACAATTTCTGATGATTAGCTTCCAGATTCCATGATTATTCAAATTCACATTGAAAATGCTAATGGTAACAATACCACCCAAATTACAGTTTCTTACCAATTGTCACGTCTCCTTTGATTTCACTCTCCACACAGACAACAGCTCCAGGAGCAATTTTGACACTGGAAAAGAGATCAAGAGAAATAGCACCACTGCCTTGCCTCTACCTCCAAAGCAAATGTGTGTGGAAGAAACCCAGCTGATGGCCAGCAAGCTGAGCACCACTCAGAATCTTTTAATACCAGACTATGGTATTCTTCTGGACCACCTTGCTGGAATGGGGCCTGAGGGGCAGAGTATTGCCATGGTCTTGCCCTTACAATCTTGTCTCTCCTTCTGTTTGTTTATGTGAAACCACTGGAAGGGGTCACCTGGGGATTTGGGGTTTCATGTCATCAAATGACATTAATCCCTCTCTCCCTTTCCATTCCATCTCACTCCAGGGTGGCTGTTGAGAGCATGACCAGGTGCTTAAGGCTGGCAACAGATCTAACTGGGATCAGGAAAAAGGTCTGGATCTCCAGCTCCTGCATCAAAGTGATTTTTCTGACCATGGAGCTGGGAATCCATACACTTCTATGGCTGTCTAGATGCTGCCTAGAAGACACAGGATTGCTCTGTGAATGTTTACCTTGTAAGCCTTAAAGCAGGGCCTCTTCGTTTTCTTTCAACTAATTCTGTACTACGAATACGTTTCAGACGCTTAATAATAATGCATTACGTTAAATGTTGCAATGTGAAATTCTTGCACATTTACAAAACCCGGGGGGGGGGCTCTAAATACATAAAATTTAATGAGGAACTAAGCGAAGTGGGAGAATAATGAAAAGATTCATCATAGCATAAACTTTTGCGGGCCCACAATCATTAGACGTGCAAAGCGTCATCCCAAACTGGCAGATCCCCGAGTCCAATATCCCAAACACTGGAAAGGCCAAGAAAACTCGAAGGCCACAACGGATATGTGATATTTCTATGCAGAGCTGACACGTTCAGGAGGTAAGAACACGGCGCTCCACACCCTCAATACCTGCAAGTTGCCTGATCCAGCCTCTGCAATGAGCAGGGAAGACGGTACGCGGGTGATCAGAAGGCAACTGGGGCCTCTGGGCCCCAAACCTCCCGCCTCCCGCCCAGCTAACGGCAGAGGGACCCCTGACAGACACCCTCCCAGGTTGAGCCCACCACCCCCTTGCCGTGCCGGCTCAGCTCTGCTCACCTCTTCGGCACCTTCTCCGCCATCTTTGCTGCTCACGCATCCATTGCTCGGCCGGCGCCGAGGCAGCCTGCTGCTTCGGTGGGAAGATCGGAAAGGGAGCGGGGCGCTCGGAAGCGACTCATCAGCCTGGAGCGCGATCGGGCTGCGTCGAGATCCCCTCCCACCACTGTAGGCGGGCATTTTCGCCGCCCACGGGACGCTCCCGCGGGCTGCAGGGAGACCCCGCCCATCTCCCGCCCCCTCCAGAAAGCCAGCGAATGGCAGCGCCCTTGCGCTTACGTCGGCTTGCGTCAGTCCGCTAATACAGAACCTTCTCTTTTGGCAAGGTTGCGAATCGTTCAATAGCCAGGCTGGAATTCGTCAGGTGCGGATTCCGTCGTCCTGATGGGCATGGAAAGGCAACGCGAAGAAAAGGGACAACTGCCGAATTGTGGCCGGTCCTGTAAGACCGGCAGGAAAAAGGGTGCCCACTTTAGTTACTTTCACATCTTAATTCAGCCTCTGCGAACCCGGTACTTTCCAGATTCGTTGGACTACAATTCCCAGCAGTCAGCGGATCTAGAGGGCACCAGTTAGGCATGTTTCCCCAGAATGACTGTGGAACTGGCCTGTGGCTCCCATTAACCATCTGGCTTATATCCAGTGTTGGTCTAATTTAAGTCTTATCTCAACTGGTTGAGGAGGGACATGGATGCAGCTAGGTCATTTTAGACCAGGGGTCTCAAACTCAGCTTACCTGGGGGCCGCTGGAAGTAGAGTCTGGGCGAGGCTGGGCCGCATCTAGTATTCCACCCCCGCGGTGGGGGTGGGCTGCTCATCCCTTGGCCGGCCCGGGTGCCCCCGGCGCTTTGAAGGCCGCAGGGCCCCTCCCCTGTGCCCTGCCCATCCCTGCAATTGGCCTGCGGGCCGTGAGTTTGAGACCCCTGGTCTAGACCCTGAATTTAATGACCTTATGAGACTCTCATTTATATGGTGCTGTGCATTACTTAAGCTTCAAGGCACGCAGCTAAGGCTTCTCTGCCCACACCCACCCTTGCTACTGTTGCCACATCCACTGCATGCTTTTAACATGTTTATACATGCCTCTGTGTTCGACCAACACAAAATGTTGATTAAATGAAAATAAATACATCTCTCTGAGCATGACATTTAAACTTATTTAAATCACAGCAACACAACTAGAGGAATAAATTGGGCTTTGCCTTTGCTGCACACATATACTTGGGAATAAGCACTATTGGTGTGCTTAAATATCGATATTTAACAGTGAATGGTATAATCTGCATGTGCTTGAGATGACTGTTTAAAAAAGATTTTTGCTTTAAGTGGAAGAAACTCTGCCTCAGGGACCAGCCTCAGTGCAGGTTCCCCGCAGTGCCTCTAGCAGCACAGCTGGCGCCACTGCTTTCATCACCTCTTGCTCTCTGGCTGGTCCTTGGGGCAGCGGGGCAAGACCACATGGCCCTGCAATCTGGCCCTTGGTCCAACTGTCATTGCACATGGCATATACTCCTGTGCCTGGATGCCCACGTCTTTGGGGAGGCGGCCTGCAGGGGGCAGCACACATGCAAGCATACATCTTCTCCCCCCCAGGCACCCTGCGGCTAGCCTAAGGCACAGCGATCAGGGTCAAGCCCACTCAGGCAGGCCTTTCTCAGAGCGTCACCCCTCTCCTCTGCGTGGGTTCTGAATTGCATGGCAGGATTCCCGGAGAGAGCTCTCACTGCAGAAGTGACTGCAACACATGAAGGGCAGCAAGGTTGGGATTGGGGTGCAAGCAATGGGTTTGCCCCCACACCTCTCTCTAGTGACCATGATCCTCTGGTGAATGAACTCCTGGGTAGGTCAACAATTGAAGCATGAAGGGGGCTCAAACATGCTGTGTGTTCCCACGTGACTTGGGCTTCTACTTCTCTGCAAACAAATGGTGTCACAAATCATTTGCCGTAGTACATTAAAGTCCACTCGTGAACTGCCCAGAGAGCTTTGGCTGTTGGGCAGTATAGAAAATATTTAATTAATTGGATGCTCAAGCTGGTATAAGTGGTTCTTGCCAAATTTTATGCACACAACAAGCTAAGTGATTGGCCTAAGATCACCCATTCAGTTTTATGCTAGAACCTCTATTCAGACCCTTGCCCCTATTTTGTCACTTGAATACGCACCACCCAGTAGCTGACTTGAAGGAGGGTTGACCTGAGTTCAGCCAGCTAAGGGCCAAGAGACACAGGACACACAAATGTGCCATCAGAAACTTTAATGTTGAAAAAAGCATTAGCGGCTGGAAAGCATGTGCTGGGGACTGCTGTGCAATGGGCAGTAATTGTATTCCTTCCCGCCTTTGCTGTAGTGCCCATGAAAATCTCTCTGCCCAACATCTGCTTCTCGCTCAGGACTGCACATGCTAAAGCAGGGTAGTTGGAGAGCTTGGAATCCAGTGAGGATCTTACCTGTATGGCCGCTGCCATCAGATATATTAAAATGTCTTTCCATCCCTGCAACAGTTGTGATTTTTGCAATGAAGGGATGTGTACTTACACAATCACCATGAATATGACAGCAACTGTGGAGGAAGGTTAAAGGTAAGTGTATGGTTCCCCCCCCCCCATTCTTAGGAAGAATGGCAATGTTCTTCATCAAAGAGTGACTAAAATTGTTTGGTATTTAGACTTTTATCTCTGCCCACCTGTTCTTGTAATCACTATTCAGAAGGAACCTGGCAGAACAAGTATGTAACATCTGTCAATCCAAGCCTCATGAGACAGATGCTCAGCAAAAGTGGCATTTAAGCAAACAAGAGTATATTTACTTGTTCAGGAAGTCCAGGTCTCCATAGTACATCGGTTTTAAATTCTGATAGATTGACCTTTGCAATCTAGGTCATCTCCATCCGCAGTTCTCCCCAATATAGGGGCAGGCAGCAAAACACATTGGAGATTTTTATTTTAGGGGAGGCAGGACTGGAAGATCCCCAGCAAAATAGCATTTTGTGAAGCAGGGTCTCCATGAATTGGGAAACCCCATTTTTATTTCAGGCTCCAGCCATATACCAGGTGGCTGCCTTTCCATTTGCTGCTTTGTTTCATTATCTGTGCACCTCCAGGAGTCTGTCTATAAATGCGAGGTATGTATGTTTATTTTGTGTATTCCTCGTAACCCATTACCCTTTTTCTTCACCAAGAAGGAATTCACAAAGCAGCATATAAATCTGGGCTTAAAATCCTACTAACACTCATCTTTTAAAAACATTTTTTTAAAAAAGAGATTGTTTTTCTTTCTCCTAGCCAGCAAAAATGCTTCTTCCATAAATGCTTTTCTTCTTCCTGATGTGCTACAATTATTATTTTCTGAATGCTGTTTGGGTCTATGTCTGATGGTAGGTGAACTGGCAAGCCCCCCTAGGAAGCATGATCCAAAAATAAATCGCCACTGTGGGCCAAGTCCTACTCCAGCAGAATCAGCTCGAAAGTCATTTCAAATTAATATGCTTGCAGCATTTTCTGCTTGGCAGAGACCATACGAAACAGTCTTCTTCACTTTATGTGAATGTAAAAAGGGGGGCATACAGGAATGTGCATTCCTTGAGAGATGCTGGGCCCGTGCAAGATTTTAAAGGCAAATACTTTGAACAAAACTAGGAAGCAAGCCTGGGCCGGGCCAGACGCCCCTGCCCTGCGCTCGGTGGCTCAGCTTTCCTCAAAGAATGAGCTGCAGAATTCTGCACCAGCGGAAGCATTTAGGCTGTCTTTGGTGGCAGGCCTAGGCAGAGCCCTTCATAACAATCCTTACACTTCCTTTTATTAATACTGAAGTGCTGGGAAAATTCAGATAAATCCTGGCGGAAAAGGGTTGCTTCAATGTGCCTTTGTTATAAAATCAAACCTTAGTCCCTTTCTCAGAAAGCAGCAGAATTCCAAGCCAGGTTACTGTTTAGTCTGCTGTTGCTTTAAGAAGACGAAATTCTACTTCTATCAAACTTGGGACTTTTTTTATTATTGGCTAGAGAAATGGGACTTCGCATAGATTTGAATATGCTTTTAAAGTTATTATAAATGGGAAAAGGGTGTGGAAGCTGACCCAGCGGGCTCCATGTTTTTGATGATGGATGTTGTTTGTAGTGGTTTTTTTGTTTTGTTTTTTTTTTAGGATTATAATTTCAAATAAAATTTATTTTAAAAAAAGAAGACGAAATTCTTAGCTGGACTGAGAAACTTCTGTAGGCTAACTCTGTCAGTGGGGAACTACCTGTGTTCTTATCAGCTGCAGAAAAGCTGAAACAATGGTATCCATTTGTTTCTGAATGGACCCACCTACGCATCTAGTCCCACAGAGACAAGTCCCTGGGCAGTGTAGTTGTCAAACCAGATTTCCTGAATGGTTCTTCAATCAGACACATTTGCATGTTTAAACAGGATCCAAACTGCAAAGAGGTCTACTCAATGGACAGGTCAATAAAGCAATCAGTAATGTCTTCCATACTCTTGCCACCAGTATTTCCGAGATGGTTTAGAACATCATGTCATGCCTAAAGACATCAGGATGCGATTGTACTAACATTATCTGGAAACCTAACACTGTCTTGGAGTAAGTGACTACAGGTTAGAAAAGTGTCTGCATGTGGGCTGTGATTTTGTAGTTGGTGGTGGGAACCACTATCCAGTAACATGCTGTTACAAGTAACTGCAGGGGTCCTGGGTGATCTTTCAATAAAACTGCTGAGGTTCAAGGGGAAAGGGGTCTTTCCTGACTGAACCTGGTTATTTTTGGTGCAGCAGCCATCCAGGCTTCCTGACAGAAGCAAGTGGGAAATTTGAGTACTGGTGTGAGTTTAACCAGTATAATCATGTGGCTGTTTCCTTTGAAGACTGGGTGGGACTTAGGGCAGAATGAGGCCTTTCCTTTTTTTTTTAAGGAAACCATGTAGCTTGTAATGGGCTGAGTTACTGAACTGGTTTTAACTGTCTTTGGTTGTTAGATAATTTCTCGGTTACTATTTCAAGGTTACTTTTTATAAATAATGTTTTAAATTTTTAATTTATAGTTTCACCTCAAGTATTAGCCAGCTTCAGCTCTTCTGAAGTAAGGTGGTATATAACAATTTAAAGCGTTTTAAATGAATGCTTCCACATTAAAGATGATCAACCAGAGAAAAACAGCCCGAAGAAGAAAGAGTTGTAGCATTGCGCTCCCCTACAAATCCCAGATTAGGTGGCATTGGCTGACAAGCAAAGAATCAGGACTCCTTTGTTTGCCATGTAACGTCTAATTGCATATTTTGGAAACAATTTTCCTTCGGGGGCACCCATAAAAGCAGGAAATGCTCATGCTAAAAATGCCTTACTGACTCTGGACACATTTCTGCTTGTTTTTAGATATATTTACCTCCTGGTTGGCGGTTTTCTCCTGGCTTTCGCAGCTATGGGGCGCTACGCCCTGCTGCTACTCTTATCTGCTTTCTGCTCCCTTGGAGTAATCCATTCTGCTGGCCCCCAAAAAGTCCACAAGAGGGCATTCTTCTTCCAGATGAGCTGGCAAACACTGTGTCATCTTTGGCTGCATTATAAAGAATATTACCTACAAGAAGCAGCAGGTATCAGGTAAAAATGTCCTTTCTCTTGTTTATTAACATGCAGCTCAGCTGGCTCCTACAACTGTAGGAGCAGTTTGCATTGGTCCTCTTTATTTTGTGTGGTTTTAGTACACAGGGGAACAAGAGATGGGACAGGAGGGCTGATCTTAGGTGTAAACCGATGTCCAGACATTCAAGGGCCCTTTTGTGGACCATATAAATGTTGTTGTTTTGGCTTGCTTTTGCTTTTTTCTCTTATTAACTTTATTTTTACTGAGTCCTATGGGCACAATATCCAATAAAAAGCGGAAAAGTAGCACAATTTATTTATTAGGCCCAAATTCAATATCAGGAAGCCAGGAGCTAGTTTTGAGTTTCACAGAAACTTCAGGTTCTTTATAAAGAGAAAGAGCAGGGAGTGCAGGAACAAAAATATTTTATTTATTTTATTTTACTTTTATGCTGCCCTGTAACCCAAGGGTTCGCTGAGCAACTTACAACTGTTGAACCAGCATATAAAATACAGTCAATAAAACAGATAAAGTGATAAAATTATAACATTAAAATAAATCCCACATGGTAAAAGATTTTGCACACCCATACACAAGACATAACCAAATACAACCAATGAATCAAAACAACCAGAAATTAAGTAAATAATCAGCAACAAAATGTAACATAAATTAATCAAATGCTTGTTGGAACAAAAATATTTTCACCGGGTGCCTAAAAGAAAACAAGGTTGGCACATTAAAATGTAATGCTGCTAAAAGACCTGCCTGCATTTTAGTTTATTTTGTGCCATCTCTGTATTATCTGCAGTGTACCGGATGCGTATCTCTGCATGGAGGGGTTGGCACTCTAGAATTGGATACAGCCGATGGAATGGGGGGAGCAAGTCCTTTGGGAAGGGGATGAGGGACAATCTGCTGTAGCTCAATCACGGGCACACACTCCTCCTTTCGGTAGAGCCTGAGAACTCCAGAGATTGCAGGCTCCGGAGGTTAGATCACGGCCAGGGCAAAATACTGCAAGCTGCACCAGGTCCACCGAGGCTGTCAGTCATGCAGCTGGTGTCCTCCTTCAGCTGAACCACACTTCTGCTCTCTTTCAGGTTGCCCGTCGCCCTCTCTGCCCTCATGCTGATGACGCAGAGGGTCACCTCACTGGCGCTGGATATCCATGAAAGGAAAATGAGCCCGGCGTGGCCCGGGGATGGTGAGAAGGAGGCCCCCAGGGGGGATGAGCTCCAGGCCTTGTCATTTTGTACTTATCTGCTCTCTTTCCCTACCCTGCTGGGAGGCCCCCTCTGTTCGTTCAACAGATTTCAGACATGGATAAGGTCTCGCAGGACTCCATGCTCGGCGCGCTCCCTCAGGGCTGCCGCTCAAAGAGGGCTGGGTGCTCTGCTGCTGAGTTTTTTGAGAGATATTCTGGGCAGGTATGTCTGCCCTCAGGACGATCTAGCAGAATGCACTCACTTCGGCTGCATCTATGCTATGTGGACCTCGGCCTTGTTCTTCAGGCTGACCTATTACTCGCACTGGATGCTTGACGAGTCTCTCTTCCTCGCAGCTGGGTTGGGGCAGAGACTTGCCCACGGCCCGCACGCAGAGACAGAGGACCAAGTCCTCTTGGACACACACATTTGGACCCTAGAAACCACCAACAGGATTGCTGCCTTCACCAGAACGTGGAACAAGAGTACAGCTCAGTGGCTGAGAAGGCTCATCTTCCAGCGAAGGAGATCATTTCCCCTGCTGGCCACCTTTGCCTTCTCTGCTTGGTGGCATGGCCTCCACCCTGGCCAGGTTTTCGGGTTTCTGTGCTGGGCTGTTATGGTGGAAGCGGATTACCGTTTTCATCACTTTTTTGGTTCCGTTGCGAAATCCCAGCCTCAGAGGTGGCTGTACCAGCTGCTGACCTGGTGCCACACGCAGCTCGTGATGGCGTATGTGATGATCGCCGTTGAAACGCGGAGCCTCTCCATGCTTTGGTGGCTCTGCTCTTCTTACAGTAGCTTCTTTCCACTGGTCTATGCTGTTTCACTCCTACTGCTAGCCAAGAGAAAAGTCAGCAGCCATGATGCCCATCATCCACACACTTCCCACCCTTAGGAACACAAAGCATTATTTAAAAATGAAGACGCAGATGGAGCCAGGAAGGGCACAGCTGGTTCTTCACCTCCTGCAAGGCCATTTTGAAACTTGCATTACACACAGAGAAACCCAGTCCTTGCCCCTCCTGTCATCCATCAAGCTGCTTTCTTTTCTTTCTTCTAATGAAAACCACACACTGTGCTTATTCACAAATGCAGACGTTCCATGCCTTTTTTTTTTTTTGACCTCAGGCAGGATAAATGGACTGGGAACAGTGGCCGTGAGTTGGTAGTGACATGACTACTAGCCTATAGGGACTTTCCATGACAGCTTCCCCCATTCAGGCTAAATCGTGCAGGAAACATGAAAATCCTGCTCTTTTGCAGAACTTGCCCCACTAATTTTAAGTTATCTTTACATCTGTCTTTCTCCGGAGCATAGCGACTAGGGTAACAAATTAAGTACCATGGTCTTTTTTGTATATAGTACAAGCCAGAAAACCTCCTCCTGCAAACACACCCATGGCCACAATGCTTAAAAGATTTTCAGAAGCCTGCAATTCTCATTCCAAGGTTCCAGGCTAAGCAATATTAGTCCTCTCACTTCTTAATAAGTTCTAGTTTCTCCCTTTTACAAACCCACATAACAGTGTAACCCTTTGCAGAATTGGGCCCGCCTCTGTCCACTGATTTAAATAGACATAGCTAATTCTGCATAGAACTAGGGTGATGTTTTAAAGGGCACTCGCAAGCAAATTTAAACCAGGAAAAAAACAAAAAGAATTTGTTTTCTTTTTGTTCATGGTTGACCTAGGGGGCTTTCTAACAACAGAGAGGTTTTGTGAGCAGGTCGGAGCAAGTTTTTGATGGTTAGCAAACTCTTTTGAAAGTGAGTCATGAATATGACACAAGGGATGTTTACTTTGCACAATGATTGCACATCCTTGTCATCGTACATGCATCTTTATAACTGAACACCTAAGAACCCAGATACCTGGGACCTTTAAATCCCCTAATACAGTGGGGGATGGAACAATGTTGCTTCCCCACCCGCCTGTCGCTGCAGAATAGGCCTTGTGTTTAATCCCACCAGTCGTACATCCCTCCAGTCTGAGGGAAACATTTTGATGCTCCTAAAAACAGATACCTGTCCAAACCCTTGTGCTTTAACTGCTTTAACTAAAGCTCAGAGATCCTATGTGGTGCGGTAGCTTGCTCGCCATGCAGTTGTAGTTGTTGTCTGTCTTGTATAAGGGAGCCATCGCACTGCAAAAGATACGGATGCCTTTAAGGCCTTGGGTCACTGTTGCCTCTAACTGGATTTTTTTGCTTCGGTAGACAGCAGCATTATACAGGAGAGGCAGGGTGGAAAACAGTTTCCTGTTAGCCCTGCTGCTCCTTGTAAACTTAATCCTCTAGCCCAGGGTGCCCCGTTTGTTGCCAACTTCAACCTGGGGCCCTAAAAATTAGCGGATCGGTATGCTAGTCTCAGTTTATAACAAAACTCCACCAGGTGGCAGCATAACCCAACTTTACCGGTCATTTTTGCATAGGTGAAGAATCCTCTGTTTCTGTACATGTAATCCAAGCATTCCGACCTGAGCATTTGGTGGTGACGGGCAAAGGATGGTGATGTATAGATCACAACGAGGTTCCTTCTGCTTCTTTATGGTTTATTCGTGCTAGAGCGTAGTTGGCGAAATGAGAACCCATTAACTCAATCTGTATCCGTCTAAATAGTTCTGCACCCATTCCCAGTTACGAAGGTGTATTACTCCATGCTGGAGGCTATTCTAATTAAAAATTACCACCAACAGTACAGCTTGCTTTTGAAAACTTATACAAAGCAGATTTGATTCAAACATCTATATTAGTGTAATAGTTTTGTTAGGCCAACTCCAAAGTTACCAAAATTGTGCAGACTTTTGAGATTTATGGGTAACTTCATTAGTCAAGACCAGGGGCCCTCAAACTTTATGAACAGGGGGCCAGTTGAAAGGTGCCAGGGATGCACATGGGCCGCCAAGGCGGTGTGGGCAGGGGGCGCAGGCCGGGGGGGGGGGGGACACATAAAGACAGGGGCATGCATGCGTCGAGATCATTTTCTCCCAACGAGTCCAAAACGATCTCCTTGAGAGCAAGCTGGCTTGCGAGCAAGGAGATCCTTTTCTCCAAGCGAGTCCAAAATGATCTCCTCCTCGCTTGGAGAAAAGGATCTCCCAGAAAGGTGCCGGCTTGCTCACAAGGAGGTCCTCTTCTCCGAGGGAGTCCAAAATGACCTCCTTGCAAGCGAGCCAGCACCTCGCCACGCGTGTGTGTGTGTGTGCGTGCGCACGCATGGCGAGCTACGGCGGGCCAGATCAATGGGCACGGTGGGCCGGATCCAGCCCGTGGGCCGTCATTTGAGGACCCATGGTCAAGGCATTCCAGAAAGCAGGGTACAGCAGTAGGCTGTGTGCATGAGAGAAATGCCAACAATACACAAATCAGTGGAAAAGCAGCCTCTTCTCACTCCCCTCTGCTTTTTGTAATGTTTTCACTGAAAGAGAGACCAGAGGAGCTCAAATATTTGCATAATTTTAATATCCTCTAAGAAGTCTAATAAAGCTATTGCCCTAATTCAGATTTGGGGGTTCATTTTATGGCCATTGTGGCTGCTTGGGCCTTTCGAGTATGTTTTAAGAGCTATGATGCACTAACCACACAAAGCACTCAGTCATGCAAATTATGTGTGATTTTTGAAGGGACTGGAGAAATTCTCAGCAGTTATTAGGATTAGCATCAAAATATACATGTTCAAAGGGATCATGGCCCTGCATAGCAGATACTGTGGACAAAAAACAAGAGCAGCTTGTTGCTATATTTGTCTAGCTGCAAGTATTCTTTCTATTTATTTATTTTATATTTATTATATTTATATCACACCTTTTTTCCTTCAAGTTGCTCAAGGCAGTTTTCATAATCCTCCTCCTCCTCTCAAGCTGATCCTCATGACAACCCTGTGAGGTAGGTTAGGCTGAGAGTCACCGACTGGCCCAAAACTGCCCAGTAAGCCTTGTGGCAGGACTGTGTGAATTGGACCCAGCCCTCCCAAGTGCTACCCTGAGACTCTAACCACTGCACCATATTGGTTCTCCATAGGGCAGGAAAAGATGCTGGGCCGGACTGGCCTCTGGACCAACAGGGCTCTTCTTTCTGTCCTCGGAGTCCTGCTAGCAAAGGCGAGTGTCCGATTCAGTAGCAGTCTAAACCTCTGAAGAGCACCTGCAGGGGGAAGCCATGTGAGGGGACCGTTCTCCTTCGTGCCTTGTTGGTTTGCTGCCAGAAGCATCTGCCTGTGAGCAGAAGGCCAAGCCCTTGATCAGCTGCAACCAACAACCAAACAACCTGTTGGAGCTTCGTCCCACGCATTTCATGTACTAAGTGTCCCGGGCCGTTGTCTAGGTTGGACCACGAGATCCGGATTTAGCAACTGGAGTCCTGAGGGCCAGATGGACTAGAAGTAGCTGGGGATGATGGGAATGGGCAGAGTGGAACAGGCTTTCCTGCCAGTCCATGGTGTTGGGTGAGGGGCCCATCAGATGACCTTCCTCCCCAGCTCGAAGGGTCTCTGTGCAGCCTGCTTGTTTTGGTGCATATCTAAACACGCAACACGTGTTTGTTGAGAACACAGAAATCATGCAGGGAATCCAGGGCTGGGATTGGCTCGGTGGCTCCAGGCAGTGCATGCTGGATGGCCACTCTGGATGTGTAGTTGCGTACTGTGTGAACAGGCCCTCATGGGCCTCTTGAAAACACTGTTGCTGATCAGAGATTCTGCCCGAGTAGGACTTGAACCTCCAGGGGTGGGGTGGGAAAGCAGCAATTTCCCTCCCACCTCCAGCCCACACAAAGTATAAACATAAACATGTGAGGCAAGAGGACCAGGTCTATGCGAAGAGGTACATTTTAGTTCTCATACGTGGCGTGTTTTTAACCAAGCAAGCCCCAGTAGCAGAGACAGCAAACTGTGCAATCCAGCAGTTCCATCGATCTCGCCCTCCATTTAGCCTTCAGGGCAAAGACCTCCACTGAGAATGTTGTGCTGCTTGAACTTTGCCCGGTGGGTCTAAACGAGTGCAATCGCTTTTTGTGTGTCATCCAAATATTTTCTTTTGAATCCTCTAGGTGCACCCATTGCTAATTCCCTCCTGTCCTTAGTTCTGAGAGGAAGCATCTGCCCCCACGGTCCCAGCCGTCACTGCACTCACTAGACTGGAACCATATCGATTTCCTAACAACACTCTCTAAAAAATGGATGCACACCCATTCCCACCACGCAGTGCCAAGATCCAAACAGGAAACCTTGCAAGGTGATCTCAGCTGGGGAGTTGTGGACTGGCCTGATCCCTCTGCAGAGCCTGTGCATACAGGAGCCAGACTGAGGAGGGCAAAGCGAAGGAGGGCAAAATGAGGTTCTCGTGTCCTTGCCAGCAAAAAACAATTGTTTTCCCTGTCAAGGGCTTCGTAGCCTGAGATCAAGGTGCATTAAGGGGAAAAGGAAAAAAAAAAAAAGTCCCACCTTTGTTCCTCCCTGGCAGGAAAAATGCAACACTAAGAAATAAAATAGCTAACAGATGCTGCTCTTTGACCAAAAAAGGGAACTGCCATAGATTAAGTATGAATTTCATGCTGCCTCCCACAAACCAAATGTGCTGTTTGGATATATGCAGGGATGATCCAGATAGGATGTCAATTTGAAGTAATGAAAGGCATCACTTGCCGAATTTCTGTGTGTCAAGCTGGTGGTATACACCTAAAAAGTAAGGCCAGGAAATAAAATTGCAACCTTACTTAGAGGTATTATTTCTGGTTCTGAGTTCCTTGACTTTATGCAGCTTTTGATTGTGCAATGCAGATGGAACCAAACACAAGGCCGAACTCAAGTTAAGCGGCCATGGTGATAGCCCAGTGTATGATTTTAACAGGAGTCAACCGTAGGTGCATTCTGGTGCAGTGCCTTCCAGCCCCTCCAATTTCAGCATTTAGGTGGCGGGATCAAGCAGCAAGCTGCTTGGGGAAGAAGGCACACATGGGGCTGGAGTGCACCGTAACCCTTGTTATTTGCCAGCCAAGACAGTGTTCAGGGAAGCTCCCTAGGCCTGGAGCCGTGAATGTCTGGAAGCCACCTGCCTCCTCGCCCTGCTGTCCACAGACATTTACTGAAACAAAGATACTGATGGTCTGTGCTGCATCTCTTTCCCTCATAGCGCAGGCATTTTGCCACAAGTGTATCACCTCCGTTGCCCGCTTCAATACTTCCACCCTTCCACTTGAGGTTTTTGTTCTGAAATCAAATGCCCTTCTCTCCTGTCCATACATCCTTTTTTATAAATAAAGGTGAGCTTAGAAGACAGGGTTCTTTAAAGATACAGATGTGGCAGCACAACTAAATTAACACACACAAATATGTGCATTATTTTGTTCTGTGGACCTAAGCCCCAGAGCTTTCCGATCTCTGGCATCGCCCCTGTTGGCCAGGGAAAGAAAACCTCACATACATACCCTTGTTATCTCTGGATCTTTTGGGGGCCTCTAGTGCTGAAATGTTAACACCACCCACCTCCCTTACACTGTCATTTCAGCTTTCTATGGAAAAGTGGGAAGATGTCCAAGTCAGTCATGGTTTGATTAATAAACCAGATGCTGCTGTTCTTATGCATGGCTCAGGACCTGCAGTGGAAAGGCTCAATTGTTCCTCGCCTTCCTCTGTAGACAATTTGGCTGGTGGGGCCTTTTAATGCTTCCTTGATGGCTTCAGTGCCTGGTTCATGAAGGAAAGGATGTTTACCAGATCAACATTCCTTTTTACAAGGTTCACATAACCTGCAGCAGAAAATGCATGCACAGAAGCCTTTCTGCACAACAAAATGCAGGAGCATCCACTTTTTGAAGCAGCTCTGATTAACCTATTTTCTGCATGTTAAAGGTACGGCACTCTTGCACCCATGCAAAGGGAATTGTGCACTCCCGATTCCTCACTCACAGATCTTTATGGGTAGCCAATTTGACACTGCCCAGGCCCCTCCCCGGGCTTTGCAACTATTTCTGATCTTTGTTTTAGATTGAGAAAGAGGTGGTATTATTTAGAAATCATGCCATGATTATGCATTTGCACACTTTTGCCATACTGTCACCCTGTGATTGCGAAATGGAACATACAGAAGGAGGGTAGGGAAAGAAAAGCCCCAAGGGGGACACACAGAGCAGCTGATCTTAATCCTGCGAAGAATCCAGAAGCAGAATCTTGGTAAACTGTTGGGTTAAAAACCTCATGTAGAGAAGTCCCAAGAGGTCTGCTGGAAAACACTAATCCAAAATTGCTTCTGCCACTTTATACAGTTAATCATATCAGTTCTGTACTTTTCCAAAAAAGACACATGGCAATTTTGGTCAGATTTGTCAGTTGTCAGTCTTCAAATTAGTCAATGTTTTATAGAAATTTTAATCTGGACTTCTTATAATCTTAGGGGCCGGCTATTCATTATACGTAATTATGGGTAATTATCTCTCCATGGTTTTTTTTTTTAAAGCAATACTACTTGTTGGAGGCTGGGAGGGAAGATTTGGAATGGAGAAAGGTACAGATGAAGGGGCCAATGGATATTAGCATTGCTCCAAATCAATGCTCCCAAGTGACTCCATTCCGCATCCTTTCTAGTGTTATAAATGCCTCTCTCTCCCTGATACAGAATCTGCTGCCCATCTCTGCCTCTCCTTTTTCTCTGCTCTCATTTTTCTTCCTGAAGTGGATGGCTTTGCTTAAAAAAGAACAGCGTGAACACAGGTGTGGGACGCATTAGGGTACAATCCTATGCACATTTAGACAGAAAAAAAGCCTTATGATTCCCAGCATCCCCTAGCCAGCATGGCTAGCACTCCCAGGGGGATCCTGGGAGCTGAAGGGCTTTCTCCTGTTGAAAAATGGAAAAGATTGTGCCCTCAGTAATTCAGCTCTGCTACCTCTCCATGCCAGTATCTAAATGATTGGAAAATGGCTAGTGGAAGTATGACTACGGGCCAGTATAAAAATGAAAATAATACCTCAAATTCTATTAATTTGCGACCCATGTCAAAATTTTCATGAAATTTTTGTTTGTGACCTGATTTGGTTGTGAACCAAGGCGTTCATGAGCCGAGGTACCACTGTACTGAGTGGGAATACAGAGTGGGAAACAGAAGAGAGGAGGGCGGGGGGGGGAGATACTAAAAATGGATTGAAGGTAGGAAAAATACAACTTTTAAAATCCATTTTTAAGTACGTGAGCCATGTCGCCGGGCTGCGGGCCAAGTCACTGCCGGCTTAACGAGCCCTGGGGCAGCTGCTTGACGGTGGTGACGCTGAAGTCACATCCTTCAATGGGCAAGATGCCGCCGTCGAGCGGCTGCCCCCGGGCTCAGCAAGGCGGCTACGGCTTTCCCACAGAAAGTCTTTCCCCACCTCATCTTGGGCTTCTGCTGCAGCCTGAGGGAGTGGAGCAAACATTTTTAATTATTTTTAAATTTAATTAATTTTTTAATGTGCAGTGTGCATAGAAATTCGTTCATATTTTTTTCAAACTATAGTCCGACCCCCCCAACAGTGAGGGCAGTGAACTGGCCCCCCGTTTAAAAAGTTTGAGGACCCCTCGTCAAAAGCATCTTGGGGCACAATTCTGCTTACGAAAAATGTGCACAGTCCCTGCACATTGTGTTGGTTTTTTGCTGCAGTTGAGCCAAATCCACCCCCACTTTCAGTCAGTGGGGACGGGGTTCAGACCCCTGGCCTACATGGTAACACATTTTGTAGTCTTTCAGGTGTCACAAGGCTCTTTGGTTGTTTTTGTTGCAAGAGACTGATGCATTTTCTCTACCATTGCTAAAAATGGTGACATACAAGTGGGGAGAGGCAGAGCAGGCAAAACTCCTGAGCTGCTGAGTTATTCCTTTTTCGAGGATTCTCCTCAATGAGGCGTTGGCCAGGACGAGGCAGGTTAGTTTCGGCTCTCCCTTAAGAGCTTGTGCTCCCTTAAGAGCACAAACATACCTCTCTGCACATGTGCACATCACCCAGGGCTTCTCAGGGGTAAAGTGCAGGTTTTGAGCTCCACAAAACAGTCTCCCCTTTTCCCCACAGAAATGGATGATAACCACTCACTGGTATAAGTCATGTATAGCACGGTGCCAGCAAAAGCTGTCTTTTTCCACTGGTGACCCCAAAACTGACGGAGGGCCCTGGGTTTTGCACCTCCCCTTGAATGATGGGCATGGTGTTCAGTAACCTGCCCATCCTTCTACCACCTACCCCCAAAATGCCACCTAAAAATACCTTGGGAACATTTTCCCCCTTCCCCCCGTTTCCTCCCTTTCAGAGTGCCTTCCAAAACGGGCTCCTCTGCACATGAGAGTGGATTTTGCTTTTTTTTTTTTTACTTGCTGGACACGTGTACCTGACATGCGCAGAATTAACAGCACGTGCTACAAGATGCACCTGTGGTGCTTGACGGTGGGTGCCAAGCCGGAGCAACTAGTCATCAGAGCAAGAAGGATGTTCTTGTTTTGATAATGAGGACAAAGAGGGACACCGAAGAAGTGCTTGCCTCCCTGGGAGCGTGAGCGATCCTGAAGCTGAGTGCCAACGGCTCCTTTCCTATCACTCAATCTGCTCCATCTTCCCACCTCCCCGAGATTTCTTCCATCCTGGCTTCCCAGGAGGCCCTGGAGGGGGGCTGAAAGGAGGGGCCTGAATGGGCACAGCTGACCTACCGTTCAAGGGACAGTCTGCTTGCGGCTAAGGGCATGGTCCTGGTCTTGAAAGTGTCACAATGGGATGGCATGTTGGGAATTTTTTTTAATGTATACATATTTTACACGTTTCTGCCCCAAGAGAGACAGTATTCACCACAAAAGTAACAAAAAACAGAATCTTGCCAAAACAAAATCGAGCAAAGCAAGAAGAGCACACTTTAAAAAATTGTCTCCAAAAATCACACAGAATGCAATAAATCTGGTGGTAAATTCCAGGTACACGGTTTACATTTCACGACACTGACAATGACACTTAGCCTGAAATGTATGTGCGTTTTGAACTTTGCACAGCTGTGCCTGAATATGAAATTTGTTCTGTTTTAGTAAATTGTGATTTTGTAAAGGGAACCAGGACGGGTGCCATATCCCACATGGAGTTTTTCCCAGAAAACTCTTGTGCTATTTCCCTTAGAATTGGTGCTGTGTCTTGAAACACTGCAGAGGTCAGAGTAGCTGAAGAAGTTGCAGTGACTTCCAGAGAGACGAGGGATCCGCAGAGGCTAAATACTGACAACACAGCCAGTCCTCTAGCTCCACGTTGCGCTCAGCATCCACGGCCCTCTCGGCAAACTTCATCATGAGCAGCGCCCGCTTCATGTCGATCCAGTTGTGAAGGGCCCTGTGGAGGGCTTCCTCGTGGTTGAGAGGCTGGTCCGTCAAGTCTTTCCTGGGACCCCAGAGCAGGCACTGCACAATCCGCTTTGCCTCCGTGATGCGGATGCGCTTGATCGGGTCCGCTTCCAACAGCAGCTGTGCGAGCTGCTGGAGCCCCCGAGAATAGATGGACAAGTTGGGGAGCGCAGGCAGGTCGTCCTGGCTGTACTCCTGCTCTCTGAGGTTGGCCCTCACTTCGAATGGGTTGGGCTGGTGCAGGAGCTCATAGATGAGGATGCCCGTTTGGAATTCATCGAACTTTTTGTACTGAGAGGCTGAGACGATCTCGGGGGCCAGGCGGGCCTGGTTCCTTTTCACGCTGGCCTCAGCAGCCCCCGGCTTCTGCTTGGCTTTCAGAAAGTTGCTGATGATGAGCCTGGGCAGGCGGCCGTCCTCTTTGGTTTTACTACTGCTGCTGCTGCTGCTGCTGGGCAGCGGCCTGCAGTGCACCAGCAGCAAGTTCTCCAGACAAAGGTCCCTGTGGATGACGCCGTGCTCCTTGAGGTGCTCCAGCCCATTGCAGAGCTGGAGGAGCAGGAAGCACACGCGCCGCTCGTACAGCTCCGGCTTCGCTTTGTGGAGAGGCCCCGCGTCCCGCACGAAGTCGGCGGCCGTCTGGTGCGGCACCTCCCGGGTGATGACAACCACGCAGTCCTGCTCAGGGGAGGCGTTGCGCGGGGGCCCCTGGCTGTCCGTGGAGGCGCTCTTCAGCATGCTGGAGGGCACGGAGGCGACAAAATGGCCACAGTCCTGCTGGATGTTGAAGTGGACGGGAACGGAGGGGCTGCAGCAGGAGGCCGTGGCTTTCGTGTCTTGCGTTTTACAAATCTGCAAGCAGAAAAGGGATAGAGGCTGAGAAAGTTTTGTGCAATGAGGGGAAGAGGCAGCCAAGGAATGAAGCATGGGCTGCAGAGAAATGTGCGTCCACAGAGCCACCAGGGCTGGAGGTCTAACTATAAGCTCGCAGGGACCAACCAGGCAGGCAGCCTGGAGGATGTGTGTTTGAGAGCGGTGCAGTTGACTGGTTGCTCGGACCGAAGTGCCAGGCCAGAGACAGAAGCATTATGGGAGCAAGCCTGGCACTCTGTTTCACCTGAGCCTCTCCTGGGCAGGTACTGCCAAATGTACCTGAAGTAACACTTCTGTGTTTTCTTTCAGTTCTTTCCTAAAAAAAAAAAAAAAAACCCAAAAAACTTTTCTGTGAAGACTCTGGCCTAACGATACACCAGTGCCTTTGTACCATTTCATCCCCCTCTATAGCTTCTCCTCAGCCTCCCCGCCCTCAAACTAAATGTAGGCTATAAATAATCAAGGCAGAGTCCTACCTCTTGTTTAAGTTACCTTGCAAAATGTCTTCCAGGCTGATGGGGCTGAAGAAACAAATCATAATCATATTTTGTTTTAGAACTCCCAAAGAAAAAGATGGCTAGGGCTGGGCACCTCACAATAGTTGCTTCTAAACCACTTCTTCTGCACATGTCAATGTATTGTTTTATTTTATAATATATAACAGCAACCTGAAGTCAGGAGCTGCATCCCTGGCTTGTTATCTTAATAACCCTTTAGCTCTGCCACACAGCGAGACTCCTCAATGTTGTGTTTCAAAGCATTTTAATTTGAGAGTTTATTTATATCTGATCCTGAGCTGGAAAGTAGCATAGGAGCCCTCTAGTCTCTGCAGCAACAATCCTGTCTCACTGTCAGCTTGAATGCAAAAAACGAGTCACCTTTGGTATTCTGCAGAAAAATGTTACAATCCCCAAATCCTGCAGTCATTAACTGTCCCTGACCGAGTCTTAAAAAAGAACGTTTCACCTCCCCATTAAAGACAGACAAGAAAGAAAAGAAACAGAAACCTGGATGTTAAGTGGAGCTTGCCTGATTCTCCTGAATGCTTTTCTGCATTTCAATTCATATAGAATCTGAAGAGGTTCAAAAATATCCATGAACAAAGAAATGTATTTAAAAGCGCCTTCTACTGAAGGTCAGTGTTGTCTCTCTTGCAGTTGCCTGATATCACACAAGCGTTTGGTGGATGGGAATAAGTAGGAGCTGGTTTAATGGAACTGTGAACAGTGGCTTTGTTCTGATTGCATGTTATAGTGAAAATATTATTTATTAATATTTTAAATGCTCTTGCTTGAACCTATTAATCGTTGTAAGTGCCTTTCCTTGCTTTAGGTTTGAGGATGGGATGTTTTAAGATGGTAAGGACACAATCCTATGCGACATTCACATGGTGGGCAGACATGCACCTGGTGGGCATGTTGTGAGCGGAGCCGGCTGGAGCCGGGGGTCAGACTCGCTCTGTTTCTATGTATTTAGACAGGAAAGCAACCTGCAACTCCCAACTTGGCATCCCAAGGGAACTGTAGGGCTTATTTTTATCTAAACATGCCTAGGACTGCACCTTAAATGCATTTCTTTGATTTAACTATTACACATACTGCCATTGTTCTCTTAACTTGCTGTGCAGAACTACATTCTTAAAATCCTGTTGCTTTTAAGCACCCAGACTGAGCAAAGGGACACAGCCTGCATTTCCTTTCTAGGGTTGTGCTTAACCTGATCCTGTGATTAAATTACAAGCATGTTTACAGGACTGTCTTAAGGGAGGATAGTTTGAGTGCCACACTGGACGGCAAACCAGGATCTGGGAGCCTGAGCTTCTGCACCTAAAGCAGAGTGTGCGAGAGGAGTAAATTTAGAGAAGCAACACACAGTGCTTTCCCTCTGCCTTTTCTTCAGCCTTCTATTCCCGGCTACAGCACACACCTGCCATTTCTCCCCTCTAAACTGGGACACCCCTTCTTTTTTTACACATCCAGTGCAGCCACACACTCCCAGCCCTATCGAACGCGTAGTTCAGCCACAAGAACGGGGTTTAGGAAGAGAGAATGGTTTGACCCAAGTTTCCTCCCAATTCCACTTATAATTCTGTGCGCGCACACAAGAAAATGACGAACAACAGTGCCTTAGCTCTCAGAGATGACAAGAACCTTGCCTGAGCTCAGACTTCCAAATCGACAGACTTGTTGAAGCCTGACTTGAGGCAGCGAGCTGATCAGAAGCTTCTTTCATGTCTGCACCCAGTGCAACAATCGCAGGGCAAAGAAAGACGACTCAGCTGCTAAGCCCTGAAACTATTGTCTATCAGAAATATTCCAGCAATGAAAATGAAAGCATTCCTCAAAATCGCCTAGCTACATTTCCACACTTGGCTGTTTTGCACGGCAGCTGAGCTGGTCTCTTAGTTCTCTTTTTGGCTCCACTTCAGTGTGCTACTGTCTGCCAGCCTCAGACAATAGAGGGACATTTTGTAATGCGGGGGACACACGCGTGTGGTCTGCAACAGACACAAAAAAGGTTTGTCTCCCTTCTCTTGCAGCCACAAGAGGGTCTGTACATAAACATCTGCTGGGAGTCCAAACCCAGTGAAGGCAGGCCTTTTGCCTTTGTGAAATTGGCACCAGTGCAGACGACACACCGTGTGGTGCATTGAAAATCAGCCCCCAGTTCACACCGTGTGGAGGAAGAGAGATGGCAGAACTTCAAAATTATGCAAGTTTCAGACCTGCCAAGGTCTAGTAAGGATTTGTTTAGGAATCTGAGGCCATCTGTGCAGCCTGCCCCATTTAAAGAGTGTAATCTTATCTCTACCGCAAGGATAGGAAGAGGTGATCACCTGGGCATTTTGTTCTTGTGAAATCTCGCCCCTTTTGTTTAGCAAAAGTTAAGTTTCTAGTCCTGGTGACTAAAGGAAAACCTGAGAATGTGATGGCAACATGCCACCAAAACAGGGATAGGCAACTTTATTGGTCCATGGGCACATTTCTCAATTTGAGAAACTGCCCACAACATGGACATGCTGCAGAAGAAAACACTGACATGCAATCCTAATTTTCTAAACATGCTTCTGGCTTCATGTATGGCCCAGAGGCATTAATGGGGGAAAAAAGATGGGAAAGGCCCTCATTGCACTTTGAAGCCATCTCAGCTGCCAGTAAGAAACTGTGTTATTTAAAAAAATGTGAAAAGTAAGAGTGGTAGGACACCTTGGTGGACACCAAGGAAGGATTTCCAAGGACACACAGGTGCCCTTGAGAGTCCTGCTGCCTCTTGCCTGTCCGGAACGCAATAGCAAGGTGCCCCAAGATGTTCACAAATATTAAGGTCAGGAAAAAGATGGCGACCACAGATGGAGAACTCATTCATTCATTCTGATCGAGCAAGAGGCTTGAGGAAGAGAAATCTCCAGGAATTGCACCCTGCAACTCCAAACAGGAGCATGTGGCGTGTCTGCTCCAGGCACATCACCTGACAGGAATGTAAGTGTCATGCTTCCTCCTAGGCCTGCCGTTATACCTGTGTTGGCAGGGAACCATGACAACCAGGTATAGCTACACCCTGTTGGCTGGATTCCAACCTCTCCGCAGTTCCGCTTAAGGAAGAATTGCTGCTGGCAGGCTAGTCAGCAGGTACCCTGTGAATTCCATGCCCCCTCTGGGTTTTATTTGGCACATTCTGGACCGATTTCTTAGAACCACCTTCTGTCTTTGGGTTTCTGTGCTTGTACTGACTAGGTGCATTAGACTCAACTGTTTGCTGGATCTGTCCTTTTTCAAGCACTCTCTTATCATGGAATGGATCCAGTCCCATTAGGTGCCACTTGCCACTGAATTTTGCCAGAAGGAAAATCTGAAGTGGACTTGGTACTTCTTGCACAGACTGTGTGATGCAAATTGGCTGACAGCAGCTCTCCCAGTAAGACGAAATTCAAGCAAATGTGGAGGATCCTTCTCAGGTGATTTATCTGAGAAATTTTGGAGCAAGCCAAACCACATACCCTCCCCGCCCAACACAATGCCTAGTGAAAATTCTCTGCCTGAGGGTGCACGTTTAGATAGGAAAACTGTCCTTTACCTCCCAGCATTCCCTACCTAGCCATGCTGGCTGAGGGATGCTGGGAGCTGTAGTTTATGTCTAAACTCACACTGGGCTGCATACTAAGTGTTAAAGACTATTCACATTTCTTAGGGGGACTCAAGCAACTCTGGAGGGACCCCTATGTCACCCAAATTCAAAGCAAGTAAGGAGGGTGCTCCACAAGTGAAATAGGTAAGGCATTCCAAGGGTTTCCAGCATGACGCAAGAAATTGCCGGAGGGGTGCGAGGAGGGCTGTCCCCCAGGAGGTGACCCCTCTTTTGACAACAGGATCAGTAAAATGGTCAAAAGGTCAGTGCATGTCATCAGCCCCATGGCCTTCAGCATCACCCAGCCATCTGGACATTGTGGGCCCTCTCGCTCTCCAGATACTCCCCTGGGAATGGCTTCCTCTTCTGCTATGTGTATGTGGGGGGAAAGGGGAGGTGTGAGCGAGGGAGCGAGGCAGGAATAGAAAGAGGCGGGGTAGCTTAGGGAGAGGAAGCTATGCAAAGCTGAACACCTCACCAACTTCCGCCCTGGGGCCCGAGCAACACTGTCTGCAGCCCCGAGGCAAGGCTTCCCCGCCGCAGGACAGTAGCAACCCCGCCGCTACGTACCTTCACTGCGTAGGTGCTCGAGGGGTCCTTGGAGCAGGTGGCGCAGTAATAAATAGCATCCCCAGAATCACAGCAGGGCTTGTTGCAGGTCAGTTTGAAGAGGGACCAGTTGTTCTCGCTGAAGTGCAGCTCGCCCTTCTGGTCGCGCATGAAGCAGTCCTCACATTTGGAAACGAGGCGGCGCAAGGATTCCGCATAGAGCCCCCCCAGCTTGGTGTACACCCCCTCCTTGCTGTCGATGTTGCTGAGGAGATTGTGGAGCTGAAGGCTGGAACCTGAGCACATCTGGGCAGACATGCTGTGCTGGGAGAAAGACCGTGGCGGGAGGTTTTTGTTCTGGCTGCAGCAGGCATTGCTGTTCCTACCAGAAGGCGGGAACGGGAAATGGGATCCTTTGAAGGCTTTCTCCAGCGATTCAGAGGAGGCAAATGTCCGCTGGTTCTTTCCCATGTGGGAGCCAAAGGGAAACTCCTCGTGGGTACAGACGTTACTTTCTGACTGACTACAGTTCAGCTTGGGGCTGGTGGGAACGGCTGCTCTGGCTGGTGAGGCTGGGCCCCAGTAGAAACCGTCAGGCGAAGAAACCGCCCTGCTGACTGTTTTCTTTTGAGGCAGAGGGGGTGGCTGCGAGGGCTTGGAGGGTGGCCTGTCCTTGCTGGGGCATGCGGAGAAATGAGCTGAAGGAAAGATCTGCTTCCCGGTACGCGTGGGTGAACGGAGACTCGCTTTGCATATCTGCCCTGAAACACACCCAGACAGTAAATGAGAAGCCAGAGATTCATGGTTAAATAAAGACCTTTTACAACATGAGTCCTAATATCAGGTTCTGCCCAGAAAGGGAAGGCTTATTAAAGACCGAGAATGTTCTACCTGGGACTCGATCCCAACGTACGATGCAGCACAGGCCAGTGACACAAGTAAAAGACGACCGCGTGACTGCTGGCCTTATTGACCTGCTGGGTGGGGCGGCGGCGGCATGGGAAGCAGTGCCACAAAACCTTCCAGCCCAGGAGGACTTTCCCTTAAGCAGCAGGGAAGCCTTTCCATGCACCTGGACTGACACAAAAGGTTTCTGGGGAGACAGCAGCACCCCAACAGCAGTCACTTTTGTGCAGAGGCTCCGAGACATATTGGAGTATCACCAAATGCCAAGGCCTTTTGCATGTATATGCACACATATGCTTATGCATACATATTACAGTGAAGAGAAAATTCAGTTGAGAGCTTTGGTTTTAGTCTTCATCGATAACACAAAGCTGTTAGATTCCGAGATGATGGTTTTTAAAATAGTCACAATTTATTTGTGCACTGCATTTTCCATTATTGCTTAGCACTCCATTTATTATTAGATTTATATCCCACTTTTCTTGCAAAGAACTCAAAGTGGCTTACACCATTCTCCTCCTCCTGTTCTCAGTCTTATCCCCCAACAATCACCCTGTGAAGTAGGCTGGACTGGGCGCCTGTGACAGGTCCAAGGTCACCCAGTTGGCTGCATGGCTGAGTGGGGACTAGAACCCAGGTCACCTGAGTCCCAGTCCTGTCTCTTACCTACTACCACACACTGGCTCAATGGGGTTCACACGCAACAGATAAAGTAGCCACCAGTATAATCCACTGCAAAAGAACGGGAACAAAGCAATTCCAGTTCATTCAAAACAAATAGAAGGTTTGACTTCAGGTGGTCTGGAGGCCCATTTCCAGCCACCAGGTTCCCCCAGGAGCCACACTTGTGTCACCCAAACTGCAGTGGAGATCCCCAAGGGCCATGTTTAGCTCAAAAACAAGCTAAATCTGGCACCTTGGCACCTCCGTAACAGTTTGCTGCTGAATTTTGGCAGTGACTTCTTTGCTGCTGCACCATCAACTTCCAGCAGTGTGGGGGCAGCAGGAGAGGAGAGGTGGGGCTGCACTCAAGGCCACATGTGGCCACAGCTGCTCTGAATGCTGCTAAAACATACTGACAGTGCGGTCCTACACATGTCTGCTCAGAAGTAAGCCCCACTGAATCCACTGTCAGACTGGGCATTTATCTGCTCTCTCGGTTCCTCACTCACAGGAGTTTGGGGTGCTTTGCAAGGCCTCTTGCCCCTCTGCAGTGCCCCCCGTTGCTTACAACTGTCTTAACAGGTGGGATTCCATGCAGGTAATCACAGAAGAATGCAGAGTTAATGGCACAACATAAAATAGATGCCACTCGACTCATCCTCACTTTTGATGCCCAGACAATAACTCTAATTATTTTTGCCTACAACCTCAAAACATCCATGCCATCGGTGCCTTGTTCAAAAGCACGGGCAGGGATCAAAGGTCTTCTCAATAAAACAAGCAAACAGATGTTGATACAGGCCTGGAACTTTCCCATTCATCTCCCACCCTTCTTCTACAGATGTACCACACAGCGGGTAATCCCACCGTCAGTCAACAACTGATGGCTCAGGTGAGGCGAAGGGCCAAAGTAGAGGTGATCTTGGCCCTGCCACAGAGTCCCTACACTGTGGCAGAGTGGGGAAGGCCAAGCCCTCCAGCGTCTCAACACCCTGAGCATTTGGTTCTAAAATGCTGCACGCAGCTTTGCTTCCTACCAATCCTGCCAAGGATGTTTCAGCTCCCCATTCACTTGGGTTCCCCATAAGATAGGAGAGTTCCAAGAAACCATACAGGGATGCTTCACCACAGGTGAACTGCCCCACTCAACTTCTGTGAGAAAAATCACCTGAAGCAGACTCCCCCTGCCCTTGATTAGCCTTGCACATCCCTCTGCCACTGCTCAGCAGCATCTTTTCCTGGCAGGACACCACTGTCTGTGCGGCACAGAAGACGGCCAGGAGCCACGCACAGGGAAGCACTGCAGCCCACGCCATCCTTTCCTGGGAAAGGC
The DNA here is from genome assembly GCF_004798865.1 of Varanus komodoensis. Lineage (NCBI taxonomy): Eukaryota > Metazoa > Chordata > Lepidosauria > Squamata > Varanidae > Varanus > Varanus komodoensis. The sequence goes on from NW_025336646.1 coordinate 681,021, forward strand.
ACCTTGTTTTCCTCCCTCTCTGCAGAGTGGCAGAAAACAGATGGAAGGCTATGCAGTTCTGTGCTGGCTGAGAAAAGTTTCCTCCTTTGGGGCCAGCCTCGCAACGCAGCCCACTGTCAGAGACGGGACTCGGCACGCTCCCCTTTCCTGCCAACCCGCTGGTCTGTGCAGAATGCTCCTTTTGGGGTCAAGGAGTAGGATGTTCATTCCTCCCCAGTTCCTCATTTTAAAACCCATCAAGCTTCATTAGCGGCAACTTGTAGAGCTGAAGTGTGAAGCCCTATGGCACGTGTGGCGTTCCTTACGTGCCGTGAACTGAGAACAATGCAATTCCTAGATCTGTACGGGAAGCAAATGTGTCCAGTTGAGGAAATTTTATTGGAAGATGGAGTCAATGTTGTGTTTTGAAGACAACTTGGCTCTCATCCACAGCACCGGACAGTAGCTGCCAAAGAGTCGTGAATATGGTACAGAGTAAATATTTAGGCAACGTGGCGAGCTGTGTGTGGACTTGGGGAAAAACACATACCTGCTCAACAACAGATCCTGGAGAAAAGTTTGCTTGGCTGCAGCATGGCTTTCTTTAACAGAGTAAGTCAAAGACTCCTGTGTGGTATTTCCCCAGACCTGTTAGTGGAGGAACCCTTCTGTTCTGTGCTAAAATTCACTCTCCCTCTCAGAAAGGGTTGCTTTGTGGTAAGCAGGAGAAAGAATTTGGCAGCCCACGGGACTCCACTTTCCGTGTTTCTGCGTGAGTCACTGGTTGGTACACCTCCTGAATCCCAGCCCAGAGCAGTCAATCTCAAAGAGACAAATCAAACATTCTCTTCTTTGGCTGATGACTTCAGGCTAACAAGAGATGTTCTCTATTTCATTTTGACAGCTCATGAGCCATTTCCCCTTAGCACAGAAGTTTGCTGCAGCGTACTGCTTGGGAATTATGGAGTTGGAGAAAAATGTCCTGTTGCCTACAGAGCTGCTTTCCAGCTTTGTTCCTACAAATGTCGGGCTTCTCCAGAAGCTTGTCAAGGACCCACGACTGTGGTGGCAACAGGCCCTTCGCCACAAAACGGCCAAACTCTTTGGAGTTGGTTCCATATTTGGGCCACGCAGTGTAGTTCAAATTTGGTGAAGGTTCTGTCAACAGGTGACTGTTATGGGCTGTTAGCTTCCCTTCAGTTAGCATGGTTTGACAAGTAAGGGTTCTCTATCTCACACATGTATCACGAGAGTAGCAATCTGACAGTGCTTCACACAGTGTTCTGTGCTACCTGAACATTTCTGCAGCTCTTTTTGTTTGCTTTTGAGAAAGTGTGCTATTATTGGAAAGTGCTGGAATAAATGGAAACATTTGTGTATTTTCACAATTCCACTATTCCACAGTGCCACTTTTGGTTGTATAATGGAACATACAGCAAGGCAGAAAAACGAAATCCTTAGGAGTAAAAAGGCATGTGCGAAGGAGCCAATCATCTGGACACAGAAGCCTCAGCAAAGTGGCAGGTTGAAAACCTCATGCACAGAAGCCCTTTGAACAAGGGCTAATTAATGGGCAACAAAAGCAGTTTATTTATTTATTTATTTAAAACATTTCTATGGCGCCCCATCGCAATAAAGCCTCAGGGTGGCTCACAAAACATCAATAAATAACAATACAATAAAACCCCAATACAATAAAACCCCAGTGCAATAACATCTCAGTGTATTCTCGGCTAAAAATTAAAAAACAAACAAAAAAACCCTAGTTAAATAAATAAATTAACAATTAAAATAAGTTTTAAATAAAAAGGTCTTAGCCTGGCGCCAAAAAACAAATAACGACGGCGCCAGGCGGACCTCTCTGGGGAGCGCATTCCATAAATGGGGCGCCACCACAGAGAAAGCCCTCCTCCAGGTATTCACCCTCCTGATGTCATTCACAGATGGCTACTTATATTTAGAATCACAGCCCTGCAAGGTGGGTAGAGGTTACAGAAAGGCTTTTCTGATCTCTTACTGAGAAATTTAATGTAGACAGAGAAAAGCGACTAAGATTGGCTAGGAAATGGAGGGCTTGCTGTATTGTTGCTTTGGGGTGGATTGCTGCTTGCTTGCTTCTGTACCTCTGTAATATTTGCTCAAACTGTGAACAATCCCTGCAATGAAACACAAGAATCTTTCAATGTTCTCCTCTCCGAAGGAGAGCTTCCAAGGGGGAAGTGCCATGTCAATTACAGCGCCAATTTCCTCTTGGATGACTTGGGGAAATGGGAGGGCAAAACACCCCCTCTGCAGAGCACTGCAACACCATGTCAACAGATGAAACTGACCTACCTCCATTGCTGATGGTGTTTGCGTCCAAATTCAAACTGTCTGTGGAGCCAGCTGTGAAAGTGACGTGGATCCCCTGGAAAGTGGGGCTGAGGTGTTCTGTAGAATCGCTGTCCAACCTCTCCAGCTCAGAATTGCTTTTGTTCATTTTAAGAAAATGCCTAGAGATGGTGGGAGGGGGAGAGGGGAAGGCACCATGAGAATCTATGTAGGACACAGTTGCGTCTGGTCTTGCAGAATGTGGCTATGTCTACACAGAAGCCCCCTGTGGCGATCCTTTTTGTTTCAGGTTGTTTGTGCCCATTCCTCCTGGTCCGACATGGGTTTTTGTGCATTGGTAACGCAGGGCAACAAACAGCATCAGATAAAAGCAAGGAGACCAGGCAAAGGAGAGAATAGTTTCGGCATGCAATGTTAAAACCTAGACATGTCTCAGCCTGGTCAGCAGCTGGATGGGTGACTGCTTGGAAGAATCACATAAACCTCTCGGAGTAAACCAAACCAGGACTCCTATGCAAGGAGTTAAAACAATTCAGTTCTGAGGAGGTGGAAAGAGGAGTCAAAAGATATAAAATCATGTTCTTCTGCACGGGTATTCCAAAGCACCACTCCTGGTAATAAGCTTTTGCATCACTATTTTCTGCACTGCATTCCAAATTTGTTGCAACGAAACAAAAAGGACACCTGGATTTGTTCTGCTCTCATCTGTTCACGATTCCTCTCTTCATAGCATGGAGGCTTCTACATATAGAAGGCAGAGCAGTAGATTTGCTTTGATTTTCTGCAAATGGTACATTTGCAAAAAACCCAACTAGGGCACTCTACTAATTATTTACCAAAGAAGAGCAGATTTCCAAGGTGCAAACCATCAAACCTACATATTCAGCATGTCTTATCAGCAGCTGAAGATCATATCAAAACCTTATACAATTATTTTCTTATCAAGCTGTTATGCTCTAAGAGCATGATTTGCAGTTCCTTTCTTTACAACGCAATGCTGTGTTATTAAACTATAGAAATGTTCCTTTATAAAACAACTTATTCCCCAATCCTGAGCATATTTATGTAGTGCTCCTTGATTTTAATAAATTCACTTTCGAGCCAACATACTAAAGATTTCAGTCTTAGACTAGCTGGACACCCCTTTAATAGAGACATTTTATTTCCATCTCACCTCAATTGTTTACATGTTTTTCTTTACGTGTGTGTGTGTGTGTGTGTGTGTGTGTGTGTGTCCACCAACTGTGGATATTATTTCATGCACCTGATGAATTGGACTGGAGTTCACAAAGCTTATTCCACAATACATTTGTTAGTCTTTCAGCTGTCTTATTTTTGCTGCAAAAAACTAATAGAGCCAGTGGTGCCAAATGGGCAGAACTTTGGGCCAGAAGTTCCCCTCGGCAGAATGGGTGGTAGGGTCCCTATAATGCAGAGGCTAGCTTGCCACTTTCTGGACCTGTGTACAGGTAACAACAGTTCTTGATTAGTTTATTCCAGGACTTGTTGTAGCTGAGAGAGAATGAGTGTGTTTAGGACTTCCAGTCAACAACCCAGGAATTGTTGTTGTTGTTGTGATGTCCAAACCTGGAATTTTGGGTTGATAAGGTGTTAAATAAGCCACAGTTTAACTCATCAAAAGAGAATGGGTGATTGTTGGGTAAACTCTCAGCTTTTGCGTTGAACGTTGGAACATTCAAATAAAATTGGGCAAGGTTTAAGATCATTTGCAAAGACAGCCAATGTCAAATACTTGTCAATATTGTTAAAAAAAAAAAAAAAGGATAACCAGAGGCCTATTTGGTCTCAATTTTTTACCATCTTGGAATGTTTAAGAGTATCTCCACAAAACACATATATTCATATATGTATCTTCATCACCCCAAAACTCTTTTCCCAGGTTAGCAGTTTTGTTTAGGGTCTACACACACACACACACGTCTTGCAGAAAGGGAGTCATATGGTAACTCCAACACCATCCCTCATTCCTATTCAGTTCAATAGTTCTAGAATTGCTTAGCCTTGTTTCTTTCAGAACCTGTTCACACAGAAATGTTTGCATTCAAGCTAGTATTTAATTAGGGAAATATTCCACCTAAATATCTACAAGGTAGCTAACAAAATTATTACAATCTGTAATAAAAACAAAATAATATCTTAAAAAGGAAAAAAAGTCAACATGACAAGAAGCACTGATCAAGGAGAGCCATCCACCAGTTTCTAAGGGGAACTTACCATCCCAGCAAATGGTGTAAAACCAGAAGGTCAAACTTTTGTCCGGGAGGGTTTGACATCCTCGCATGGAGTCACACTAGTGCCATCCGAGTGGCAGAAGCATTCGGTGGCACCGTTTCAGGACTGCAAATGATTGTCTAAAGCGGGCCAGCTGCCTCCACCAAGCACCGCAGCACCGATTGTGGTGAAGTCATATGTGAGGAAAGGACTCTTTATTCCCACTGTCCTCATGCCTTATGCAAAATGCACTTTCTGAATAGGGATAAAACTGAAAGAGAAATTTGCTGCTGCTTGGGGAATGGCAGCTCTTGGTCTTAGATATTGCTGTCATGCCAAAGAATAACCTCCAGCACTTTCAGCTCATGTTATATATAGCAGCATAAAAGTACATGGGACTTTTCAGAGAAGCAGATTTATGTAAGTACTCATTTAATTTACAACAAAAAACCAGAGTGTTCCATGGGAGCTTACATTTAAATTCCACCAGTCCAGGAGGCATGTGAGCGGGGATGGGGGGGTGGGGGGAGAAAAACAAAAGACTGCCATGAAAAACTAAAAGAAACAAGAAAAAATTACAACATGAGAATTTCAGAAAATACTGCCAAAGCAATGTCTGTGCACTGTCTGGTATGGCGAGTCAGTGCTATCAACAGTTCAACCCCACAAGACGATGCATTATAATGTATTAATGTCTTCATTATATTTGCATCATCACCACCAGCACCATCTTTCATCTCTCCTACATGTTGGTCGACATCGGCTTTCCTTGCTCTGGCACCCTCTCAGTGTGTTGGAATGCAACTCCCATAATCCCCAGTAAGCATGTTCAAATGTGCATTATAGACGATGCTGCGCGATGCATCATGAGGCCAGGGAAGGCTGGCCTACCTCTTATATTGTATCAAGCACTGGGGAAAGACAGCAAATAAGGTGATGGTGGAGGGAAGTGGAGACTTGGGTCGAAGGAGAGGAACTGAAGGGAAAGTTGAAATTTGTTGGGTGAAAGAAAGGGAGGCAGGAGATTATGGCCAGCAAATACACCCCCACCTTTGTTTCTATAGAGGATGGTTAAGACACAGAGTTCAGGGAAAAGGGACGTGAGGGAAAAGAGGTCCTTCAGAGGTGCACCTTTTCAAAGAGGGGCAGAAAGAAAAATTTTCTATGGCCCTCTGACTGTGGAGGGTGGATATATGCTGGAATGTGTCAAGCAAAATGCTGGTCACATGTGTCTAGTCTATTCCTAACACCGATGCATATAAAGAAACAAGATGATCCCTTCAGCTTCTTAAGTTGTACACAGCATCTTTCTCCATTTAAGGGCATTTCCTTTTCTCTTTCTGGAAAAGAGTTCTGTGGAATTTAAAAGCTTGTCCATTTGCGAGGAAGAGAAATCTGAAATAAATGGGGATACTGCATTTCCAACTTACTCAATTCAGAAGAATGCAGTGAAATGGACCACTTGGTCATAGGCATGAAAGGAAATGAGGCACTGCACTATGAAAGCTCGGTCATCTTTCAACAAGATCAGTCCCCGTTCACTGAGGTCACACAGCGAACTGTGCTACATATTTAAAGGACCAAAAACAAAAGAAGAGATAGATAAAAGCTGCGGTTTTCCTTTTGTTCCTTACCCTAAAAAGTGGCACAGAAGCACACACTGCTTTGCTCATGAAGCAAAACTCAGAATGATGCGCGAGTGAGTGGCTGGCAGCACTTGGGAGGCAGCAGATGCAAATCATTAAACACCCCAACAGCACAAACTTGTTCTTTTCTACTCAGAAGTCCCAATGAACTCAATGGGGCTCAGTACCCAGTAGGACTGTAGCCCTAATTTGGATTCGTAACACTCCTATTTCAATATAAAAAGATACATAGAAAAGTACAACATTCATCCAGAAAAAATGTGGAAAGTGCGCTCAATTTTCCTGCTTCATTTACAGTTTACAGGCAAGCAGAGTGCCAAATGCACAAAGCCTGCGGGCATACATGAAAATTTGGAGGAGATGAGGTGCCAGGTCTAACACTTTGGCAGGGCTAAGGAAACTGGCACAATTAAGTTCCTATACTTTCCAAAGTACATAAAGCAGCAGTCCCTGCTAACCGATGCCAACGAATTAACACAAACACGAGCATTTCGAGACCTAGCTAGTTTTACATCTGAATAAAGCAAAGATGCTTTTTTCAGTAGTGGAGATCTGACTTAAGAAAAACTGTCAAAACCAGAACTCATTGTTGATAATGGAACATTTCCCACAGAAAGACTTTCCTCTTCTTGGGTTTTCTTACTCAAAAAGCACTGCACAATCTAGAAAATCTGTTTATAAGTACAATTTCCTATACATTATCAAAGCAAACTATATAGCGAAGGGAAAATGGAAGATGTTTATGTTAATGAGATGGAACAACAATGAAAACATGACAAAGACATGAAGAATCTTTCCCAGGCTCCAGTTGAGACAGAACGTAATAAAATCTTAATACCTTAAGGCTGCCTTTCCCAACCCGCTGTTCTCCAGATGTCTTAGACTATAACTCCCAATTACAACTGGGAATTGGAGTGCAACATCTGGAGGGTGCCAGGTTGGGAAAGGCCTTAAGGCCTTTCTGGTTCCACAGACGTCTAAGGCTTAATGAAGGTTCTTTGCAAAAGAATGTTGAAAGATTAGGTTTGGACCAGGTATTTCAGGTATTCTCACGAATGACCGTCTTGCAAAAAGCCCAATGAACATAATCCCATGATGTCTGATGGTGGAAAGCTTTAAAGTCCTAAAGTACAGAATTGTTCCTGGAGTTCCAAGCTTCAGAAAGTTGCTTTCTTAGCCTGAGGATTGCATATATTCTTAAAAATAGCTACTGATGGATATAAATTAGGCAACACTTGATAAATCTAGTTTTTATGCTTACATTTCAAATTTGACATATGGCAAGTTCCTAAGTTCTCAAGAATAAAGCAAAGTCGTCACACACCTGCCTTCCCAGTGTGGCTGGGCTACTATACTTCTCCAAAAAAAAGTCTTTCAAACACTTTGTGTTACAAGCTTTGTGTCAATGAAAACAGAAAGAAACTTCCAGTTAATGTAGTAAAAAGATCAGAAAAGGAGGTGAAATAGAACATGAAATGTAGCCATTCCTTCCCTGTTAAGAAGATTCTGAACTGGTCTAAACAGGTGTTTGGTCAGTTCTCCATTAACCTTGGGTTTAAAAGCTAACTGACAAGAGATTCGAGACAGCCAACTACTTTTCTTTTAAGAAAAAGTATAAGGAATGGCTGTTTAGAGAGTTAGACCTTTGATCCATCCAACTTGGCAGGGTCTGTTTTGACTGGCAGCAACTTATCAAGGCTGTTGGAGTTCTTTCCCCAGAGACACCAGGGACTGAATCTTGGCCCTCATATATGCAAAACATTTCTCCCTGCATGATCAACAGCTGCAGCCCAGGATACTTCCACATGAGACTTTTACCTCACATTACCTGCCTGGTTCATGGAATTTTACAAGCGATCCAGCTGTTGCTATCTGCGATTTCTAGCCTTCCCATTGCATCTCTCCTTTTTTCCTTTCCAGGAAAATATCCATTAAAGAAGAAAAGATGGAATAGCTACGCAATGCCTTTTGATTGTTAGCACCAGGAGCCCTCTGTGTGCAAGCACCCACACAGGGAATTTCAGCACATAGAGCTTTCTGCATCCTTACATGACAAATTGCATCCCACTAGAATACCTTTCCTACATAGATTTCAAAGAAAAAGGAGCAGGGATGGAGGGAGGAAAATTTTCCATAATGGACATTTTTCCTATATTTATTTTTCCACAGAAATGCAAGTACAGTGTTAGTCAAGCATGACATTTTTCCAGTTGTAGTTTTTGGGGTAATTATCCTTAGCAAACATGTGACATAATACATATATTTCACTGAAACAGACAGAAGTCTTTGTGAAATAGAACTAATAAGAAGCTACAGCAAAACTGAAGAATCCCCGACAGTCATGGAAGAGAAATGAACTCGGTTGAAATAGATGAGTGGTTCACAGCACATCACACACAATTCTTTGGCTTCCTAAAATTAATTAACATAACCTTCTCCAACCTGGTGCCCCCCATGCCAACTGAAGGGTGCTGTGAATTAAAATACAATGAATCTGGAAGGTATGAGGTTGGGGAAAAGTTGAATTACAGTATCCACTACTTTCAGAAGTACTTTGTTTCTTTCCCACTTTTAAATAATAAAGGAATTAAAGGAAGTACATACTATTGTTTTTAGAATCCTACAAATACTCTAATAAAAGCATGTATATAATATGGTATTTAAATCACAATTCCCCCCTCAAATATTTCAGTATATTGGGACAATAAAGACTTTCTTTAGCTTTGCTGTTTATTTGATATGTGTTTAATATTCTAATTTAGTCCACTCGCTAGTGATTTTCTGATGCAAAGTGATTTTTTTCCGATGCAAATGACCATACACAGAGCAGCCTGGTCTGCACAGGAAAATGTTCCAATTTAACATTTTCCAGAAATACACAGCAGCCTTGTCCTCTTTGGCCTCTGGTTATATCTAAGAGGAGACTCAACACAAGGGGCAGGATGCTAGTGGTACTCGGCACTGCGCATGGAATTTAAGGTCATGAGGAGCTCTTTTAATCCTTTCTTTAAACTTGCTATTACATTTTTTATTCACAGTGGCTTCCTGTAGAGGGTTGTGCATTAGGGAGGGGGAGTATTTTCCACATAGAAGGTCCCAGCATCTCCAGGTAAGACTAGAAAACATCTTCCTGAAAGTGGCTGCCGGTCAGTGTCCACAATGCTGGGCTATGAAGTAGCTTCCTCTGTACATTGTTATTCCAGAACATTATGAATAAAACACACTTCCTTAGAGTCAAGGTAGCTTTCTTCTCAGAAATGGAACATATTTAGCCATTTTAATCATCAAGATTAATCATCAAAAATGTTGTGTGCCCCCCCCCCCCCGCATTCTTCTTTGCTGTCTTTGCTACTGTTAGCAGCTGAACAATTATTTCCACATTTTTGGACTTGATTACATATTTTAATAGTCTAAAATGGGACAGCAAATTTGATTCAGTTTAACAGAACCAATTATCTCGTTGGTGTGCTATAGTACTGATATCTGGCACTATATTGTTTTTGAACTATTACTTTTCCTTAACAAATTTTAGAATTAATACTGGTGGCCATTTTAAATCCTTTTCTCTTTCACATCAAGTTTTCTTGTTAAGACATTGAAGTGTATCTGATCTGAAAAGGCTAGTGGTACAAAAGACTGCCACCATTTTTTCTTTCTTTCTTCTGTTCCTCTGCCTTTAAGCACGATCTGACAATCAAAAGTTAAGGAAGGTAAAGCTTTTCCTTGCACAGATATAAAGCAATAGGAAAATGGTCCCAGACCTTATTTCTGCTTTCCAAACTACTGGTAGAATCTGAATCATGAAACAAGTGTGTAATCTAATTCCTTGTGCACTTCCCAAAACATTTTGGGGAACATTTTGGAAGCTACTCCAGAATTATTTTCTTCCACAGTTCTTTGTCCTTGCCTCTCTATAGGTTTACAACTACAGATGGCTAAATCAAGTCTATTTCCAGTCCATGTCAGTTTTGCATACATTCAATCCAAAGGCCATTCTGTAGCTGTTTTTTTTAAATTGCACATAAATGTGCACACTCAAGTTTCCCTATTTTGGGGATTTTTCTGTGCAACTTTCCTGCCTTGTATTTGCATTTTTCTATAGAAAGACTTGAGCTGAAAACTGCACTGCAAAATTTGGAGAAGTACATAATCTAAACGAAAACTGCATTTCCCATCTGCATGATAGTGCATGAACATGTATATGAGATCCACTCACTTCAACTAGGGGGGCAAACAAAATCCTCACCCATGTGGGAGAGTTCCTCTGTTAATTTGACTTGTTTCTGGGTTTGAGACAAGGTGGGAGCTTCCTGAATCTGCAAGAGCAGAACATCTATATAGAAGAGAGCTCAAGGCTGGCTCCTAAACACTCTGGGGCGAAAAGAGGAGAAATAACATCTGGAAATGCCTTTCTTCAAAGTAGAAAGAAATTAGATAAAGTTAGAATACTCTGAACACATGCACAAGACCAATCCGATGTCAGCCTTTGCAACCTGGTACCGCGCCCCCCCCGGATGTTTTGGATTTTAACTCCTACCAGCCAGTAGTTAGGGTTATTGGGAATTGTACCCAAAACATCTGGAGGGCACCAAACTAGGGGATGCTGCTATCTATGCATGCATACTTAGAGGTAAGTCCTACTGCTTTACACACAAGAAAATTTGCAAAGAACTGCAGCTTCAATTTAGGCTAAATGCATAATCTGAGTTGCCTTAAGTCAAAATTTCAATTTGGAGAAAGAAAAGGTTGAAGATTGCTGATCATTATGATTTTATGTGGCTGTTCTATAGTTTCCTTTTCAAAGGGGTCATGGCTTTAAGTACTAAAAATAACTAAATGAATGCCAATTATTTGCCATCTCTCTCAGTCAACCCTCCTTCCCTCCTTTTAAGTGTTGCCTGCAGCGTATTTCTGGGTAATGTACTAAGACCCACTTTTCCTCACATAACACAAAATGGGATTATTTGCTCATTGACCATTAATCAAAGCCAAGGTTATTTCACAACATCCCCTCCGCTGATCCATCACAACCCAAGAGTTTAGAAATACAGACCTATAAAATCTGGAAATAAAGGATATAATTTCAACTTTTCACAACTTTCAGCATTGAGACAGACCATATATCCCAGGGGCTTGCTTGGGACAGCCAGGGTGAAACTCAGCTGCCCAGTAAGATCTTTGGGTTGTTATATTTTCTTTTCTGTGGAAGTGGGGCAACATGCATGTCAAAAGGGAGTGAGGCACAAGGATTGTGTGCACCCTCCCTGAAGGCCCTCTGAACCTCAGGAGAGGAGAAACAGTGTTCACTCAGACCCTAATGGGTGGTGCAGGGCACATCCTGGACCCACACTATGTAGGGCAGGGTTAGACAGACTTTAGTCTTGTAGGAACTATTTCATCTTTTATAAAATCCCAAAGCCTGGAAACTGGAGTCAGAAGCAAAACTATTGCAGTGTGGTGTAGTGGTTAAGAGTCTGGGACTGGAGCTCAGGGGAACTGAGTTCTAGTCCCCGCTTGGCCATGGAGGCCAAAGACTCTCAGCCCAACCTACCTCACAGGGTTGTTGTTGTGGGGTTAAGACTGAGAGCAGGAGAAGAATGATGTGTGCTGCTTTGAGTTCTTTAAAAGAAAAAAGGCAGGACAGAAATCTAGTAAAAAAACAAACAAACAAACACATAATTGGAAATCAGAAGGCTGCGGCAACATACTGCAAATCACCCAGAGATTACTGGTGTGGTCTTCTTTTTCATGGTCCTTTAAATGTGTTGTACTCCAACTCCCAGCATTCCTAAGCAATGGCCATGCTGGCTGGGAAAAATGGAAGGTGCAGTCCAGCACATCCAGTTCCAGTAAGGGGGGGACCAGGTTGGATTCCAACATGCTTTTGCTTGGGCACTGAAGCTTACTTGGACAAACAGGGAAACAGTGGCGACTTCTCTGCACATGTATATGTCTTGTAGACAAACAGAGAGCAGATGTCAAAGCTGGAGGGTCTACTTAGTTTGTTAGATGTCCCAAGATCCACCAAGCGAAGGCTGCTGTAAATGGCAGACACTTCAAATCACAAGAATTCATTTCAAATGCCCGAAGTGAACCGAACTGAACCCAGAGTCTTTCCGTACAAAAATCTATTCCCATCTAACTCACATTTTCTTAATTTTGAAATATAATTCAAAGCCCTTTCTGCATGAATGTGAATATTATCAGCCTTATTGTGAAACAAATGCAAGTCTGCCACAAATCATCCACTGGTCTACCAACAGATCTGCAGCCCCGACCCATCCTGAATAGCTCTTGTTAAGCAACCCACTTGCAGTGTTCTGGCCTGGACACTCTTTGAAGGCAATGCCTTGCAGAGAGTATTACAACAACCCAGCCAAGGGGCTCCAATGCTGTGAAGCACATTGGCCAGAGGTCCTATCCCTCTACGTCCATTTAAGTCAAGTGTTGCAGTACAGGTGGTTTCCTATCCGTATTAAAAACGTCTGTATGACTCTAGAAGAAAACTATATTGTCTGACTTTTGCCTGCCTGTTGAGAAAAGAGTGGGGCAGCAATCCAGAGGATCCCCCAGATCTTCATATATGCAATAAATAAGTGCACCACATTTCTTTAATTCATCATTCCCAGTTATTTTAGCTTCTCTCTCCCAAGAACAATATTCCCTAAGCACAGTTAATCTTTCATCTGCCAAATAAACAAGCACGGGCCTTTTGCGATGGCCTTCTCCTCACCTCAAGATGGGGCAGCTCTGCAGGGTAAGTGTCTGAAACCATTTTACACAGAACGTGAAGTTAACAGTGAGCATTTTTAGACACACATCTGTTTTCTTGAGACCAACAGTGTGCTTTTGCTTTCACTGGAGGTTGCTGGTTCCAGAAACGTTACTGATTCACTGGTACCCCAGTTGAAACACCCATTTTATCAGCTATACAGTTTTTTTTTAAAAGGTTCCAAAGTTAGACAAAACTCAGGCCTGACTCAAATGTTGTGTTGTGGTAGAGCAGAGCAGCGCTGTTCTGCACAGGATGCTGTTCGTGGTATGCAAAAGAGGGGCTTTCCTGGCCCAATTAAAACTGGTAGAGACAACTGTTTATTTTTATTTATGTACTTCATTACTATACAGCCAATCAGCCATAGCTCTCTGGGCGGTGCCAGTAAAGCATAAAGAAAATGTTGTAGCCCAACACACCTGCAGTTAAAACTCTTCTTCCAGGCCTAATCAATTTCTTTCTTTATATTGGCTACACCGCTTTCTTATAACAATTTCTCCTCCAATATATGCAAGGTCTTTGCTTCTTTTACTTTTGGAGCTGCTCTCCATTTTTTCTGCCTGGTTAAAATGGACTAATTCATATGGGAATCTCCTTCGCACAGACACTTGGTACGGCATCCACAATAGATCCCCACAATTACGTGAAAAAACAAAGCAAAAGAAACAACAGCAACATGAACCCTAAGGTATAGAAAATGTTCATCTTCATTGTAATATTACTACCTATCTGAAGATAAGGCCTCACTGGAACCATCCACAGGTGACACAAAAAACATTCGGAACATTATGCAAAATGTACAACCTCAGGCTGCAGGTTAGGATTATCGCTCTTTCACATAAAACACTCTGTGCATGTTAAATAGCACATCAGAGAGAAAGGATTCACAAGCAGGAAGAAACATAACTGCCATGGCTACCACTAGAAATTCTGGAAACTGCCGTCTGTAAGGATAATGTTTGCTAGGATTTTTAAGTGGGGAGCCATTACAATGAAATGGCTTTGAGGCTGTCATGGTGATTGAGTCGATCAGTAATAGTTCCCCATGCACACCACAATGTGATCATCTGCCATATACGGCTATTAAAACCCACTTCTGTTACTTTTCTGTTTAAGGACTACTTTATCAGTCAGAGCAATCATTGCATAAACTTTCCACTCAGGGAAGCACCCAAATTACTTCCACAGGAGGGCAGGTGGCAAAGTGGGGGAGAGGACAAACAGTTAATTGTCGCCCAAAAGCCCAGCGTTTTACAAGGGAACATTCATTTCTGTACCTGGATTGTTTCTTTGGCGGTGGAGGCGGTGGTGCGAATTCCTCAATTCCATTCCTGTCTTTAGGGAACTCAAAGGCAAAAGACGCGGACTTGCTCATTCCTCCAATCTTGTTCTCTTGCACCGAGCATTTCTCCCCCTGATGCAAAGTAAAAGTACTTGAGGAACTGCTTGCTCCATTCCCTATTTCCATCTCCGGCATATTTTTCAAGAGTCCCTGCTCTTCTTCCTCTTCTTCCTCTATCCGGCACTGCCTGCTCCAGGATAGATTATAGTATTTCTGTCTTCTCTCAGAACCCGAGGCAGACAGACCTCTGCTGGAGTCTTCGGGAGAGATCCTGCCCACTAATGAACACATGGAGGGAGGTGGCCCAGAGCCACTGCAGTCTGCACCATTTCTTGGAATGTCAACATCTTCATGGCCAGGGCTGTCACAGCTTTCACCAGTGGAAGGACCCCCCGATTGTATAAGAGACCCTTCATCTCTAGGTGGGCTCCCTTTGGACAATTTTGGGGGAATCGCTGGAGTCTCACCAACCATGTTCTTGCTAATCATTTGGGGCTGGAAACCAGGGCCACTTTCCCTTGAACTTACTTCACTGCTTGCTTGGGGCTCAAAGAAATGCCGTGTTTTCCCAGTCTCTGGGTTAGAAGTGGGGCTGGCACAAGGCCACTGGACGCCAACAGCCGAGTCTGGGCTGCTAAGAACGATGGTCCGGTTGTCATCTTCTGTGTGGGCTGCCACAATGGTAATAGTTGCTGTGACTTGTGTGGCAGAATCTGGAAGCTCCTTTTCACAGTTCAAGGGGAGAGCCCGCTCTTTCCAAAGCCCATCCTCTGGATCTTTACATGGGCCGCACCCCTGGGCATCACTCCTCGCATGTGCATTGGAATTACTCGGCTGAGCCTTTTTCCTTTTCGTACTCTCTGCATAGATCGGCTCATTTTGAGGACCTGCTTCAAAGGAAAGCTGCCGTTCTGCAGAACTGCTTACATTTTCTAGACGCCTGCCTTCCGTTTGTTCTGAATCCAGGACCAGAGGACAACATTTTCCCTGAGACAAACCAAATGGGCTGCTGCTTTTTAGCACACTGTCTGGCAGAAATCCTAGCAAGTCTGTTTCAGAGCATAAGTGGTTATATGCATAATCACACGGAGGGTGTTTCTCCCTTTGAAAGTCAGGATCTGAATTCAGAACTCTGCTTTCCCCTCCACTGAAATTCCCTATCTTGGACTTGGCTCGTGTATTCATGGCAGCATCCTGCCCCTGAAATTTAGAAACTGGGTTTTCACTTTCTGGCCACTCCACTTTGGCTCTGGTATTGTCAAATCCCTGATGGACAGGAGACTTTCTGCAGTAGTCTGTGATGGAACAATACTCACCACCTTCACTTTCTACATCAAGGGAACTACATGTACTATCTTTCTCTGAAAGCGACGCTTCTCCTCTTGGGTGGAGGGGAGGGTAGTTCACAGGGTCCAAGGGAGAGGCAACATATCTGTCACTGAGGGTGGATGTCTTGTGACAGAAGCCTGCATCTGGCATGGCTACCCTCTCCTTGCTGGCCACGTCCGCAACATCCTCCCGTACGCCCATATCGCCCAGAAATGTCATTTTACTGAAGGAGGTATTTCTTTCTGCCCTGCTTTCAAAACCTGTGGGGTCAATCACAAGGCGTCCGTGTGAAGTACACTCAGCCGCAACGTTTGGAATGGTGCGCTTCCTTATAACATTATTGCCGATATTGTCAGCGCTTGCTCTTTGTTCTTCTCCAGATTTCTTCAAGATGTGCTTTCTGGGTGTTGCCCTCTTGCTGACCTGCATCGGTCAAAGAGAAATACAGAAAAAATAATGCAAAAATACTTAAGGAAATCATTTGACCACAATTGAATGCTTTCAAGGCTGATGGAGTATATGCTAACTTTCACCCATTGCAATGAATGTATACATTCTGTCACATAAAGTGCAACTGGGGAACTCTGATATTCCTATCTGATTGGTCTAGTTAAAGTAACATGTGCTTTGGCTTTGCTTTTAACAGCATTTCACCTAATAGGCAGAACTAAGTTTGTTTACTAGGAAGGTCTAGTTCCTGATAAACTTTGTTTTATGTTGTAAGAATTAGGTCAGGTGTTCAATTTGCAGAATTCTCCTCAGTACAAAAATTTCCCCATGTGCAGATACAAAGGAGGTAAGACAGGGGTGGTGCCAGTTACTGGGAAAATGCAGGACTCAGGCCTAAAACAAACAAAAAATGCAGAAACAAAAAAACAGAAAACAGAAAACTGCAGGTGTTAATTTTTATATTTATTTATTTAATTTAAAACATTTCTATGCCGCCCCATTCGCCGAAGCCTTGGGGCGGCTCACACTAAAGGGCTCACACTTTAGTGTCCTTTATACACTAAAGGACCCTGCCTTTTAAGGATACCCCCATTTGAAGAAAAAAAAAGGATGTATGGATGGGGGAAACGGAGGGCATCTGATTTCAGAAAAAGACTTCAGGCAGAAAACCCGGGGAGCGGTGACAGCGAGAAGGAAAGCACATGTGGGCAAAAAGCCAGGACAATCAGCAGCAGCAAATATCATCTGGGGCCCTGTACATGTATTTCAGCAAGTGTCCACAGTTTGTATATTAGTGGGGCAGGTGGCCTCCCAGACAGTAGTTTGTGTATTAGTGGGGCAGGTGGTCTCCAAATGGAAGGTCTGATATCCCAGTAAGCCACCTGCTACCAACAGCACCTTTCAGATGAGGCCCAGCCTTCTCCCTGATAGACCAGTCTGCCGGGAATATTGTTAAACCTTTGTAGGGGACCATCTGCAGTCTGACAACCTGGCTCACATATGAAGAGAAACCACAGTGAGTGAATTTCACTCTCTTCTCTTGATGGTGCTGGCTACCATTTTGAATATTTGGGGTGTAGCCAAGTCATGCTGCACTGTAGCTTCTGGTTGTGTGCAAACCTGGAACGGGTAGGTTGTTAGGGTGGTTGACAAGCCCTACTTGGGCTGTTGTAGTGTTGAGAGTGGCTTATCAACAACTCTCCCTTGCTGGGGTCACATGGAACAAGAAGCTCTGCTTTGCTCCCACAACAGCCTAAATATTCAAAATGGCAGCTGCTACGGTAGATTAAGCCCGTGGGACATTAACATAGGGAAATGTACTTGTTATATGAGCACTTGTC
>NW_025336646.1:698541-878358 GCF_004798865.1 Varanus komodoensis
ACCTCAGCAAGAACTTGAACTAAGTAAGGAAGACTGAATTTAATGTAGCTAAGTGGCCCAGAAAGCATGGAGAAGAAAGCAAAATATTAATTGTTCCTGATTAGATAAGAGCCATTTTCATTCCAGCATCAAGGATTTTTCTCCCCCAGGTTCAGGTTGACTAATTATTTCCTTTCTCTTCTTCTACAACTGAATTCAGTTCCCTTATCAGTGCCCTCATCTGTTATAAGCATTCCAAAGGCCTAGCCACTCTTCTCTGTAAAGCGGCATCCGGCTTATTGAGAAGCCTGCCCATTATACAAATCATCCACATCAAGGAAAGGAATTCAAAAAGCTGTGTGGCAGCCACCTTTCCACAAATGACAGCACATCCCTTATGCCTGGAAAGCAATTCTAACCCATCACCTGTGATCTCATTGTTGTCAACAGAAAAAGAGGTGTCTTTTGCTAATGAGCACATCTCTCCACCTGTACAGCCTGATCCAGAATGTAGTTCTGGCTGCAATCCTTTGCTGGCATATTTGGGAATAAGTCTCATTAACACAGTAGGACTTAATTCCGAGTCAGCATCAGTTCAGGTTGTTAGCATGATGGGATATTTTTCATTTCTTTCTGAGCAAATGCTAGACTCAATTAAAAATAAGGCTCTGGTGAAAAATGTATTGAACACTGCTTGGGAATGAATAAATAAACCAATGCCACCACATTGGTATATTATGCTTGTTTTATTTATCTATTATTCTGAAACATTTTTAGGCCACCTTGAAATGATAAACCCTTATATGAACGTTATGTGCCGCATTTTAACAACCTACAGGATAGAATAAAAACCAGCCTTTCCCAGTTGGCTGGGGGATTATGGGAGTTGTAGTCCAACACATCTGGAAAACACCAGGTTGAGGAGGGCTGGAAAAAGTATACTGAAAACTGCTGTCTGGAGCAATAGTTGCCTTTTGCTTTAAAATTAAATCAGATGTGAATGTTCAACAATCAATATTTGCTTTTGAACACTGTTCTGTCACCAAACAGTATCAGCATTTTATTTAATGATAAAAAAAATGAAAAGGTACTAATCCCTTGATTTCTGACAAACAACATCCCCTCATGACCATAATGCATCCTGTCAAAACATTAGCAGTGAGAGAGCTGTGCGTGTGTGTAAAATCAATTGTGTTACACTTGGGGTTTGTGTAAAACCACTTGGCTTTAAGTAGGCAACAGCTAATTTGCATCTTTAACTTGCTCCGTATTTAATTAACACATAATTAACATTCTTTACAGGAAAAACCACATGGACTTTAATTGGATCCAGGTTATAGCTAGCAGATAGAGAGGAGTCCTGTGAGGCTGCCTGGGCAACATGAAAGTTTAGAGGTGTAAGATGTCAGGTTGTGCTTTTGCTGGCAAAGGCAAGTCAACATATTAAGAAAGAGAATTCTTATTTGCACTACCTTTTAACTAACCAATTACATGCACAGAAATTATTACTGAAATCTCAGCACTGGAGCCATTTTGAGGTACCGAAGGAAATAACTTACAGTTGAATAAACAAAAGCTACCATGTATAGAAACAGAGTGAGTCAGAAGGGACTTCCCGGGCCATCTAGTCTGACCTCCAGCACCAGCTGGCTCCACTCACAACATGCCCACCATGTGGACGCCTAAGAAAGAAATATTATCTGCAGCTTGCAATCCTATATACACACTTACCTGGGAATGCACCCCACTAAATTAAACAAGATTTACTTCTGAGTAGACACCTACAGACACAATCCAAAGGGGCACTTACATCCCTATCTATTCCTTTTTTGTTCCACTGATTCCCTTCTGAAAATTGTGAATCTCACCAATTCTGCTGCTTGAGTGGCACCCACTGCTTATGCAAGGGAGATTTAGCACTTTGTAGGGAAGTCCCAAAAGGATCAGAACAATCTCCTTTAGTTTCAGGTTGGCCTGGAAGCACTAACTACCATTGCATAACCTGCCCAAAAGGACCCATCTTTGAGAAGTGTAGGAGGCATTCTGGAAGGAGGGGACAAGCACCACCAAGCACTGATGTACCCTCCTGCTCTAAAGCACGGCAGCTGAAATAGGCCATTCAGCTGTTTTGCAGAGCAGGACAAACATGGATGCAGCATGGTGGCAATCTTCTGAATTCAGAGGTTTGCAGGCCTTCCCACAAGACTGCACTCTAATAAGGCGATCTTCTCTGCCCAAAGTGTGAGAGAAGGCTGTGCATTAGCACCTGTTTTATTTAACCAATTTCTGAATGACCTAACTCCTTTACCAAACTCAGCTGATACTCATTCCCCCAAACTAGCTGCTGTGGGGGTACCACAGCTGCTCTATGGTGAAGACTCTGTCTTCCTGATCTATAATGACAGCTCCCCAATTAGAAAAGCAATTGACTGGGGTGTACAAGCGGACACCCTGTGTGTCGTGCACAACACACGATCAGTACCACAGGTTGCACAATGTAATGTCCAAACCTAGACCAATGGGCACTTTAGGACTATGGTTTGTTGTTGGGTTAACTGTTCCATTTTTATCCCCTAATTGGGCTGTCTGGGTTGGGATGTCATGCTGCACAGCCTATAAGGGAGCTACTGTCCATGTGATGCAGCAGAGAAGCCAAGTGCCTGATGCTGAACAGCAGCTCACTGGCTTTTTTTTTAACCAGCAGATTGTTGCTACATGCAAAAGAGCTTATGGTCACAATAGAGGTTGGCACTGTATCATTTGCTGAAGGCCTCTGCCCATTTTTGTGAGGCTACAATAATACATTGCATCAAAATCAAGATCTTAATTTTTTCTAAACACAGAGAATTATATAGTGGGGGTTTTAATGGAAGTCCAATTGAACAAGCTTGCTCTATTTTTAATTATTTAAAATGAGGTTTTCAAAGATCTTCTGCACTTTTGTTGGCCTGTAACAGCCTAACAACTCTCCAAGGAGTCTGTTTTGCATAGGGTGGCCAATTAACAGTTATGGCTTTACAGATATTTTGTACTAAGAGTACAACCTGGCTCTTATCTGGGAATCCATTTGGATACAAACCATAAATAATGAGGTTGAAAGTCACTTCCTCAGAATAACTTGTGAAGTCGCCACGTCTAGTTCTCCATTTGAACTTTTGTCTTCAGGCAAAGAAAAAGCGAAGAAGTTTGTTTGTTAAGAAAAGATACTGAATGGTGAAACTCGGCCACTACTTTTGGCATTTAATTCCCAATGGGAAGCAGAGGGGCTCACTAGCTAAAAGCTATTCCTGTCTGTAAGCCTCGGGTGCATTTACACTGGCTTGTATGAATGCTCTGCCATTTGCCATACTAGAAAAGAGATTCAATAAGGATTATTCATTGCAACCTTGTCCCTGTAGTTCAGGGAAATGAGAGACCGTAATGCATTTTAGAATATGGTCATTTCTATTGGGATATTAGGTAATAACTGGTTTTATCTTTCTTATCTAAGTGCCTTGGCAGAGACAATCTATTTTATGTTCCTTACATTTTAGTAGACCATAGTTAACTGGAAAGCTTGTTAAAAATCTGTTGCCACTGAGAGCCCAGCTTTTCATTTGCTTAGCATGGATAATACACTCACACACAGAGATATGAACACACCTTGCTTTTTCAATCTGGTCCTGGATGGCAACAATAGTTTTGAATTTGGAATCTATTATTTCCAAATAAAATTAAAAATTCTTTTTAAATTTAAGCTCCTGAATAATTAATTAATTAAACAATTCCTTACCAGTTATAACTAAGAAGTGTCAGTTTACTAATCTGTTGATTCAAGCTTGAAAATCTGAATTTTAATTTGAATTTAGCATGGGAAATGGCATGTAACTTTGGGCAGAAAAATCGCATGGTAAGGTTTGGTAAAGCCCCTAGTTTGGGCAATGGTGAGTTCCTGGGTCTCCCGGACTGACAAAGAATGTGAGAGCTGTTCATTCCCGAAGTTCAAATTCACAAACTATGCTATCAAAAACATCAAACAGATTTTGAAATCATGAGATCTGAAAGCATAATACATGTAGGGTTCTGAATATATCTTCCCTTTCCCTTTCAATTTTGTGGCTCTGGGGCATACTGCTGTTACAGTTTCCCATTTTCTCTACAACAAAGGGGGGGTAGAGAATTGCTTTTAAAATAAATTCTAAAAAAAGATTTCTAGGATTCTAAGAGCAGCCTTTAACCATCACAAATCCTTCTCTTCCTTGTACTCCATGCTATCTGATATGATTAATTCATGGACAGTCTGAAAAGGCTTCACCAGGAGTAGGTAAATGAACAGTTAACTCCGTTTTAAGTGATCGTGAGGAAATTTGGCTCATTAGAAACTGAGTCAATTAGTAACACTAGTATTTTTCAAGTTAATGCATGAAATAAATTGCATGTTCTGCCCATCCTTCTGGTATTTTCTTTACTTAATACGTCTTATCTAAAACTAGCATCGCCAGCAGTTTTTGCCTAAAGTAAAATGTCAAGGCAAATACAGACATTCCTGCCTGGGCAAAAGATCTAAGGAATTACAATGAGAAGCAAAAAGGAAGTTTTGAATAGCATGGTGACTTTTCTTCAGGGGGTGGGGTGTTCACACATCTCTATCTGAAATTCTTTTTGCAACTATTGTAAATTAAGAAATGACACCCAACTCCTTTGTATCTCAAGGTATATTTGCAACAGGTCTTTCCTTCTGCATGGAAACAGATGAAGCTGTTCATACCAAATCCTACACAGTTTCTACTCCTATGTCTGCTGCCTTGTGGGAGATCACATTTTCTGAGATAACCTGCATGACACCTGTGCAGATATTGAGAGAAACATCATATGTGGAGGCCAGGAATAGCTTCCTACCAGCACATCTCAGGAAAACACACACACACCTCCTCTCTCTTTCTAGTTTGCATGAAATGCTGCGCTACTGCTCTTCGAATTAATGCCACAGTCAAATGTCCTTTTTATGCAGAAGCGATGCTTCTGGGATGCCTTTATGCTGATCTACCAATGAGCATCGGGGAATCCCAATTATCCCCACTCTAACCCTCATGATGTCCCTGCCCATATATTTGTTTCTATCCATTAATCTAACTTAAATCCAAGTCACTACAATACTGGATACAACCCAAAGGCAGAGAACAAGGAACGATCACTCTCACTCAAGGCACCTCTGTTCCAAGAAGCAAAGAGCTTAAGATCCATTCAACCTGACTTGCCACCCGCCCCTCCATCCCCATTTTTACAGAAGTTATAGTTAGCTAACAAACAGGACATTAAACCAAGAACCTGGTTTGCTAACTAAGCACACAATTGTGTACATGTTTGGAGAAAAAAAAAAGGTCTTTAAACTTCCAAATTTCCCCAGCTAACCAAAAGTGGCTGAGGAATTCTGGGAGTCCAATGCTTTTCAATCAAAGCATGCGTGGAATTGCACCCAACTACAGTTTGGACAAAGCAAATGGAAATCTGCAGTTTGCTCCAAATGACAAATGACAGCTTCTGATGAGAAGGTGGCATAAGGGGGATTGTTGCAATGTTTGTATGTGATCTGCATGATTTATTACACAAACAATTTCATTCCAAAATGCTATCGCACCATCTGATAAGCTTTTTATTTTACCATTTTTGCAATGTTTCTAAAGGGGGAAAATCCATGATCTCTTAGCCTTAAATTCAGGAATCTGAATGGAAAGAGTGCAAGTAAGAGTGGAATGGCTCTAAACTTGGAAAAAAACTACCTGCATAGAAACAACAAAGAAGAATGGTATTGTTCATTGTATGCAGACGAAGACACTTTACTTCCACCTGTATTTACTGAAAGGAGGCTTTAAGTAAGCAGGCTTTTGAAAAAATCTTGAAAAGCATGTTCCAAAAATGGGGCACAACTCCTGAGAAGGCCCTAGTTTCCTAGTTATCACTCCCCTTTCTTCTTTTGGGGTTGGTTCCCTGAGAAGTACCTTTGCAGATGATCTTAGGGTCTAGGTAGGAACATAGGGAGCAAGACAGAAGACTATTTATTCTCCTGAGCTTTCAGTGGATTATTTTAATGCTGTTTTCTTCATTTTATTTGGTTTTTTAATGGTTTTATTCCTGGGTACCTCCTACTGCTGTTTTATCTATTTTTATCTAGTCCTCCTTCCAAGAAGTCCAGGATGGAATTCATTATTCCCACCTTCTCATTTTACCAGGATTATAATGGGTTTGTTGAGTGACCCATGGTCACCCAATGATCTTCATGTCCAAGTGGAAATTTCAACGTAGGTCTTTCCAAACCTAGACAAGGACTGCTCCATTCCATTGGAATTTACAATTAATTTTGAAACCTCCGAGACCAGCCCTTTGATCAGTGTACCACACCAATTCACAACAACCGTTTCAGTTGCAGTTAATCATTTATTGCTATATTTGTTTTAAAATTACTTTTTAAATTTTGTGGTAGACCCCTTGAGAGCTGTTTTGTTGAAGGCAGGACAGAAATATTTTAATCAGATTGAAGGAACATCGAGTATGACAGCATCCATACTACTGTATGGAAATGTCTTATAACAACAAGGATGCTTACTGAAAGAAAGTGGCATACAAAAAATGTTCCAAGGGTGCAGTCCTTTACACAACCAGAAAAAAGTCTGACAACTTCCAGCCATCTGCAAGCCACCATGGAAACTTAGTGAATTCTGGGAGATGTAGGACTGTTTTCTGTTCAAACATTTAGTTATTGATTTATTTTCCCCACCGCATGACTCTCTGGGCAGTTCACAGAATGAAAATAAACTACAAATATAATATCCATAAACCAAATTTTGACAATTAAAATCATACACAAGAATAAAATGGCAGCAATAAATGCACTGATGAACCATTAACAGTTGCACTTAAATTGGTTCAAGGTTACAGAAGCAATATAGTCAGTCCCTGGGTTATGAATGACTTCCGTTCCTGAGAAAATGGAAATTTGTCTTTAAGTCAAATTTCCATGTAAGTCTGATCATATACAGCTGTCTCCCCATATTCGCATAGATCAGAGGTGCAGGACCCCGGTGAAAGTGGAAAAACCATGTATATCTCTGCCTCCGCCCTGCCCAAACTTACTGATGCCACTTCTTTGCAGCAAGGAAATGCCAGAGAAATTTCCCTCTCCAGATATAGGTGGGGCAGGAAGACATGCTTTGGAGGCATTCCTTCTCTCCCCTTCCACCTCCTCCCTCTCTATGGTGATGCTTTAGAGGCCTTCCTCTCTCCCCTTCCACCTCCTCCCTCTCTATCGTGATGCTTTAGAGGTCTCCCTCTCCCCGCCTTTCACATCCCGCCTCTCTCTATGAGGATGCTTTAGAGGCATCCCTTCTCTCCCTTTCCATTTCCTCTCTCTCTAGGGTGATGACAATTTCCTGCAGGATTTTTTAAAAAAAAAATCAATAGTCTTTATGGAAGTTTGTTCGTAAGTACAGGTTTTTCATAACTTGGATGTTTGTAACTCTGGGACTGCTTGTACAACATAATAAAATGTAGTATAGTTAAAATATTAAAATATTGGAATATTAAAATAATGGGTAAATAAAGCTTTTGCCTGGCATCCAAAAGAATAAAGGGTGGACACTAAGCACACCTCCTTGGGGAACTGATTCCGAAGTTGGGGACACAGGCTGGCATCCTTAGTCAACGGGAATGGAAGATTAAAGTTCCACATATTATTGTATATAACTAATTGGACATATTGGCCGAGTGTATTGTCACATTCAACAGTGGCCTAGCAATGCATGAGCAAAGGGGAGCCCTCCCTCTCTGCTCTTTCTCTGGCATGACCACAAGGGCACTGGAAGTTTTTCCTTCCATTTTTAGCTGCAGTTTAGGGCAATGTCCAAAGTCAGATGCACTGTGGTTAGTCTTCGCAGCACTTTACAAAAACAAGCCAACCACGAACTGTGGTTTATGATGTTACCTTGTTTCAAGAAATGATAGTTAAGAGAACCACAGAGTTCAAAAGCAGTATAAAACTAGGGTGAATCAAAACCAAAGTGAAAGTGTCAGGATTACTTCTTCACAGAAATGTTGGGGAAGAGGGAAGGAAGATGCACGTACATCCAAAGACTCTTTCATGTGATACAACCTTCTTTAATCTTTTGCCCTACAGATGTTTTGGGTTATAGTATGCAGCAGGCCCAGCAGCATGGTCAGTGGTTATGGATGATGGGAGCTATAGCCCAATCAAAGTTTGGGAGGTCTATACTAAAACATAGTTTAACATAGTTTAGTTGTTATGTTACAGGGAAAGCAATGACACAGTCCCCAACCAATATTTGGCATCTCTTCTTTTTTTTTGAGTAATTTGAGTAGAAAGAGATAAAAACCGTATTTTGTTTTTGTTATTTTGTAATAACATCTGCAATGTCTATTTTCCCCATTCTCTTTTGCAACTGCAGTGTTTCCATAGTTAAACAGTAATAAAAGTAGTGTTTTGCACTACATCCAGGAGGCTGGTGACCCCGCTGTATCTCCAAACAGCTTCAAGCAAAGAATGTAGGAACTACCATACTGGATGGTAAGAAGAGTCCCCCTGATCCAGCCACATGTGGGAAACCCTCAAGAAATAGTATACTTCTGTATAGGTTTTTCTGCAACTGGTATGGATCCCATCTTTGATACCAGAGGTGACATATCGCTATCATGGCTGGTAGCCATTGATAGATCCACCTTTCATGAATTTGTTTAATCTCCTTCTAAAACTGGTGCCCATCCTCACTCCCTCTTGAGGAGGAAGTTTCACTATGTTTGACACATGCATCCGTTAACTATAGTTCAACTATGCACCCTAAACATGACAATCTTACACAAAGAGCTACGATTGGCTGGCAGCCCACCTTCCTCATAATCAAAAGGAAACCTAGGATGGGAAGCTGCACAGGAAGTAGCTGCCAATAAAGCTTCTTCCTTCAATTTTAAACATGGCATTCCCATGCTGCCAGTTGAGGATAGAAAATGACTACATAATTCAAAGGCCGTATATGATTGTACCATCTAAAGTGTGGAATCTAAGGCAGCCTGGGCCTGATAAGTATCTAGTTAATAAACCTCTCAGAAACACCCAAGTTGCGGAAATGTCTCTACAACAAAAATGTAGTTCAAAGGTAATAAATGAACAAATCTTTCTCCATGAATCATACATTGTGTTAAATGCCTCTAGCAGTCCTCGCACTGCAGACATCAACCGCAAAGCCAGAACTTCCAAGAAAAGCAAGCCTAGTAGGTCAGCAACCTGGATTGTCTTCTGTGGATTAGTATGCCAGGAAGCTACTTGGCACTCACAGCAATCTCTTGACAGCCAGTTAGTCCTATCACAGTGTTTTATTTGACACCTTCATCTCACAAGCCCCGAAAATTTAGGTTTGAATTGTCAGGTTGTTAAGGGGTGAGCAGCTGCAGCAAGCTGGTCAACTTTGGGATATTCCACCTTCTGCTGAGGTGTTGTACCTGTCCTAATCTGACTCCCATTTCCCCAAAGTGCACTGGGAGTGGGATGGACACAGCTGTGGTTCCCCAGGGAGTAAAGGCCAGGCTGAAAACCTGAGAGGAGCCTTCTTGATTCTCAGAGCAGCTGAGCTCAGAAGGTCCTGACGCCAAGGATGTGCAAACAGAAGTCTGCTCTTTTTGCTGGGCAGCAGCAGGGCTGTCCTAGAGGGCCAAAGGATCGAGTGAGACTAGGCAAGCACCTTGTATGAAAGTAATCATTAGAATCTTTCTGTTTCCCTCTGAAGTCCAAAAAGATTTTGCCCCCTTCCAACCAGGAACAGACCCTGAAACGGCATGTTCCCTATGTTACTGACAAGCAGAAGAATGTCAGCCCACTGGCTGCAGAACCTCCCTCGGCTTGTTCACAAAACCAACTAAAATAACAGATACTAGGACCATTCCAGGGCAAATGCAAATTTTTCAACCGAAGCAACCTTGTAGAATACACCCCACCCCTCGTTAATCATTACCTGTGGGATATCTGTGTTCAGGTTCCCATCCGCCCACATGTCAGCAACATCCGAGTTTATCATTGTTGGTTTAACAGCAATCGTTGGCTTGGAGTATGGCAAAGAAATTATGCTGTCACCCTCTGGAATGGTATGCTCAGCTTTGGCTCCGATTCCATTCAGATCCCGCGAAAGTTCACCGCTACCGCCCAGGTCCACCGGCGGTGTCTGCAGCTGGTGGAAGTTGCGGGGGCAGAAGCAGTTTTTGCAGGAGCCAGGCTTCCAGATGTGTTCCACAAAATCACTGCACACAGACATTTTCGAGGCCGCGTGCTTCACTCCGACTGCCCTCTGCATCCTGTGTACTCAGCTTTGCCACTCATCTTGCACGACTCCTCTCTGTGGCTGGTCTTAACAAGGCGGCGTGTCTGGTGACCAAGCTGGCTGCAGAGAAGGAACGGAGCACTACGATTAATTATGACATTCTCCGATCTTTCCACGTCCCTTCCTGTGCTTCCTTGCTCAATCTGCCACCTGCCCCGCTCCACTAGCCACAAGTTCCACTTACAATTTCTGTGCGTGCATCCACGTCACATGGCTCCCCCCCACCCCACAGGAAGCACATCATGTGAAAGAGCGACTGCACACTCCAGTGTCAAGTGCTGGAATTCCCAGTCCACCCCAGCCCCCCAAGCACGACACACGCATGACTGCTTAAACACGCATCCCTGATGTTCACACTTCATGCATGGCCCTGCTGCCAAAAATACTAAAGTGCCATTTGCAGAGCTGGTTGAGTAAAGGGAGTTTCTTCTCTGTGTCTTGCAGCTGCATATTAGTGTTATTACACAGCATTTATATCCCACCTTTTTCCTCTTGTGAGAAGCCCTTAAGGCTTGCATAACCCTGCTGTATCCTCACAACAACAATCCTGTGAGGTGGGTTAGGCTGAAAGTGAGTCACTGGCCCAAAAACAACTGGTGAGCTTCATGGCCAAGTGGGGGACAAGAACCCCAATCTCCCAGGTCCTGATCCCAGCATTCTAACCAATCACTTTGCACTGGCTCTCTAGAGGCATATGAATCTTTGGATCAGGATAAACAGATATTAAAGATTATTGCAGATGAATATTTCCCGTTCCCATCACCGTATCACACACACCCTCCCTTGCCTAGCAACACGGCCCACCTGGCTGTTCTGGGCACTGACTCAAAAGCCAGGAGCTGAGAAATCCCTTCTTTTAGCAGCTGCTTGCATCATGAGCACACAAGGTCGGTTGCCAATCTGGAGATAAGTTTCATATCCCCAGGGGTGGAGGGGTCCCTGAAGGAAATACTTCTATGACCTGGTCATGCTGCTTTTGTAAATACAGAGGGAAAGTAAATGCATATAAGAGAGGGTTGGGCATGAAGAAATATTTCTTGCATGAATCAAACAAGAACTTGACCAATGTGAGTATAGAAAAGCCAGTTGCCCTACAAGTAAAACATCCAGCATTAAATCAGCCATATCACAAATGAACAGCATGTCTGATTCACACACACAAATGCCCGCCCCACCAGGGCCCTTCTCTAGTTCCCTAGCACAGCCAATGTGGACACCCAAACATTCAAGGTCCATCTCATTCAGGAGGGAGAAAAAACAATGAATTCAAAACTGATTGATTAAAATATGGAGAAGATGCACAATTAGAAAAATAGACACCTTCTTTTAAAAGGTTCTTGATTTAAAATAAAGATGAATTGAATGCAAATAAGTTAAGCATTGCAAGAGTGAACCCATGGCTCATTATCACACACAAAGAGTGAAAAACCACTTTTCTATATTAAATAATGTATCTGAATTTTGAAGACAAATATTATAAATATTTTATACCAGTCTTATGTATTTGCAATTCATCTACAGGACAGCACCTAACCTCCAACACCACTACAATTCAACAATATTAAAAGAAATATTAGAATCCCTTAATTCTTAGATTATTTTATATTTTATTTTATTTAGGATATTTCGAGGCCACACATCACTTTCATCTCTGGATGGCTTACAATAGATCAGCCTCCCCCAACCTGTTGTCCTCCAGATGTTTAGGAATACAACTCCCAGCATTCCCAAACATCAGTCTTAATGGCTGAGCCTGACAGGAGCTGAAGTCTAAAACACTTGCAAGACACCAGATGGAGAAGGCTGTGTTACACAAACAGAATAATCTTTATGACACAAACATGATAAAGGTAGCTAATACAGTACCACAGCAAATTCTTCATATTTAAAAACTCATAACTGAACACATGAACAGTTACCTTTTGCTCTGACTGGTGACAATAAGCCCATGCTGGGCACCTGGTCTTACAACCGGCAAGGCACCTAAAAGACTAGGGCCTCAGGCCCATAACAGGTCAATCGGCATTATATCTGCATATGTTAATTTATATCAATATGTACGCCTTTTAAAATAATTACTAGGATTTATTTATATTTCATATCACTGAAGGCACAGTCAGCCAATTAATTTCTTAGCCAAACACTATTCCATTCATTTGTACCCTAACCAAGAGAATCTCCGATTAGTAGCTCCTCTTCAGTTATAATTAATTTGCAGAGGTATGAAAAATGCAAAAATTGCCTTGTCGGTTTTTTTATGAATCTTTTTCACAATGCATGATCACCTTCCCTTCCAAAAGGTACCAAAACAGAATTTTAAAAAATTGTCAGAATTCAAATCCAAAAACAAGCAAAGTCTGGTCACCAATCCAGACCCTGCCCCAAAGTTAACAAACTCCCTTCACTTGATCTGTTCATTAATCATCCTCACTGCCATACAATAAATTCAATATCATGAGCAGTAATCAATGAAAATTCGCAAAATGGGGGTCGGGGGGGGGGGTCTGCCAGGTAGGGTGGTACAGTTGTTTTGGATTCCAAGAAATGGAACTCCAAAGAAGTTCCATTCCCCACAGAAGTCATAATGAGCCCCTCTCTATTGCTTCTGATGGGATGAATATCACCTTCTGCCCTGGTGAATTTAAGAAAGCAAAGTGAGAGTTCTTTGTAAACTCCAGTTTGAACTGCACATTAAGTTTTGCACATTAAACATTTTGCTTAATGATTTTACATCAGGACAAACAGTACCAAGCAAAAATCCATTAGCTCCCTCACTGGCCTCAGTGTTGCGGAGAGCACAATCCTATGGCCGCTGGAGAAAGTCTAGATGGCCACTGAAGCTTTCAGAGACTCAGCTACAAGGCTGAAAAAGCCCTCCATCCTCATGGCTGAGTCTCCAGGCTCAGAGCTCCCTGAGCCACAATTCAGAGCCAGTGTGGAAAGACCCATGCTGGCCACATCCCCAAGGTCACCAGAGCTTTAGGGGAGCAGGTGGGGAGAAGACTGGCACTGCCAAGATAAAATTCATCCTAGAGATTCTTCAGTTTCCATCCTCTGCACTCCAAGACATATATGGCCAGAATTGCCCATATGAAAGTTCTGTAGGGTAAGAGGAAGTTTGGGGGCTACAGGCATCTGGATTCTAAGAGATCCTAGCACTAAGAGTTTGTAGTTTTAAAGCAACAATAACCACAACACCATCACCATCACCATCACCACCAACAATGTGACCCTACAAATCAGCTACATGACCAAAGATCTCGTGTTATTATCAGAGGCAGTTGCTACAGCGACCAATTATTATGCACGCATGCCTGTTCAAGACATCTTATGAATGACAAAATCAGTACAGTGATTTAATTATGATTTCAGCCTCCCCAAAGGAGGCGGGGGAAGAGCAGGGCATAATAAAGCAACAATAAATAAGGAAGTATTTTTAATTGATTTAAAATTGATTTAATTGATTGTATTATTGATTTAATAATACAATTCCTGGAAAGAGATAGCAGCTACAGCAGGCCAGTAATATTTTATTTCTACTTTTGCCCACATCATTCTAAATTTAAAAAATCACTGTTTAACATACTGTACATTGTAGGGAAAATGTTTGTTTTTACTTGAATAGATTTTTCAATTTAACAGATCCTGAGTGCATTCCAGGCAGAATAAATAAAGGAAATCAACAAGAATAATTTAAAAGTGGGCTTTATAGTGCCACAGTTATTAATTACTAAATTTTACAGAGATCTCTGAACATATCTTTGTTTGCTTCCTCCACCCCTTCCAAACCTCCAACCCAATTAAGCTCTTGGTTCATGGTCCAACCGTTAATTGTTTTGGATCCCTGAATGCCTGCGCCCCAGCAGGGTCAAAATTCTCTTTTCATACTAATAATTGGATCAGAAAGAAGACAAAAGAATTATAATGGAAAATGTTAATTGCCCTCATTTTAAAAACTAGCCACGCTGCTAATCATAAAACCATATGATGATTAACTGAAAAGTGTATTGTTGCTACTACACAAAGAAACAGAGCGTGCAAAAAAGGCAATTAACATCTGAAACGTTGAAGCTATCCAAAGTATCACAGCCATCCTGAGGCCTTGCAAAGGATGGGATAAAAATGTTATAAATGAATGAATGAATCAATGAAGTATGACAACTGTAACACAATTAGATATCCAAACACCTAACTATCTATTTAGAATTAATTTCTCTAGTTCATACAATCCTTCTGGAATAAGTGGTCAAGAAACTGAAATCTGAGATTTCTATTTATATACAGTTTTACAAATATGGGCCATTCTTCCAAGAGCTTCCAAGATGTGAGCCGCCCCGAGGCTTCGGCGAATGGGGCGGCATAAAAATGTTTTAATAAATAAATAAATAAATAAATAAATAAATAAATAAATAAAATAATCAGTTGTCAAATAAAGGCATGAAGTCCTTTGAAGCATGGTTTCCACATCATGACAAACCATGGTTTGTTTAGCCCATGGCGTGTTGCCCTGTCCAGGTTTTGCTTGGAAGATACTCTAGTGGGTTAGCAGTGGGTATATTCACATGTTACCCTAATGTAGCCTTACAACAAGCCACAGTGGGTTGGTTCTTGGCCAAACAACCCATGAGAGATGACTGGGCCAACTGTGGGTTGTTCATACCTATTTTCACCTTTGGTTCCCCCATGATTATCCCAGGGGAGCCTGGCCATAAGTCATCATGACTGTTTTGCCCTTTGCTCTTCTCCTGTCCCCTGAGATTGCAAAGTTGGGCGTGAAAACCAGGTTTCAAAATCTCCACTCTTACAGCCCCTTCAAAGTACCTGAGCAACATAGTGGAGGGACATTTGCAATAATTTTTCAAAAACTGCTACTTTTTAGCAACTCTTCCACAATTGTGCAGGACCACAGTTCTGCAGGTGATCAAATCAGGGATTCCGAGTGAGGAACATGGCAACATAAGGGGTGCATGCTGTCAGAATACAGCAGGTATCAACCCAGGATAGTGACCCAAAGAGACTCCAAATGGGATTCACTTCCCTTTGCTTTCTCTCGAAGGCCGTCGAAAGCTGCCAAGGCAAAGCAAAGGTGCAAGTGCATTGGCTTGTTAAAAGAGGTGGTACAGTTCCTTCCCTTTCCCTGACCATCCTGAGAATGATGTCAATTTTGCACATTTGCTTGAGAAGGTACAAAAATGCATCCCACTCCCTTTTCTGAACAAAAGGAGTTTGTTGACAGGGCAAGGAGTAGTTTCTGACTAGGACATATGGCTGTGTGTTAACAGAGACCCAGAGTTTCCCTGAAACTGGGAAGGGATTCACTTTTGTACTTTCCCAAAAAACAAGAGTCTTGGGGAATGCTCAGAACTCTCAGCACAGTCTGGGCAAAAAGGGAAACGATGAGGGACAAAGGGAACTTGCTGCAAAGGGGGCAAAATAGCACTACTCCAGTTCACAAGCAGATTCCTTCATGCCTTTGCTTCCTGTGACAACTTGCCTTTTAGCAGCTGTCAAGGGAAAGCAATGTAATAAAAGTCCTGCCTGGAACCGGCTTGGTCAATGTTCAAAGTTGGTTCTCCCTGCATTCAGACAGTAGGTACTACCCAAGTGATTTCCCAGCTGAAGCTTTCCATTTCTACACTTGAGATGCTGATAAAAAGCTGAATGGAAAACAACCCACAGTGAATCTGTGCATCTTTCAGGCATACAGTGGGTTGTTTGGGCAGCCATCATTCCATGGTGGATTACTGCCAGGAGTGTGTTGTCATGACATACACATTTCCCTATGCCAGCATTCCTTTGCACTGAACATAAATCATTTCTCTTTGGGTTGTGTGAGGGGTAAGCAGTATCCCTCCTCTGTATTTGGATTTTTCTTCTAAAGGCTGTTTTACACATCTGTGAATCTTGGGGCTCCCAGTGGCCTGCCAATACCTCTTCTTCTGCTTGGGTGATGTCATTTTGGCTATATGAAGAAACGCCCTTATTCCTTAAGCCTTACTTACAAATATGTATTTATAGGATTGTACTGTAAATTATGCATGCATGGGTATAAACTGTGCCCCCATGTTTGTTGGTTGATTTATTTATACACTGCATTTTTACACTGTGTTTCAGACAATTATTAATTCACAAAAAGAGGCCTGCATCAATGATAATACTAAAAAATCCCTGATCCTGTGCCACCAGGCTTATAAACTAAAAACACACAGAAGAGATGGGGAGTGTTAAGAAAAGACAGAGGAAGATCAGCTTTTCAAGGCTAGGTCTAAGGCTGCTTTAAACTTGTAAAGCTTTTATATTATGTTTTATTGCAGCAGGATCTTCGAGTTTTAGTTTTGGTAACCCACTCAGGAAGCTTTGTTTGATAGACAGTCCAGAAATGTAGTAACTAAACATACAAATTATAAGCAAATATTTATATCCACTTTGGCCAGTCTTGTCTTCCTGGGGATTCCTGCTTGAACAGCAACTGGTCCTTGTCATTCCTTTGGCCATGTGATGTTCCCCTGCCTTCCTCCTGCAGTCCCAAAGCCACCGCCTCTCGCAGCTGAATGGAGTTCCTTCTGGCATGGGTCAGCCCCACCATGGCTCCTTCTCCAGCTACTGAAGGGGCCAGGTTGGTCTCCCCCTTGCCTTGATGTCATTCCCAGGAAGCAACGACCCTGGCTAATGGCAGAAACAAAGCATGTTTCCCTTCTGCTCTCCAGCCGTAGGGCAACAAACATTTATACATTTCTGTTATTAAACCCCTGCTGATTTAAACCCCATACCATTTTTCTCTCTGTTGAGGTCAGGCTACCTGACCTTTAATTACTGGGATCATCTTGCCTTCCATCATTAAATTACTTTCAAGACCTGTTAAAAATAGCATCAAAAGGCCAGAGATTATCCTAGCCAGCTCTCTTACAATTCAAATGACCAAAGCCTATTAATTTTAAGACATTTGTTTCCAGCAACTACAATTCACCATTTCTGGAACCTCCATTTGCACTATCCATATGCCACTCAAGTCAACAGCCAGATTTTCAATAGTTTTAATTCACCCCTGGAAATGATAAGCATATGGCAAACATCTGCTTTTTTTCCAAGCACAGAACAAGAGTCATGGATAGGATCAAGAGGAAGTTAGTCATGTTTTCATTAGGTCGACTATTAGTAACTTGTAATAGGTCAGCTTTCTACTTTGTCCCACTGATTTCCTGAAACCCATGTGGATCCCCAGGACAGGATGACCAAAGGCTTACCTAGTTCAGCCTTCTGTTTCCACCAGTGGCCAGCAAAGTAACTCAAGTGTGGGCAACTTGTAGTCCTAAACATCTGGAGGGCCATAACACCTACGTTCCCTCATCACTGGCTGTACTGACTAGGCCTAATGGGAGCTGGGAAAAGATGTTCGGGTCTGCAGGTTGCACACCTGTTTCTAAGTGCTCAAAGAAAGCAGGATGCTCATTCTCTGGCTGCATCAGCATCTGCCACTCAGAGCTACACTGCCTCCAACATGAGTGGCTTCATTTAGTCCCTGCTCTATTAACTACTTGATCCGCTTTTTATTGACAATCCTGTTCAAAATGTCTTTTGTTTTGCTGCAACTTCAGCTTTCTCCATCATCTCTAATTCCATCAGCTATAAACCATTTGAGATGACCAAGATAAAATTACTAATTTTCTGTACTGACAGTTGAGTTTCTGGTTGCTTACTGCCTCCACCACTGTTAATATTATTTTTCCTACAAAACTTGCATTTTAACTAGCATCCACTTTGTCCCAAATCTGCATGATCACAGTATTTTAGAGCTGAGAATATAATCAATGCCATACTTTATATTTAAATTTATGCTGAGTTGTAAAATATGGATTATTCAATGAAGAATATGCAATGGAGATGCACATTACATTTTTGCGTCTGTCATTTCATTAAAACATGTATCCTGTTGAAAACAGAATCCATAATCATTTAAGGGCTATAAAATCCCAAGTTGAGAATTTTCTGCAACCTACCAGTATGGGCTATACACTAATATATATGCGCGCGCACACACACACACACAGTATATATATTCATACCAGGATTCTGTCAGCACAACACAGTGAAGGTTTTTAAAGTAAATTATCAACACTAGGACCCAATCCTAGTTCTTCTGCACGAAATTCACTGAAGTGAATGGGAGCTCCATGCATGTGCCCCAGCACAGCTGCTCCCATTCACTGCAAGGAGGCCAGCAAAGGAAAACTTCCCAGGGGGCCATTGCTTAGTGAAATGACTCTTGCCCTGGAACCAGTGCTAGATGGGGCCATGTGCTTGACTCAGACCCTACATGCTCTGGTTAAGACTCTCACAGCAACAGACTGCAGATTCATAAACCGCACGCAGCATTCACTGCCAAGGCGCATCAGTCCACAAACAAAGGGTACATTTTGTCACTGTAAATAATTTACTGTGATCCTGCCTATCTATTACATCTCCAATGACATTTTTACTGGTTAACTACCACTGGAAGAAGTAAAATGAAACCAACACAGACATACTCATTGGTTTCTAAGCACTTAAGTAGAATTTAGCTGCCTAGGAAGGCCTCTGCAGTTATAGGTTGCCTATAAACATATGTATAAACTTTCTTTGGTTCTGCCAGAGAGCAGAAAATTAAATCCCAGAATCAAGATGCAACTAGCAGGTGAATCCTAAATGAGAGACTGAGACCCAATCCAGGGAGAGGAAAGAAGTGCATTCACTTCAATGGGAGAGATTTAAGCTTAAGCTCCCCACTGAAATTAAGGAAGTCTAAATATGTTTCAATTTCAGGTGGAGCATGCTCCTTGATGGGGATTACCATGATGGAGGGATTAGTATACCTGCATAAAAACATGGGGCTTAAATCAGATTGTAACACAAAACTGGAGATTTGCCAGCTTCAGTGCAGCCCATGAGGCACGCTCTGCAGCCTGCTGGGTGTTTCACTAGTCTTCCTCTTTTGCAATCTGGGGCAGGCAGGCAAAAGAGGTTCAGCAAGTCCATCATCCACCATCATACATGAAAATCATACAAGGTATAAAGGTCAGTGTGGCAATCTAGTTTTTTTGACAATTAATGTACTGGAATTTTGGGAAGACTTGTAAATGAGCTTACAAAAGTTACCAGACCTCGACATTTTCAATGGCCTTGCCTACCTGTGTTAATGATTTTTGTGGCCTAAAAAATTATAATGAAGAAACAACTATTGTAAAGTTTTGCCTTTGATATTCATAGAGACATTGGAAAGTTTTCTGATATCAGATGTAACAGAAATGAGAAACAGGGCTGGCAAAAGCATAGAAGGCTGCAATCCTATGCATAGTTACCTGTGAGGAAGCCCAATAAACAAGGGGAACTTGCATTCAAGTAAAGGAGCACAGGTTCCAGCTCCTCAGTGATGGAATGTTAGCAGCTACTTTAAGCGCAACTAGACAGCTTTAAAAATAATGGCAACTTTAAAATGACTACAATGGTAAGAATCTAAATAATGATTACATATACTGTAATCCAGCAGCAGGAAGGAAGAAAAGGGACTGAAATCTTGCCAAGTTTTTTTTTTAAATATGGAATAAGGTAATTTCACCATATCCAATTACACTCTGAGGTTTCAAAGCATTTAAGTTCAATTTTCTCTGACTTTTGATAGTTTTTTTAAAAAATAGTATTTAGAGAAATCTGGTCTTAAAAATTCAAGGAGATTGGAAAATTCAAGGTCCTGTAAGGCATCTGGATAGTGCTATGGGTTGTGTGCGTGGTTTTCTCTGCTTTGTAAGAAGCCATGTGCTTCTGCGAAAATACTTATAACCTCCGCTGATCTAAGAACGATGTTCACAGGCAGCCAATCCCTGTCAGTCGTGTGCATTTCAAGTTAGTAAAACTCACCAGAAATGCCCAGTAACTTCTTTTGGTCAACGTTCTGCTTTTGCGGGCGGCGTTTAATTAAAGGTAAGGCATTGTGCTCGGTTCAGTGCAACCCCCTGGGAGCCGAACAAAGAATACCTTTTGCTCTTTTAGGGCAGACGTTGTTCACGCTCCCATAATGCGCGTAACATGTGCATAAGGCTATGAACAAACGCCTATGCAATGCACAGCTAGCGCAAAGCTGGTTTTCCTGTTTTAATCTTTAGAAAGTGACGCTGGTGCTACGGATTCCGTTTCACATCAACTCTGCTGTTAGAGCAAGCGAGTCACGCCGCCCGCCGCTCCTTGTCTACAAACCGAATCCCTCGGCCTCGGATGGGAGTCCGGGGCGGCTGATCTCCTCTTCGGCTTGCAGGAAAGTTTTGCCTCCTGCCTCTCCGCTGCTCGGTTTCAGCGTGCGCCGTTTCGGCACAAAAGGCAGCACGCAAACACACACAATGCAACTCTGTACCTGCTGAGAATGAATGGGCGCCTGTCGCTGCCTCGCAAACGTCACTTGGGAAAAACAGCCCCCTGCCGTTGCCAGCGCAGCGAGGGGAAACTCCGTTTTCCTTTGCCCTGTCGCAGCCGGATCCCGCAGTCGCTCGTGCTCGGCTCCCTCTGCAAGCCGCTAGAATGAGAGAGGCGATGATACCGAGAGAGGAAACTTACCTCCCAGACGCTCGGCTGCAGCGCCATAAACTAAGCAGCCCTGGCAGCGGAGAGGGACTTTCCTCCTGCTCTTCCACGGGGTAAGGATTGCCAAACGCCGGGCGACCGGCAAGGAGCCCGGGCAAGCTCAGGCCGTATACGCGCGTGCGTTTGTGCAAGCGGCGGCGGATTGCCCGGCTGCAGGCTCCCAGCAGCAGTTCCTCCTCCTGCCGCTTCTGCCGCCGCAACATCGATCCTCCTCCCCCAGCGCTCCCCGCCCGGCCCCCTCCTCCCCCCAACCAGCCAGAGCGCAGATGCGCAACTCGAAACGCTCCGAGGGCCGCTTTTTACATTTGACTAACGCAGGAGAGCAGCTGCGCGCATAGCGGAAAGGCGGCGGGGTTGCCATTTTAGCCGGGGGTGCCCCGTAGCGCCTGCACCCCGTTTATCCCCTCCTTTTCTTTCTCGGCATCCTCACAGCCCGGCGCTCCCCGCCCCTTGGTGAACTCCTGCTTCCTTTGCCCGTTCCCAGCGTCGCCTTTCTTCTCGTTTTCTCTCCCTGGATCACCAGAGGCCTGCACGATTCACACCCACATCTCGTTTTCACTCACCCGCCCTTGTTTCCTCACCTGCACGTCTCTTTGATGAAGCCCCATATTTGTGACCCCCCTTTTCCTCTGCCCGCTCCCCATAGCGCACTCTCTGCACTTCCTCTCTTCCCGCTTTCTTTTCCCAGCATTCCATTTTTTGCACTTCGTGGCTCCTACCTCCCTCAGTTTACACCCTCATCTGCTGCCTCCACTTTTTTCTCTGCACACCACGGATTTCATTGCGCTTTCCACTTCCCCGACTGCAGTCGTTATTTTAGCTGTGCTTCCTTGCGCAATTTGACCTCAAGAGCACAGGATGATTTCATTCTCCCACCCACGCCACACAGGGAGCTGGTCTTGGCTTGGGATGGATTGAGACCCTGGCATTTTGTGGAGGGGTGTTATCTTCCACACACACATGCACGCCACAAATTGTTTAACTGATTTAAGTGCACCATAAGTGCACCAATATCCTAAAGCAGTTATTCATCCCCTCCCCACACTTACTAGCCTCTTAAGATTTGGGAAATTAGACAAAGTGGTGCGTTTGGGTAATTTTAGACTCTAGACTTAATAATAATACAGAGCTCCGTTATTTAAGAAGAGCCATGCATATTACCTCATTTAACTTCAAAATGTGGTTAAGCAGCCCTTCAGGGACCCTCATTTTCATTCGCAGAGTGCCAACTGAGGCTTTGATCTTAAGCCTGAGAACACACATGAACACCTCACCAAAATGGTTGCATTCAAAATTAATGATGAAGTTTTGAGAAAACAGAGCTATGTTTGCTGCTGGTGTGTGAATGGCCACCGACATACCTCCCCTCAAGAGGTGCTTGTCCGCAACTGAAAAAGCCCTCTCTTCATACCAGTTGCCATTGCATTGAGCATCCGCAGAAGAAGGCCTCCAAAGCGGAATGGAATTCCAGGTCGGAGGAATTCCCAGTGTGCAAGCAAAATTCATGCCACCATCTATCTCCCCATCCAGCAGGCAAAGGCCTCTATCCGGACTGCTCCCCAAAGCCCCATCCTCGCCTCAAGGTGTCTCTTCTGGCTCATTGGGGAGCTACCACTTCAAGGGGCTGAGAGCAACGTGAGGCCATGCTTCCTTGGCGCCCTGCTCACCCCTTGGCTTTCCTGGGAGCAGAAGTGATGGACAGGCCTATCTGACCCACCATGTATCCATGTCTGCTGTGAAAGTGAATGTGTATGTTTGTATGGATGGTGTGCACGCAAGTGAACATGTGCTGGAGTGTGCTTGTGTTGGGGCCCACGCATGCTGGCAGTGTTGCCACTTGTTTTGGGCTGCAACCTCACTCACTGCTGGTGTGTGTCCTTTCTGGAGGAAAAGAATGTTTTCTCTTTCACCTATTCTTCAAGGGGGAAATCTTGTACCAGATGCAGGTGTACATGGGAAAATATTAGCATTGGAGAAGCTGCTCATGATGAGTCAGGAGATTGGTTCATGTGGCTGAGCACATGGCCCGGCAGCAGCACTTTATGCTCCCCAAGTGGAGCCTTTTCCAGCCTTACTTGGAAATGCCAAGAACGGAAGCTGAGACCTTTTGCATTCAAAGCAAAAGCACCACCAGCCTTTCCCAAAACGTCTCGCTTTGCTAAGCATGATAAGAATTGTGCTTGCACTGACATTCTCCTCTCATCATAACATATTATTTGTAAATGTGTCCAAAGGCACAAAAGCTCAGCATCTACATGACAAGAAAAGGATGTAAAACTGTAGTCTCACCTGGTGAAGTTAAGGACCAAACTGGACTGGGGACCTGGGAGGTGCGGGTTGTAGTCTCCACTTGGTCATGAAGCTCACTGGGTGACTCACACTCAGCCTAAGCTACCTCGCAGGGGGGTTGTAAGTGTAAAATGGAATTAAATAAGCCATCTTGGGTTCTGCACAGCAGGGAAAATGAGGATATAAGTGCAGTGTGGTAATAATAATAATAATTTGTATTTGCATCATATATCAGAAGCACAGAAAGGAACGATGAAAAAATCTTTGTACAATCCTGACCTATGATTCCATTTTTAAAAATGCACACTTTCAAATGCACATTAAAAATGCTTTAGCGTGCAATCCTATGACAGCTGGACACTATCTAGATGGTGGTAGGATAGGACAGTTCTAGCTCCAAGCTTGGAAATGCATTCTAAGCTTGGAGCTGCCACTCCAGCTGTGGATTGTCTCCCCCACTCCCCATCCTTGCAGCCAGTAGGGTTCTTTCAATGCCCTTGTGGCTCTCAGATCCTAAGTGCCAGTGTTCCAGGAGCCTGGAGGGGAAGATTGAGGTTTATCTCAAATTCTGCTGGTGCTTCAGCTCCTCCATCCTTGTGAGCAGTGGCAAAAGACACAGTTTTGCTCTTCCTGCACTCAGTTGGATGAATTTTCTGAATTTGGATGGGTACAGGCAGACACATTGGATGGCTTTCTTTGT
Organism: Varanus komodoensis; assembly: GCF_004798865.1. Lineage (NCBI taxonomy): Eukaryota > Metazoa > Chordata > Lepidosauria > Squamata > Varanidae > Varanus > Varanus komodoensis. The sequence continues at coordinate 722,476 of NW_025336646.1, forward strand.
CAATGGGGGAAAGTGCATATTTTAAAAAACTGCATAGAAATGTATACTTTTCCCATTTGAAATGTTAACTTTTCCCATTTGAACAAACTAAAAAAAAACCTGTTGCAATGTAAACTGGAATGAGCCAAGCAAAACTTTGAAGTGAAATTTGTGGAATTTGGGAAACAAACCACAGGGAAGTGAATTGCTGGAAAGGGAAGGTCGTGGCCCTTCCCTTGCTACATGCAATCTCATCTTTTCTAGTTTACCACTAAAAAGAAACCTTGCAGGACATTTTCAGGTTCTGAGTTCTTTTTTAACAGTAAGTAGCAAAAGGGGTGGGTGTTTCAGGATTGGGATCACAGAGCACGGGGAGGCAGAGTTAATACTTCCCACAGCAGTTCTGGCATAGATCACTGCTCTCCCTAAAACTGCTGTTGACCCCATGAGAGGTGCTCGAGTTAACTGAAGCTTGGCTTAATTGCAGTGCTAACTTCTCTCCCGGAAAAGCTCAGGGTGGTGTTTTCCGTTGGGATTGCAGCAGGGGAGAAAAGGGTTAACCCTCTTTAAGTCTAACATTAGAGTTGAGAAATGAAGCTTGAAACTTCGGGGGATATGATTAGGATCATGTGTTGTTTGGCTCTAAGACCTGAAGTAAAATAACAAGAGAATCAAAGCATAACATCAGATTTGTCCCAGGAGTTACTCGCATGAGAAAACCAGTTGCTAAAGTGGACTCCTAGCGCTACTGGTGAAAAGGCATTATGAAGCAATTCTTTCTTTTCAGCCTTAGCAGTTCTTTATGGCAAGAAAAAAGTTGAAAGATAGAGCATTCGAGGCTGAGCGATTGTGTACTGAAAGTCTCATCTGGAAGCACCATCAGTGCTGCATCTCAATCGCTGCCATCTGAAATCCCTTAGGATGTAAGCATATGTAACTTTAGGTTTAAAAAAATCCTATGGGACTTTTTTCTGTCCAAGTCTGCCTAGGATTCAGCCCTTATCATGCTGCAGTGCAGATCTACTAAGGAAGAGCATCTCACAGTTTATCTATTAGGCTAGATTTTTATCCTGTCCCATTAAGCCATAAGGCTTCCTGGGCAGTTCGGTCCAGACTCACTTTGTCTGCCACCCTGGGGAAGGCTTGGGCAGGCAGTCCTCCTTAAGGGGCCCTCTCTGTGCACCCCTTCCTCCTCGCCCAGGTACCACTGCTGCAGACGCATTTGCCACTGCATTCGGACCTCCTCTGCAAAACTTCCCAGGACTAAAGTGCCCGAGAAAAGCAGAATGCTCATCCAGCCTCTCGTTATGCTTCTTGCAGGCTTGGCAGGGCAGATGAACCATAAGGAGGGTGGAAAGCAGGACCGGGAGCCTCCAGATGGTGGCAGGGGACTCCCTGCAGGCAGGTGGGCCTTGTTGCCATGATGTGTTAAGGGAATTTGTCTCACATGCAGTGGTTGCTCCCCTAGCTTCCCATTTGACAGGTCAAATGTATTGATTATATTTTCGCCCAATAACAAGCATTCTCTAGATGGATTACAAGCAGTTAAAAAATAAAACAACTGCAGAAGGGATCACATTTATTTATTTATTTATTTATTTACAGCTGTTATAGCCCATCCTTCACTATGTCTCACATATGGATCAGGGTTGTGGTTTGTCCTTTTTTGTACATCACGAACCTAATCCCAAAGCTGCTATTAAAGCTGTTAAAGGAGTAAAGAGCTAAGCCTCCATGCAAACCACAGCTCCAGGGCAGCCAGCGATACATCACCAAAAAAGAGACCATTGGAACACAGTTTGCATATGTAAAATAGAAGTCCAACCTAAGGGATAATAACATTTATATAACTACAGTATAAATGCATCTCACCATTGTGAGAAAGGCAGTGACCAGGTCACCTGTGCGCCTGCTCAAGTGACGTCTAGGTATTAAGTGCAAAGGAGCATCCAATTCAAGACAGACACACAGTGTGCACAGCTGAACTGAGGCCTTCACTTCTTCAGGATGTAGTGAGGAATGCCAGTGTGGACAACTTGGAAACTCGGGAAAGATGACGCTCTGATTGGCTGCCTGAAGGATCAGAGGCAGCATGCAAGGAAACCAGGAGGGGAGAAAACCCTCTCGCTGGCAACTGACTGATACAGCAGGGCTGTTCTTATGCTATCCTTTCTTGTGGTTCATTCTTTTGTCCTGGACAGCCTTCCAAATGGAGAATATTTTCAGAGAGAGGACTGTCCTCCATAAGAGAAGCCATATGGCTACCCAACAAGCTTGGATCCAAATCAATCTCTCCCCTGTAAGACGCACAGCTGCTTTCCACCATGCACGTCGTTTTCACATGGCTCACCCTAATCTAACCACAATTTTAAAAGGTCTGCCACTGCAGATGGAACACATGATTCACTACACGTTCCTGATCTCCCCCTCTCCCTTCCCTACCTCCAAGAAAATATGTTGGAAAAGAGAGGAGAGGATCTGTATGCTTGTAGAAAGGATCTTAAAACCAATTCAGTATGCACAGATTTCTTGGGCAACTCAAGTTAATTGTTAGCCCCACATTTTGCTAACCAAACTTAAATGTGTCATAGAAGACCTGATAATTTAAGGCAGTTTGAAAGAAGCTCTACTCACCCCATTTCTGGCTATGGTAAGGAGGTCTGAAGGGGTTTTGCATTGTTTCAAATAACTATGAAACCTGTTTGGCCAGAGGCAACTACAAAGGAGCAAAAGAAACATATGTGCACACCCCAGAAACAGCTTTTTGTTCAAACCACTTTCAAGCTCTCCCAAAGTTAAGATCTATTTTGCAGCTTTGAATGCTGCATCCAAATGGCAACTCCCTGCAATCATAGGTTTTAGAAGACAAGTGGGTGGGGTGGGAAGAGAGAAAATGTCCAAGGAGAAAGCAGGAAATGGGCTGGCTGCTGGTTCAGGGCAAAGTCTGCATCACAAACATGGGAACAAAACTATTTGTGAGTTGTACAGTACAAACTTACACATGTTTGCTCAGAAGAAAACCCTATTGAGCCCCATGTAACTTGCTTCCTAGAACAGAGGTACAGCACCTCTTTCAACCTGTGGGTCCAAATTTGATTTTGAAGAAATTCTTGGGGCCGCAATCTGGAGCTAAATAGGCCAAAGGCAAACGAGGTACGGCTAAAGCCAAGGCAGCAGGGCTAAAATGCCAAAATGTGCCACCACACTTTAGTTTCAATTCCTTCCTGCCAGTTCTTAGGACTTATTGGGTGGGGAGGGTTCAACCTTTAGAATGGAGGGGAAAACTGCACTAAAACTGGAGGAAAGAGGGTGGATAGAGGAGAAGAAGACTCCCCACCAGAGAACTTGACTGTTCACCCAGGGCAGTGGTGGCTGTGGCCATGATGATGACATGGAGGATCCGACAGACGCTTCTTCACCCACCGCCCCTAAAACAGCTTTTAAGGGAAACTGCAGGGCTTAAGTCTATGTGTGTGACATTCATTCTAGAAGGAATAGGGAGTGCTGCTCTCCTTATGTTCAAGTTATTCTTTATTATTTTGCATCTGTTCCTTGAAATGAGGAACTTGGCCAAAGAATAGGGGAAGAGAATGCTTATTGGATGGCTCCTTTAAAAAAAGAAAAGAAGTTTCCTCTGTTTGCCCCATTGACATCATGTGGTAAGAATAGCACAACATAAATCTTACATATGTTTATGCAAACATAGGCAATTGCAGACAAATATGTGCTGTTTTCTGCTTTTTAAAATTCCATTATGATTGTAACTATTAATAATCCAGTTGTGCCTCCTACTTCCTTCAGTACAATCTCATTTTCTAGTTCAGCTTGAAAATAAGAGGTGAGATGTTGTCATTTTCAGACATGGAAACCAGTGGCATTGTATATTGTACTTATCGAGGCTTTCCCAAGAAACCTAACAGGAAGGAAAGGGGCATGTCAGTAGCAAGGGGGAAAGGAAAGTTTGCTTGTTTTAGCAAAACCTAAAAATAAGTTTTTCAGATATATATGCAATTATTTAAGAGTGACACGACCCCATTGGATCAGAGAACCTGCTGAATACCTTGCTGTTTATGTACTTAATTATCTGTAGGACAGAGAGGGATTTTGCAGGCTGCTAAAATGAATGAGCTTTACTCTGCCTCTTCACACTACCATGTTTAACCAGTTGCAGGACAGTTTGATAGTAGTCACTCTTTGCTCTGACCCAAGGGCTCCTGGGAACTGTAGTTCTCAGTGCTCAGTGGCAGTAATTCTGAACTAAGTGCTTGGCGGGGCTGGCATCCAAAGGAGGCCTAGTTGGCACCCGCTGAGGGGCTGCACTACAGCAGGGGCCCACTGAATAGAGCCACTCAGAGCTGCCCCTCCTCTTCACCACTATGGCTTGCTCATTTCTCTAGTTTGTGCAATGGCTGTGGAGTGAGGATGAGGAGGAAGAAGACGAGCAGATTCATTCACTGGCTCTGAACTTGTCAGGAAAGCTCATGGTAGAAATGACAAGGAAAAGGAGGAGGAGTGTGAACAGCTGGGGATAATGGTGGTGAGAAAGCTGTCCTGAGATCTTGTATAATAGGATGGCATACAAAAAAGCTTTTAATAAATTAATTCACGGCAGGAGTGTCAGGCCAAGGGCTTTTAAAGAATCGGTGCAGCCACACACCTTACTGCTAGCGTGCCTTGAGTTATTTCTCAAGGAAGGAAGGAAGGAAGGAAGGAAGGAAGGAAGGAAGGAAGGAAGGAAGGAAGGAAGGCAGGCTGGCTGGCTCAGTGGTTATGGCCTACAAAGCTCTGTATGGCTTGGATCCAGGCTCTTTGGCAGACCATGTTCTGCCCTATGAGTTTGTCCATACTCTTAAGAGCTTCAGAGGGGGTCTCCTCTTTGTCCTACCTCCTCTGTAGGCACGGTTGGTGGGAACTTAGGAGAAGGCCTTCTCGGTGATTGCTCCAATGCACTGGAACTCCCTTCCCAGGGAAGCTGGTCTGGTGCCTTCCCTGTTGTTATTTCAGTGGCAGGCAAAAACAAATCTATTCCGGTAGGCCTTTGGAAATAGCCTGGGCCTGTGAGATTGCACTGGACTATCTCTGCTGTCTATGCTGCTTTTCCTGCTTCTAAAAATTTGATAGTTTATATAATTTTACTATTTTAGCTAATGTAGTTCTATGCTAACTTTTTAGTCTTTGTATTAATGTTTGAATTGCATAAGCTTTTGAGTTCCTTCACTGGGAGTGGGTGAGATATAAACCGAAGGACAACTCACCCCCCACAAAGGCTACTTCTGCACACATCATTCAGCTCGTGCTTCCTGCTTTTATCCGTCTCCCCCTTCACTGCGCTGGGTGGCTCTGCGCCTTTCTCCACACTGGGTAGACAAGAGCATTCGGGAGAATTCAATCACTCCTGCTAAAGAGCTGTAGCAGAACTGCCTGTCCTCCGAGGGGTTTGTCTTTTGGGATAATGCATGAGTCACTGCTGAATTTCCTCCTTTCACTTAGGGGACATACACAGAGTGACCATGCAAAAACACCCGGGTTTGATGGTGGGTAATTCTCATTTTTGCTCACTTTAAAAAGCAACACTTTTATTTGTGAATAAGGATGAAGTGTCCCTTCAGTTTTAGCTGAGGAGGAAGAAGTGTGTGATTCAGTCATCAGAAATATGGGAATCACTGTCTTAGGGATATGTATCATCCTCGCATATTACAATTCCCGGAAACTTTGGGGAGTGAGCCAAAGCAGTTAAGCTGCGGAAACTTGCTTATTTGTAGCACAGGGCTGAGATCTCCACCAGAATTCTCTGTATCTGAACAAAACTACATTTCCCATGGCATGATGGGGGAAGCCATGATAATTAAACCAGCTCCTATTCTTTCATTTACTCATTCCCACTAACTCAAAAAAAAAAAAAAAAAAAAAAACCCTTTAATCTTCATCTGACTCATTCTCAAAGTGCTTTTTCTCCACCTGCCCTGCTCATGCCATCCTTTGTTGTTCAATTTTTGCAGTTCACACTATGATAGTCTAACAATGATGCCAAATCTTTCTTAACCCCCTCTCTGTAAAAGGATGCTGAAACACACATTCCTAGCTTACTCTTTTTGCCTTTATACACGCAAGAGTTGTTGGACAATTGGGCACAAAAGTGGCACTGTGTTGTTTGGACTGAAATCTTTTGTTAATAAAATTCCTAAGCAAACCTTCTGCTGGCTTCTGAATCTTCTTTAACAAAGGTAATTCTCCAGCTACACGATAGCTCAACTGCGGCCAGGATCAATTAATCACTTCAGTCTTTCTTTAACATCTGTGTGCAGGAAGCTTATGAATATTAAAAAGCTCATCTCCATGGAACCCGGAGATGCAATGACACCATTTTGTCCCTGTAACAGAGATGGGGCAAAATGAATTGCACAGATTTGAGTTCCAGTGTTTGTTCATTTTTTCCTAACTGCTTTGATTTTTAAATGTATTGACTAGTATTCATACATGTTTTAACTACCAATATTCATTATATGTCTTTTTTTGGCATAAGGGCCAAACAGTTGCTAGTTCAGAGCAAACCTGTAACAGAGTCCCAAATCCTACTTGGCCATGCATCTCACTGCTGGTCCTTCTTTACAGTTTTCTACTTGGAGGGTCATCTGAGAAGAACCCTCTAGTCAAAGTGTGTCCAGTTCTGGGCACCAAGATTTAAGAAAGATGCAGAGAAACTAGAAAGGGTCCAGCGGAGGGCAACAAAAATGATCCCGGGTTTGGAAAAACTGCCCTATGAAGAGAGACTGAGAGAACTGGGCATGTTCAGCCCTGAAAAGAGAAGACTGAGGGGAGACAAGCTATCCCTCTAAAAGTACCTCAAAGGCTGTCAGAAAGAGGAAGGTCAAGATCTCTTGTTACTGATACCAGAATGCAGAGCATAGAATAATCAATTCAATCTGCAACAACCCAGATTCAGGCTGGACATCAGGAAAAGCTTCCTCACTGTCAGAGCAATATGACAGTGGAACCAGCTGCCTAGAGAGGTGGTGGGCTCTCCTACACGACACATTCAAAAAGAAACGGGACAGCCATCTGAGTGGGATGGTGTAACATGATGTCCTGCAACAGCAGGGGGTTGGACCTGATGGCCTTCACGGCCCCTTCCAACTCTACTATTCTGTGATTCTAAGGTATCTTCAGTGTGGACAGTTGTACAGTGCAAGTTGGGTTTAAAAATAAAGAAGTTGGGCTTAAAAATAAAGAACCCTAAGAAGGCCGAGACATGCTGCAGTTTTGTTTAAATTCTAGTCATCATATTGGTGGATATTCACATGCTGTGTGATGTCAGTGGAACCTGGCAGTACATCCAGTCACTGCAGCTTGTGCACACCTGGAACTTTGCTGTATGGATGCCCCATGGCCAATCACATGAAGGCAGTGGAGGGTTGTGTTGTGACCTGCTGCAGGGTTACAAGTGGGTGTAAATTTCTCAAGAGCCAGAGGGTTTAGTAGTTGGAGATCTGGGTGTCTGTCCCCACTCAGCCATGATGTTCATAAGAACAGAAGAAAAGCCATGCTGGATCAGACCACACGTTTTAGAAATGGTGTTTCCAGCAAGAACAGCTCTTATTAAATCCAAATCTTCCAAGTAATACTTCTAACTCTGTCATGGAACTTCCATGATAAGGGTAATAAGATTGCCCAGGATAAAGAGATGTCAGGTGCTGTAGACGTCATGCAGCTTTTTCTTTGGTTTTGCCTTTTCATCCCTTTCGTTGTTATTTTCTCAGACCCGTGGCTCTGCTTCCCTCAATATGCCTGAATTGGAACCGTTTTTGGTAGACTCTGTTGTTATTAATTTTGGATTTTCACTGGGTTTCATTGCACAAGCAACTTCCACTCATGCAATAGGATTCTCCCTTCCTGTTTTTCCCTCAAACCTCCCCATCCGCAGTCTAATCCTAACCCTGAGGGGCCCCTAGGCTTCCAGAACAGGCTATGGAGGGGCAGTGTCTGCCAGGAGAATTCAGCACCAGTGGACAGATACACCTGCACACCATTCAAAGGTATAATAGTATGATGGGTTTTTAAAAATGTGCTTTTAATGCAAATCACCTTAAGAACATTTTGGTATATGCAATCTGTAATGCAGGATCTTGGTTATAGTATGGGAATTAAACCCAGGAGCCTGCAGATCAAATCCTCACAGTCAGTGTCTCAGCCCAAATCTTTATTACATTAAATAAATCATCCATTCATTAAGTCAGCACAAACACTATTGGTGCCTTGCACAATACAAAACATGTTACACATAACAGCAGTAAATGAATCACATCATCTGCCAAAATCCATCCACTCTGGGACCAGGGCTATTTCCAATTCTAAAATAAAATAAAATCAGACCTCCTTGCAATTGTTCTGATGGTGGTTTCTTACGTTTAGAAACTCCTGATTGCCTCAGCGCTCCACCTGCAATAGTGTTGCCTTAATCTGTGGCATGAGTGACCGTGTATTAATTGTTTTTGTCTCCTCACAGATGCTTTCAAAGAAAATCCAAGCTGACTGAGAGCTAAAGCCACCGCTTCTGAATTCTGGGCACTGGGGAAAAGGCAGACCCCTGATTTACACCCCCCCGCCCCGAAACAGTCGTTGCTAAGAAATCCTTGGAGAACAGCTCTTTTGACGGAATCGCTAGATGTGGCTTTTGAGGGCCGTGGCGGGCGATGGCTGGAGCAGGGGAGCGCGGGCCACGTGACGCGGCCGATTAACAAGTGGGCTTTGTCATGTGTCGCTACCAGGACACCTGCGGCGGCTGCAGCCTGCTCCTCACAATAGGGGCACTTTGTTAGCAGCCTCGCCTCCAAAAGATGGAGCAAATGAGTGTAAAGAGGGGAAGGTTTTGCCGATTAGTCATTGAATCTCTCCCAAATAAAGCTGTGTCATGTAAGAACTCCCTCCTTAAGTCATGTGTTAACTTGTAAGTGCCTGCAGCACTGGATCATCCGCAGATGAGCCCTTCTGGGAGACGGTTCCTTTTTGAAAGGAACGGGCTATTTTGTAAATCTCAATTATTTTAATTTGCTTCAGACAGCAGTCCAGATCACAGCTGGCAAATAGCTTTTGTGCAGAATGGCATGGAACGAGTGCTTTGAATAATATGTCTTCAAAAATCAATGTACAATGCTGCTTTTGTCTAGCTTTCAATGACAAAAATAACTTTATTTTTAAGGCACCATCCTGTGCAGAAAAGAGGCCTACAACTCCCAACATTCCCTAGCCAGCCATTTTCTGTCTTAATTTGGATAGGATTGTGCCTTTAGAAGCCAAGATTAAATGTCTTTTAACAGCACATACACAGTATTTTATGTATATAAAGATAAGCTACAACCTTACACCTTTTGTGAAGTAAGTCCTATTGAACTCAGTAGGACTTATGTCCAAATAAATACTGGCCTATTTTACAGCTGGGTTCTGCCTGGGGTGAGAACCTGACTTGAGTAGCTGATTCTTTTTCCACTGTGGTTTGGCTTGGCATAAAACAAATTCCTCCCCTCTCTTTTGAAGAATAGGAACGTTGAATAGCAGGAGTGTTGAAGTCTCTAGCCCAGGTTCATATTTTTAAAATAATGTATTCTGATCAAACATGGCTTGCAAGTTCTTTGTCTCAGTAACAGATGATATTCCCTTTTTGAGACTTTGATTATGCTCTTCTGGTGCATTAACTTTAGTAACTTAATTCAAAAAACCAAAGTTTGATGTTTTAGTACAATGTTCTCTATTTGGTCTTCTGATGTACGCATTTTCCTTGCCTATCATCGGACAAAACATCCTCCTGAACTTTTCTTTGCGTAAGAACAAGTGACTACTAACAAAGATCCATAAGACTAAAGAAGAGATGCAGAAAAACCCTTTAAATAACTTGTACATGCCAAATGAAGTAAAATTCTACAAGACTACACTACATCCTATGAAAAAAATCAAAAACATAATTTGCTGTTAGTTTTCTTGCTAAATTAAGAGAACTGACACTACAAGATCCAATTCTGAGGTCACTGGTGAGCTGCTTGTTGTACTTTCGTGTTTAGTTCAAACATTCTACAGTGATAAGCTGGGCAGAGTGAGGGTTATATGTAGGTTATATGTATAGTTTTTCAAATTGCTTGAGTCCATTAGCAAAGGAATGGCTGATAAGAATGGCACTGTTTATGAATAACAATTGACATGGAGTTGTGTTGAAGACACTTGACCAAAAGAAACAACATCAACATTTTAAGGGTACAGGTGTATGCAAGTTTGGTTAGAAAAGAGTCTATCACTCCAAAGCACACAGAAAAATAGTGGTTTTGCAGATTTTTTTCCCACACTCTGTCATCATTACAAGGGACAAGTATGTGTAACTACCTGGGTGGTGCTGATTATTTCAACAAAGATCTCTTTATTCAAACCAGATTACAGCTACTTAGCCAGCAATGCAAGTTCAGGTTCCCAAATAAGCAACTTCTCAGTCTCTTTGCTGGTTTAGCTTCACTTGCAGGATCCTAATTGTTTCCACTGCAAAAAGCTCACTATTTTCTGTTCAACAGCTGATCAGTGTTTTTCAGAAAGAGATTGAAATACTCACCTGCAGGTAAAATCAGACCTTCTGCATGAAGATTTTGTGGCCCTGAATTAACCTAAGTCAGTCAGTCAGTTCTCGTTCTCTCTCTCTCTCTCTCTCTCTCTCTCTCTCTCTCTCTCTCACACACACACACACACACACACACACACACACACACACACACCTGAGTAGGGGTTGATCATATCTAGATGCTGAATATGAGGGAAAAAATTGTAAAATGAGAATGCTGGCAGGAGATCAGATTTTTCTGAACCTGATAAAGTTAGGTGAGCATGTCTCATTCCCACAGACAAAGCAAAATGGAACGGAAAGGACTTATACAGAATACAGAATTCGATAATCATTTATGGAGGGTACCCAAGAGTGTAAGGAAACACATGATAGATCACCCCAAAGGGCCTCTACTCCATCATTTTCCCTTTCTATCCATTCACCTCTGGAAGCTCAAGGAGGGCAAGGAGGCTGTGTCTACCCCGTTGTCCCATTGATTCTCAGAGCTCCTTCTGGGCACCGAGGTTTCATTTGCTCCCAAGGCTATTAACTGTAGATAGAGTTACCCTCCATTAATTTACCTAATCCTTTTAAAAAGCCCTCTCAGCTGGTGGCCACCCCATCTCACAGTAGTTAATTCTCTAAGTTAATTATGCATTGCGTTTGGCATAGAATACTATAACTGGTCTTTATTAGGTGCTGTAAATATTGCCATGAAATAGGGCAGCCCTGGTATTCATATTTTTCACCTCTGGGGAACCTTTCCACGTTGCCTTTTCCGCCTCTGCTACCATGTGTGTTGCAAAGAGGATCCTGAGCATCTCCTAAGATAAACATGCAGAGTTCTGACTAGGCCAGTTGGACTCGGGGGTAAGTTCAGAGTATAGCCCTCATCAGAGCTATTAGCGCTGCACATGGAAGTGGAAGATTTGTAGTGAAAAGGGAAGCTTGTCTGTTCTTGCTTCCCTTGAAACAGGAGTGTGGGACCTTCCTCAGCCCCACAGCCGAATCCCACTCCGGAAAGACTCTTGTGCATTCCAGGAGTGGGTGGGGCCTAACTAAAAAGGGGCAGGGCCAAAAATCAGCCTATTTGTTCTTAGAACTCTTATGAACAATAACTGAGCCTCAAGGGATGTATTTCCATCTTACAGAATGGGGGAAATAAGTGCACAAAAGCTGGATAACTACCTAAGGGTTGCTGATCAGGGGCTGGGATATGACCATCTGGGGAACTACTGAACTGGGATCCTAGATAGGCCAGATTAGTTTTGGTAGTAGAGGAACTCTGTTAAAGCTATTAAGGATGTCCAAGATTGCCAAAGCAAAGTTTGAGATCCTAACCCCTTCCTCCATGAGAAAGAAATGCCAGGATTTCCAAAGAATGCTTGACTGATTGCCTCCAGCTCAATTCCCAGTTTTCCCTTTTCCTTCTACCATACCTTCCCTCTTGCTCCCCCCACCCGCCCCCGGTCCCACTCAGAACAAACTTATAAAAACTCAAAATAATTAGCACAACACCTGTTCTCAGTGCAAATATGTAAATTAGTTCTATATCAATATAAAGTTGGTAACTAGTCAGTATGTGTGACAGCTTCCCACTGTCACATTTCCTCTCTTCACACATTTGCTATCCTGACACACTGTGAAGGGTAGGATACAAAAATTTTAAATAAACCAAGTCACAGACCTTTCTTGCAAAATGTTCTTTATTGACCAAAGCATCTTCCAGAAGCAAAGCACCCAAAATCCATCTTAGCACATGCACAGAGCAGTTTGTTGAACCCAATCTTGTATTCACATCTAGGACTCCTCCTTAAGAATATGTTGGGGTCCCATCCTTTTGAGAGGGGCCTTTTGGAAACCAGCACGCCTCCTTTCTAGACATATATCTGCTCATTGGGCTATGCTTCTCTGCCAACATTGCCTCATGTGGTCAAGAGCTGTCCCCACCTCTTCTGTCCCAGAGAAGCTCCCTGTTCCAAGCCCCCTCCCAATAACTGGACCTCTTGGTTGTTCTCCCCTGCACACTTGGAGAGAGAGCCTGGCCTTAAGATAAGCGTCTCAGCTCAACATCTGGAATTGGCCCACATTCCCCTCCTGCTCTTCCTCCTCCTCCTCCTCCTCCTCCAAATTCCAATCAGCAGGCCTTGAGAATGCATGCCAAGAACAACTGCCTTTCTCACTCCCAACACCCACCAGTACTCACTTAAGCCCAGCTATGAGTCCCAGACTGCTAGCAGATCCCACTGCTGGAATGATTACTGTGGGAACAAGAAGAATTTTAGTCCTGGGTCATCTCATGCATGCCGCTCTTCTCCTCCTTTAATGAGGCATAAATTGCTCCTGGCTTCTTCCCCTTCTGTATGCAGCCTACAGAACTTGGTATATAGACACATGTATGCTGGGATATTGAGAAAAGCTTGTCAAAGGGAAAGCCTTCACTGCATCTCTTCCCCCATCCTGTAACTTTGGCACAAGTCAAAGATCTATTTATTTTCTATACTGTGCTTGGACAAATGATTTTTCTAGAGTGACTGACAACTTAATACAGAAATCCAATCACACATCAATCCAAATCAGAAACAGATAATATGATAGTAGGAGCCTTGTTCTAGTGGACTCAGGAGCTAAACATGTTTTTACGGTTCATTTAAATGCAGCAGTTACATAGAGCTGGTGCCCCTTTTGAGAGTGCCTTCCACATTTGAAAGCCCCCCCCCCCCAAACAGCCTCAAAAGATGTTGGCACCAAAAGAACAGATGCATTTCCCAATTTTAAATCAGGAGGGACGTTGGGTGCATCCAAGAGAAGTTGTTTCCTCAATTTTCCAGAGCTCAGGCCATTAAAATTAACAAAACATTGAATTTACCCGGTGAAGCAGTAAAGCTTTTTAAAAGCAGTGGTAATATCCTAGACAATTGGGTATTGTCTCTCTAGGATATTGTCTACTGTCTGTTTGGCAGGCCTTGGACAAAGCCATGCTATTGCATTCTGAACCAATGCAAGTATCGGATATGTGCTCAAAGCTACTTCCAGGGGTAGAACCCTACAGTTATCAAAGAGTGACTAAAGAACACAACCAGCAGAGATTTTTATTCTCTAGAACAAGGGTTCCCAAACTTTTTCGTTCATGGAACCTTTCTAAAGACATTTTTTCCCCTGTGGAACCCTAACACCATCCCTGATTTTATACTAAGCACTGTGAACCCGCAACGTTCTTCCTTCTCTCATCTGCTCCTGTTGCCTGAGTGCTTTTCATGATTTAGTAGGTTTGGAAATAAAGAGAAAACATTTTAGATATAACAAATGAATAAAGCGATTATATGCGAATATACCAAATGGATTCTTTCGATTATTCTCAACATTATGCAATAGAGTCGTAGGAACCAAATGACATGATGCATTTCCCTGTTTGCTCCTTGGACTCCGACTGACCATCAAATAGTTGGCCTCATGTGTTTTCATTTTAAAGTCCATTGTAAATTTGATCTTTGAGATTTTTCATGGAACCCCCACAGTTTGGGAACTGTGTCCCTAAAAGGGGCAGGGCTGATGCACCGGCCATGAATCAGTCCTATTTCTGGCCACCACTGCTGCCTTCAGCTCTGAGATCAGATCTTTTATCCTTCTCAGACTCCTCTCCTGGCCTTCTTCTTTCCCCTCATTCTTCCAGCTGCTCCTTCTCCCAAAGGGCAAATCCTTCTCCCATTTCCTCATCCCGCTGCCTTCCCAGCCCCCTGCTTCATCTCTCTCTCTCTCTCTCTCTCTCTCTCTCTCTCTCTCTCTCTCTCTCTCTCTCTCTCTCTCTCTTTTCCAGTCCCAGATACCTGACCTGCCTCTCTCTAGCTCAGCCAATGGCAGAAAGAGGCCTGCTTTGACTGTTGTTGGCCCCAAGGCAGCAGCAATAAACTGCAGCCCGATAAAACAGCAGCCCAAGGTTTCATCCCACAAGTACTGCTGCAGGCGCTGCCACTTCCTCCACCAGGTAAATATCACAGTCCTTGTTGGATGGGCTTCTAGGAAGAGCCTAGAACAAGGGGCCCTGCCTGCCCCCACATCCAGCCATTAAGATTTGTCTGCCTAGGATGTTGCTTCGGAGGCCCTAACATTCCCCAGTCTATCCCAGCAGACTGAGACCACATCCTTCTGACTAAATCCTATCCTCTAAAAGCACTATTACTTTAATGCAAGCCAATCAGACTGAGTTAAAGGTACACATGCAGTGTCTTGAGGAAGTCAATCATAAAAGAAATCAGCATAATTAGAATAGTAGTATTAACGTGTGAACTATCAGTAAGAAGTCGATTCTACACTGAACTCCCTCCTTCCTTCCAAAGTTAAATTTCCCCTGGTGGCACAGGGAGCTCCCTCCTCATTCATGTTGTCTTCTCAAAGTGACCAAGCCTGAGTGGCTATCAGCAACCTCCCAGCTTCTCTCTGGGTCCACGGTCCATGACATCCCTGCTACAGATTCTGTCCCCTCATCTGTGTCAGAATCTGTTCCCACATCCCTGGAAGGCTCTTTGGCAGGAGAAATGGAACCAACCCCACAGCTCCTACTTTCCGAAGTGGGAATTTCCTGTGTGGCCCATTCTTTTGAGCTGCCTTTCCTGCAGTGTCTAGTCTGAAGACAATGTTGTTTTATCTAGCAAACTAGTGAGAGGCAGGGCATATATATTTTAAACAAATCCATATTTACATCTCATAGCTAGCATAAATGCCCCGACAGCCCAATCTGCAAAAGGGACTGACTCCAAAGCAAACGTGCCATGGATTGCAGCCTCTGCAAATCGTAAGAACTGGTTTTGCACAGCTGCTGTCTTCAGCATTCTTTCTTTGATTCTTAAGTAAACATCACTAAGGACACAATCACTCGCACACAGACATATACACATGTGTATGAGATGGAAAAAAAGTGCCACGAGTCCTAGCCTTCCCCAGCCAGCACAGGGAAGACATTCTGGCTGACTGGGGAATGGTTGCATTTGTAGGACTTTCTGTGCCTAAAGAATGGAAGAAAAACAGTGTGAACAAGGCGCAGCCGACTTCTTGCATATGATTTTGAAGAAAGGGATAAAGCAGTATCATGGGAGGCTGCTTGTAGGCACCAAAGTGTTACTTCTACCAAATAAAAAGAGATAAGCATGAACTTGTCAAATTCCTTAAAGAAGTGAATTCATTTCGACTGCTTCGAATGAAGCTAAAGACCACATCAAAGTCTATCCATATTTCCTTTGTGAATGTCTTACATCAGGCAGTAGGCATCACTTGCCAAAAGGTACATTTGCAAGATGAATGAATGACAAACAGAAGCTGGTAATCCAATTATGTAAACAATATTTATCATTAAAACAATTGGCAATTTGAAAGTTGAAGTATGTAGAGCTGTGCTAAGCTAGGGATCAAAACCTTGAACACACACAAACTCAAATCTTGATGAAAAGATGTTATTCTAGATGGCCAGTGTTTATTATCTGATTATTTAAATACATTATATTTTTATTGTGAACTTGCAATGTCACTCGGAAATACATGCCTCAACTATTTCTTGCTTAGACACACTACTAATGCACTGAACAGTGTCTGCAGTCACACACATAAAATGGTTCCCAGAAGCTCACAATTGCCAATGGCACACCGGAATTCCACCTATGTTATTAGTTGGTGGGGTTCATACGTGTAGGATGAAGTGGCTTAAATGCACCTCACGCATCACCCTTTTTATATGTATGCATAAAGTGTAGATGCCTCCATTTCTCCTTCCTGTGGCTTCTGTGGAACTTTCATCTGCAAGATGAAATTAATTACTTAATTACTTAAGTTTTAATTTAATTACTTAATTAATTAATTACTTGCACAATGGCCTTGGATAAGTCAGCCAATGGATGGAACCCTCTTAGTGAGAAAGCCTATTTTGGAAACACCACAGGCTGGCGACTGTTTCTGGGTACCTAATCCAGGGAACTGCTCTTTCTGCAGATAGGCTAACAACCTCAGCAGCTGGAGCACAAAGGGGCTTCTAATTAGCTACTTGTGCAAAATGGCAAAATGATAAATGACAAAGAAAAAGCAGAAGAGCTCACTTTGGCTCAATGTTCTCCCAAAAGAGGATCTATGATCCCAACAAAGGGAAAGTGCAAGTTGAAGGAGCAGGATGGCAGCTCAAGATTGATTGGCAAATGGTCAAGGAACTTCTAATTAGGTTAAATGAGTTCAACTCTCTGAAGTCCAATAAACTCCATCCTTGATTCAGAAGAACTCTCAGAACCACTGTCTATTATCTTTGACAAGGGAAGTTCTTCAAGAAAGGAAATAATAGTCCAGTCAGTCTGACATCAATTCCTGGGAAAATTCTGTAGAAGATTATACTGCAGTGAGTCTGCAAACACCTTGAAAAAAATGCAGTGATTACTAAAAGCCAACATGGATTTCTCAAGAACAAATGCTTCCAGACTAAACTGATTTTGTTTTGTTTTTTTGACTGGGCAACCTCCCTGCTGGATTGTGGAAATGCTGTGGACGGAATATATCTTGACTTCAGCGAGTCCCTTCCAAGCAAGCAGTACTCTCAGAACTGGCCTTCGGGGTGGGCAAGCTGGGTGCTCACCCAAGACAAGAAGTTGCACTTGCCAGCCAAGTGTTGGCTAAGTGCATTGTCTGAAGTGTGCAGGATCAAAGAAAAGCACCTAAGTGTCTTTAACTTTCCCCTCCCACACATAGTTTGTCTCAATTCATTTTTAACAATTTTCCAACTTGCCAAATCTCTCTCTCTCTCTCTCTCTCTCTCTCTCTCTCTCTCTCCCTCTCTCCCTCTCTCTCACACACACACACACACACAAATATTA
Organism: Varanus komodoensis; assembly: GCF_004798865.1. Taxonomy (NCBI): domain Eukaryota; kingdom Metazoa; phylum Chordata; class Lepidosauria; order Squamata; family Varanidae; genus Varanus; species Varanus komodoensis. The sequence continues at coordinate 739,876 of NW_025336646.1, forward strand.
TTTGAAGCTTGCAAATACAAAACCAACAAAAGGCAACAAACCAAGCATTCAGTTTAAGTGGCAGAATGCTCCAGCAGCAGAATGCTCCATATTATTCTCCCCTTTCAGTCAAAAATATAAGTGGAATCCACTGGCTACCTGGACATTTTCTTTATGGCTTTTCATAATACCAAATTCTGTTTGCAAGAAGGTCCTATGGCTACTAGACAGTGACTAGCTAGCCATTGGATTTCTCAGATTCCTAGCTACAACATTGGAAAATTGCTCCAATCCATAGCTGGGGATCCATGCTTGGATCCCTTCCCCACATTGCAGCTGGCAAGACAGGACCATTCCAGCTGTTTTTCTAAAGTTGTAAGGGCTTTTGAGGACAGAGAATAGAGGAGACCACCACTGCATGATGTATTTTGACAATGCCTCCTCACTGGAGCAGAGAAAAACCCTGGCGGAACAAGTAGATCTTCAAATTGTTAAAAAGGTTAAATATTTGGGAATTTTTCTTACAGCTAAGTGGACTACATGGAAAGAAGATAATTATGATAAACTATTTAAGGAAATTAAGAGTGATTTGGAAAAATGGGCTAATTTGCAATTATCTTTGTTGGGAAGAATAGCACTTGTTAAAATGAATATATTACCAAAGCTTTTGTTTTTATTCCAAATGATTCCCATAAAAATTGATAAAAAATTCTTTGATGATTTAAATACTCAAATCTCGAGATTCATATGGAAAAAGAAGAAACCAGGGATTAAATTAAAAATGCTTCAGGAGGCTAAAGGGAATGAGGATTTTGATCTTCCTGATTGGATGTTGTATTATCAAGCTTCTGTTTTAACGTGGCTAAAAGAATGGATAACTTTAAGAAATAAGAGAATCTTGTATCTTGAAGGGCATGATTTGCAAATAGGTTGGCACGCTTATATGTGGTATGGGAAGTGTAAGGTGCATGGTTGTTTCTTAAATCATTATATCAGGAAATCATTAATGTCGGTATGGGAAAAGTTAAAGATAAAACTGTATACTAAATTACCAAGATGGCTTTCACCTATGGAAGCTCTTGTATATTCAAATACATTGAATTTTGATAAGATCATGAGATATGATGATATTTTGGATAATGATGGAGGATTAAAATTGAATCAAGAAATACAAGAACAAAGAATTAATATTTCTTGATGGCACAAGGTTCAAATGCAATTGAGATATGCTAAAGACTATAGAATGTGGGGCTTTTATAAGGAGCCAACAGCATTTGATCATGTGATTCTTAAATCAGATGAGAAAATGATTAAAAGATTGTATAACTTCCTACTAGATGGGAGAATGGAAGATGAACAGATTAAGGAAACTATGATATCGTGGGTGCAAAACTTTGAATATAATATTGAGTTAGAGAAATGGCAAAAGCTGTGGGAAAGAAATATTAAAGTAACATTAGCAACTTCATATAAAGCAAACCTGTATAAAATGTTTTATAGATGGTATCTGTCGCCAAATAGGTTAGCTAAGATGTTTCCAAATATGTCAAATGGATGTTGGAAATGTAAACACAAATTGGGTACTTTTTATCATATGTGGTGGACATGTGCTAAGGCAAAAAAATATTGGATTAAAATACACAAATGGCTTGAGGAAATGTTACAAAAACCTCTAACATTTAAACCTGAAGTTTTTTTATTAGGCTTTGTACCTGATGATCTTAGTAAACAAATAATGTATTTGACTCTGCATGTAACTACTGCGGCGAAGATTGCATTTGCCCAACACTGGAAGAGTAAAGAGCTACCTACTGATGAGCTGATTCTAAAAAAGATCTTGGACTGTGCGGAAATGGACAGATTGACTTTGTCTATGAAGGGGAAAGAAGATACAGATTTCTATCAAACCTGGGACTCTTTTTATCATTGGCTAGAGAAATGGGATTACGCATAGACTTAAATAAGTTTATAGTTTAACATAAAAAGAAAAAATGTGGGGGGCTGACCCAGTAGGTCTGATGTTTTCGATGACTGATGCTTTTTAGTTTTTTTTTGTTGTTAGGCATATATTAAGAATAAAACTTATTCAAAAGGACAATGCCTCCTCCTCCTTCCTTCCAGCTCCAAAGTGCTCCACTTGGCAAGCTTCACCTCCACTTTTCTTCTGCCCTGTATAGGTTGCCCATAATCCACTGAGATTGGAGGGTTAAAGCCATCTTCATAGGGTCATGCTCTTACTCTCTTTTCCATAGTGCCAGGAAAGGTCTTGGCAAATACTGTTGTGCATGTTGTTTTTATATATTTATTTTCTCTCTCTCTCTCTCTCTCTCTCTCCCTCTCCCTCTCTCTCTCTCTCAAATATTGCCATATCATGTAAAAACAATTTTTAACTTCACCTTTAGCTAGTTTCATTCAGCATGTCTGTTTTCCTCCCCTGGCTATTGCAATTTAGTCCAGTTTTTCACCAGCATTTAGTCTGTTCATGTGTCTCAGAACTAAATGGAGAGCTGAATGCAAAATGCCATCCAAGTCCATCCCTTTGTGAGCTTGTGATGCTATTTGTGGATTTCCCCCAAAGAGGTGTTCAGAAATGTGTCATTTTGGGGAAAAAATGCCAAAAGATACGTATTTTTGAAAAAAATGGACAAACATGCTTTAATCAGTGGGATTAAATTTAAAATGTGCATGATTGATGCACATATTTGGGGAAATGTCAATGAAAATATGCACAGATTTTGTGAGGAAAGAAACAATGTTCACAACCTGATACAAACAGATTTTGGAAAGAGCTTTGAGGTAGAATTTGGAGAACCTTTCCGAGCTCAAGTCTTGCTCATTTGCACAATCCCAACAATAAGCATGAACTTCCATCAGTTTAGCTTTGAGGTATGTTCCTTTTCAAAATCTGGTTTAATGTCAGGGGCCTGGGAAGCAGCTAAAGCAAAGCAGGAGGAATGTGAAAAGGAATCTAAGGTACAGTGTGGAGAAACTCAAGGAGGGAAGATGAGCAGAATGGAAATTTGCACATTTTCCCCAGCAGCAAAAGCAAGCTCAAATTTGTATACTGATTTTAAATCACCAACCAGTTCTTGGCGTACATGCCTGTAGTTTTTGCTTTTCGAGAGATGAAATGCACAGAGATGCTTTTCAGGCCTTCATATCTTTGTATGCTGGCATTTTTGTGCAAAAGATCTCTCTCTCTCTCTCTCTCTCTCTCTCTCTCTCTCTCTCTCTCTCACACACACACACACACACACACACACACAGCATTCCATGTGATACTCCTTAGAAAGACTTTTAATTAGACTTCACTGATCAAAATTTTACCAACCCTGTACAAATGAGCATGAGAACATGTGTGCTTTTTGCATCCAGTTAGCGTGTCTTCTTTGAAAATGCACAGTTTCTGCTTTGTTATTTTTTGAACACAGCATGACATCTTCAAAGAGAATATATCCTCTTGATTCTTTTCACCGTGGGGTGCTCTCTGTGACTCTGGGCTGCTGAGGGGAAGGACAAATGTTGTTGTTTTCATCAAAATTCTTTTGTCATATAATTCACATCATAGCTCTGAGTGGGTCTGAAGGAGAGAGATGGATGACCCTGTCATATTATATATGGGCCTTCTGAAATAACCATCTATAGCCAAGGAGTAACTTGATCAGGGGGAAAAACAAGCTATCTTCACCAATATACTTCTTCTTGACTTCCCCTGGTTGCACAGTGAATTATAGATAAGTATAAGCCCTATTCAGTTGGGAGGCAGGAAGAGCGTCAGCCGTGTTCCTTTCCCTTGTTGTGTTTCATCACCCTATAGCAGTGGTGGCGAACCTATGGCACAAGTGCCACAGTGGGCATGCAGAGCCCTCTCTGTCGGCATGCAAGTCAAGTTGCCTCAGCATTCCCACAGCAGCTGAGCATCGGATAACAGTGCACAGCGGGGCCATGCTCAAGCTTGGAAAGGAGTAGCGCCATCAGGTGATGACATCACAGGCCACGACTCATTAGCTGTGACTCATCCGAGCTTTCCCATGGCCAGGGTCATTTGCTTGGACTGGCTGTGAGGTGTTTTTTCTAAACTAAAACCTGTTTTCAGGTTTTATTGTGTTTAGAATGGTCAGAAATGATGAGCTGTGCAGAAAAAGCTACTCAAGGAAGGCTTTTTCAAAATCGCCCTCTTTTCAATGGAACTTTACCCCTATATTAGGGTTAGGGGTGCGCACCAGGGCAGGGTTAGGGTTAGAAAAATGAGGTTTCTTGGCATGGTTTTGATGGTTGGAATGTGTTTAGAATGGGCAGAAATGATGAGCAGTGCAGAAAAAGGTACTCAAGGAAGGCTTTTTCAAAACTGCCCTCTCTGTCGACACACAAGCCCAGTCATCCCAGCATCCCCCCAGCAGCCGAGCATCAGGTAACAGCACACATAGGGCCCATGCACAAGCTCAGAAAGGAGTAGCGGCGCCAGGCGATGACGTCATGAGCCACGACTCATTAGCTGCGACTCGTCTGAGCTTTCGCATGGCTGGTCAGTGCCCTGCCAAGTATATATATACATTTGCTAGGAGTGGCTGTGGGTTGTTTTTTTCTAAACTAAAACCTCAGTATTCAGGTTTTATTGCAGTGTTGGCACTTTGTGATAAATAAGTGGGTTTTGGGTTGCAGTTTGGGCGCTCGGTCTCTAAAAGGTTCGCCATCACTGCCCTATACTGAAAGAGGGCAACCATCTGCAGAGAAGGGCTTCCTGTGTCCATAGGGGCTCGCCATATAATTACAAACACTGGGAAATCCAGGTTCTGAATCGCTGGGAGAGCCCCCATGGATAAAGGAGGTTCCCATCTGCAGATGGCTGCCCTCCACCTGCACAGGACAAGGGCAATGCTGGAGCTCCTGAAGAGGGCTACAATTTCCCCCCTAAAGCACATGGTCTTGGTAATCCTACCCAAGGAATGTGCTAGTTTGCTTGGGACGGTTGGCTTGCTCAAGAGGGACAAAGATGGAACCACCAAAGATGGTTCCAGATTTCAGAGGTCCCTTAGCAAAGTACTATCTGTGGAGTACTGAGTACTACGTGGAGACGATATTCATCATTTCCTGATTGCAGGCAAATCATGTTGTGGCATTGTCTTTGTATGCAGCAAAGAATGTACAATTTTGAGCACTGTTGACCGCAAACTAGGATCTGAAATCAGAAAGTGGGATTCTGGTTTGCAGGTAAAATACATTTAAGCAAACCATATATATATATATATATATATTTATTTAAATCTTTTGTAGACTGTCCCATTACCGACGTCTTGGGATGGTTTAACAATACAAAATGTAAGGGAAAAAAATTAAAACACAGTGTCCTAAAAATTAGCTAATAATAAAACCCCAATTAAAACAGTCAGGTCTTAAAACATTGGGAAAATAAAAAGGTTTTGAGCAGGTGCTGGAAAGAATAAAGTGATGGTGCCAGGTGAACTTCTCTGGAGAGTAAATTCCACAATTGGGGTGCCACCTCAGAGAAGGCCCTTCTCTGGGTAGTCACCCCCCCTAATCTCCTTCAGGGAAGGCAACAGCAAAGTATGACATGCTGTTTACCAGAAGTTAAACCTTCAGCTGCCTTTACACATGGAAGGAAGGAGGCAGAGGAGAGGGGTAGGATGGCAATTTTGGGCCTGCTTTTGCCTGCAAGAGCAAAGCATGCAATCAAGCCATACCGATTCAAAATAATGAGCCCAATATTTGGCTGGCGGGTCTCTAGTGTGCACACAGATTCTCAGATCAGTTGTGCAGCTCAGTAGGTTTAGGCCCTAGACTTAATGGTCTTAACTGGGGGTGGGGAGGGTGAGGAAACTTTATATCCCCCCATTTCTGCCTTTATAACTGCTTCATGATAGATCTGTGCAAAATGAAACAAACCAGCCCCGAGAAACTGCTTGCCAATCCCGATAAATTCTGTGCATTTCAAATGCGCTTAGATCACAGCGCCACAATGAGAACAGGGATAAAATGGGCTTTGCGTCTGCTGCCCTGATGCTGAACACATTTGCGTGGGAAGAAGCAGCACTAATGAGCATCATTAAGGAGTAGGTGAGTTTAAAGTAAAAATAATAAATGAGCCGCTGTGAATAAGCACCTCCCTTGCTGCACTGGTCCTTCACTATACACTGTTGTTGGAAAAAGGAAGGGAAAGATGCTTTAGTGAGCCATGCCATCCTCTGTGGAGCTTGGCACATCCAGGCGCTGATGCTGCCGGGCCTGTTTGCCACTGCTTTTGTGGCCTGCAGCTCTCCAGGGGGTCATCTGGGGGTTGGGGCTGGGCTGTGGGTCCCAGACCTGGGCTGCAGGGCCCAGCTTTAGAGGCACTGCCGGCTTTGACTTGCATGAGGATATGGCTGTATAAGCAAAAAGTTATGGGCTAAACGGGATGAAGGAGCAGGGGCAGTCGCTCAAGCAAATCCTTTCTAGTCTGAGAAGGATCCTGGATGGCAAAGCAGGCAACTTACCTGTAATGCTCCCGTGTGCAGGAGAAACGGTGTTTTTGAGGCTTTAATGCTGAGGGGAGGCGCTGTGTTCTTGTATGGGGAGACTTGTGCAGCTGGGCAGTAATTAGAGCTTCGATCAAGAATGTAGCTATGGTATCAGCCTGGCAGGAGTGCAAAGTCAGGAGCATGGATTCCAAACGAGGTTGGCCATTCCCGAGCCAGTGGGGCTGCTCATCCACTGCAGCTTTATTTTGAGCTTTGTAGGAACTGTCCATGGTGGCCAACCTATTTCAGAAGCGATGGAGTTCAGCAACATGGACGGATCCTATAAGACTCAAATCAAAGGCTACAATGGATGAGGGCTCCCCCTTGGGTTTGTATCCATCACCAGATCTGCCTCCCTTGCAGATGTTCCCTCTCCTTTAGTAGAGAAGCATTTCTCCCTCCCTCCCTCCCTCCCTCCCTTCTTTCTTTCTTTCTTTCTTTCTTTCTTTCTTTCTTTCTTTCTTTCTTTCAGTTTTTATATGCCGTCCCATTACTAAAAGTCTCTGGACAGCTTACAAAGAACAAATAAACCAAAGAACGGGGCTTCTTTTGGGGAAGCCATGAATAATGAACCTGTCCTTGGAGCCAGGCGGAGCCAGGCCTCTTCCATGGCGGAGGGTGGCCTGTTCCGTTCCTTTAGTGGTGCTTTCCCTGGTGAAGCCTGGAAGAGCACTGGGCGTTCCCCATGGATCCCCAGCCACACTCTATGTAGAACAATCAGAATGGAGAAGGACAAGATGGGGAAGTTCTGGTTGTCCTTGAAGCTGGCTTCTCAGCACCACACAAGAGTGAGCACTGGTCTCACTCATATGAGGCAGCTTCCTAAGGGAGGGTTTCCCCCAACATCAACAAAAGAAGGGGCTCCTTAGCCTGTGCTGGAGGGACTGCCTTTTCTCTGCCATGGGTGATGAGTGTAAGGTGTGGATAGTTGAAATGCAGGCTTCTCTCTTCAGAGGTTTTGGACACCCATCATGCTGATGGGTTCAGCAGGAGCAGGGGGAGTTCAAGCGTCAGGGTTGCCCTCTCTAGGGTTCTGCACTGGCCACTTCAGGATGCAGGCTTGAGTAGGTCAGGCAGCCCTTCCCAACATGTCGCATTCCAGAAGGTTTGGGTTGCAGTCAGCAGAAAAGGCCCTGTGGGTTGCGGCTGATGGCAGCTCAAGTCCAAAATCTAGAGGGCACCAGGTGGGGCAGGGCGTGGTAGGGAGAGCCAGGGGGAAGATATCTGCATATACCCAGAGGTCTCCGTGGGCATCTCTCCTACTGATTGACCTGGTTAGAGCTCCACAAGAATGGATTGCAAGTCCCTTGTCCTGAGAGTCTCTGCTCAGTGAGACCCGCTGGACAAACAGATGCATGGGTGAAACTTACAAGACTGAACTCCTTGGCAGCAAGCTGGGTTTTATTTACAATGCCTGGAGGAAGAGTGAGGTATAGCTATAAAATGAATAAGCAGAATATGTGCTGTCTGCTCAGGGAAATTAGCAATGAAACCGAGACAATTCAAATCCCAGGGGCTTCTACATAAATGTTAGCTTCCTTTTCCTTTGTAAAATATCCCAGGTAACAACCTCCCCTAGAAAGAGCTGTCAGGATTGCGTGCCCAGGTTTGAAATGGGATGGCTCCCTTTGCTCACATAAGTCCACTGATCGCCATGAATATTATGGACTGCAGGCTGCACAGGGAGAGATCTGAAAGCTGAGAGTTCTGATTTAGGGCAGCGTAGTTGCCTGATTTGGGAAAGCAATCCACATAAAAGCAATCTGCCTTGTGATCTTTGGATTTAGAGGAGGGGATGATAGGAAAGGAAAGCAAAGCAGCCAGAAGCCTGCGCTGCGGTGCTGTGTTTGCACAGGTAAGCAGTTAATAAAATAGCATGTGTGCGTTGACACACACACGCACGCACACACAGAAGCTTGCTTACAAGCCTAAGAAATTTTAAAAGCTGTTCTCAACATTGTTTGCAAAAATGCAGACCAAGATTATGAACTCTCTGATGGCAGAAACAGATAAGAGATCAGCATCATAAACTTTATGAATGCTGAACTTCAAGATTTGGAATGGTTTTAGTAGAAATGGGGAGATAAGTCTGTCTAAAGCAGGCCACACCCTACACACACACACAGGCACACTCTAACAAGGTGTGTCCTGCCTTTCTTTATAATCCCATTTCTTTTGGATAACTGGCTTCCCTTGTTCTTGTAACTCAGTGCTGGCCAGCCTTTGGCAAGCCACAAGCCAGATCCAGGGCAGGAGAGCGTGCTTCTGTAATGCGCTTTACCACATTCATGCAGCTGCCAGCCATGCCTTCACTGAAGGCCCATGTAGGATTGTCTAGCAAAACCGTAGGTTTATTATTGGTAGCTAAACCTCCCGCTCCTTCTCAGGACCATCACTGCTGACAATGTCTGTGCCGAACTTCAGCATGTGTGCCAAAGGTTCACCTCCGTGTTCCAGCCTAGTCTTCCCCAAGCAGGCACCTCTGGATGTGTTGGGAAAGATGAGGGTTTGCATCTAGAGGGTGCCCGCTTTGGAAAAACCTGATCTAGTCCCATCGGTCTTGTGGAGGGGAGATTCGTTCATCATGTGTTCCTGATGGGAGAGCAGGGGAGACCTAAATATACATAACAAAATACAGGTAAGTCACTGGTGACATTCTGCCAGATGCAGTGAAAGTGGGACGAGCCAAGCTGGATGTGACCAGAGGTCCATCTAGTCCAGCATTCGGTTCACACAGTGGCCGGGCAGCTGCCCACGGGAGACCCACAAGCAGGACAGGAGTGCGGCGGAACCCTCTCACCCACGCTCACACAACTGGTGTGTCCTGGAGGCAGCACTGCCCTCTAGAGGGATAGCTGCAGATAGCCTGGGACTTGCCCAGTCCCTCTGGAAAGCTGTCCAAATTGGCGACCATCACTACATCTGCTAGAAGTGAATTGTACAGTCTCACCATGTGCCGTGTGCAGAGTACTTGCTTTTATCTGTGCTGATAAATCAACTTCATGGGTTGACCCTGGGTTCCTGTTTTATGAGAGAGAGAACAGTTTCTCCACACTATGCAGAATTTTTTACACCTCTGCCATTTATCACCTTACACATCTTTTTTCACAGCTAAACAATCCCAGATGTTGTATCCAAACTGTTGGGGTTTTTTCTTCCCCCAGTGTGTATTATTTCACCTTTGCTTACATGGAACCATGTTTGCTGTTGGATGATCATTCTGCAAATTCTTCTCAGAATTTGCTCCAGCCCCTTGATCATTTAATTAATTAATTAATTAATTAATTAAAACATTTTTATGCCGCCCCATTTGCCGAAGCCTCGAGGTGGCTTACAACAATAAGTTAAAAAAATGATTATAACATTAAATTTAAAAATATAAACATTAAGTTAAAAATACAAAAATACCAATACAAAATAAGCCGTCCTGGCCAGATAAATTTTAGTCACTGTTACCTGCATTTCCCCCAAGTATCTCTGCAATATGTTTTTACAGGATTCTAAATGTGGATGCAGCATAGATTTGTATAAGGGGAGCATAATCTTTGCAGTGATATTGTCAAATCCTTCCTAGTTAAGCCTAACATGGAGTTGGCCTTTTTCAAAGCCTTGGCCTGGCATTTCACAGTAGTGTCTGCCACAGGTAGGGCTGTGAGCATCCTTCCCAGAAATCCAGCTCTCTTCTGCTTCTTGGACATCTTTCTTGTGCTTGGCCCTGGATTAGGGAGCAAGCCAAGCCCAGATGAAGTCCACAAACACTAGTGGAACTCATCTTGTGTAACCCAGCTACTCTCCTCCAAAGTGCATGTGGCACATGCAAAGCCCACAAGTCACATGTGTGGAAGGCAAACGCCGCTTGTGCAGTGGGCACGTGGACCCAGTTCCTGGTGGACCCTCGTGTGAACCCTCGGTGCACTTGGCACCAAGTTGAACTTAGCTGAGAGAGGAAGTGGGCTGGAGTCTGAGGAGCCAGCCAAGGGAATCTGATGGGTTCCTTGCCCCAAATCAGATTCATCACGCATCACTAACCACAAGATCCCTTTCTTGGTCAGTCACTGTCAGCAAAAATACCACCAGCTTGAATTTGAACTGGGGGTTTTCTTGCCCCCAAGTGCACTATTTATTAATTTATTAGATTTATATCCTGCTTTTTTTCTTTTTAGAGAACTCTAGGTGGCTCACATCATTCTCTTCCTGCTGCTCTCAAGCTTACAACGACAACCTTGTGAGGTATGTTGGGAGCAGAGTCTGGGACTGGCTCCAAGTCACCCACTTGGTACCATGGCTAAGCAGGGACTAGACCCCAGATCACCTGGGTCCCAGTCCTGTGCTCTTATTCACTGCACCACCCTGTGTGACTCGACACTTGCTTCCATTGAACTTCTTTTGCCATTTTGGTGCCCGTTTGTGTAGTTGGGTGTGATTCCTTTGGCGCTCCTGACAAATTTTTTTTGTCTTAACCACCCTAAATAATTTAGTGCCATCCACAAAGCTGGCCCCTTCACTGCTTGAAATTCCAGTTCATTCATGCGTAAGTTAAAAGCATTGGTCCCAACACAGATCTCCGTGGTATGCCAGGGTCCACATGTCTTCACTGGGTGAATTTAGCATTTCTTCCCACTCTCTGTTTTCTATTCTTTACCCAGTTACTGATCCAAAGGAGGGCCTCTCCTCTAATTCCTTCACTCCCAATGTGTCCGGTAGTCTTTGCTGTTCCTGCATTCTAAAACCTTCCTGGCCCTTATCCAGTTAACGTTTGGCAATACGCACTTGCATCATCACAGCATCAGGTTCAGAGCTTCCTGGCTGAGGAAGCTCACAAGAGGAAGCTGCTGGCTCTGAGGTTGTACATTCCTACACTTCAAGGGAGGGGCGCAAAACGAGTGGCGGAGGGAGCACACGCACCCCCAGACCATGACTGCAGAGGCCACCCGGGTTGGGCCACCTCTGCTACTGAATCCCCATCCTACTAATTTCCCCACTGACCGCACTCTGCAGTTCTTCCCTCTGAGAGGAGCACACCCATCACCCCTTTTCAACCGCTGGAAAGAACCAGCAGCACCATTACTAGTTTGTAGGCATCTGTGTATGCCTCGAATCACAGACTCAGAAGAGTTAGAAGGGGCGACTCAAGTGATCCGGCCTAGCCCCCTGCTCGATGCGCCATGTTAAAGCATCCCTAATAGATGGCCGACAGCTGTCTATGGAATGCCTCCGTGCCCACTGAACGTGCATGCATGCATACGTGTGTGGGTGCGTGTGCACGCATGCATGCACAAGTATTTAGCTCAGAACCCCAAGAAGGTGCCACATGCAGCCCTCCCTGTTTATGCACCCTTTCCTTAAACGGAAGAAGAGGGAAATTCACATGAAGTGTGCTGTAGGTGACCTTTCTGTGGCATATGGAATAGCTTGGCTCTGTGTGGTTTCTTATTTCTACATATGTAAAGTTAAAATATTAGTACTCTCAATTCTCAGAAACTGACCCATTGAGAAAGCCATAAGATTTAATAAGTACACACCAGAGGATTATGGTGGTAATTTTCTCTTCCTGCAGTAATTTGAGCAACTGGGTGAACAGTGGGGATATTTGTTCTCCTTCTGTAGTGTCTCCAGTAGATAATACAGGGAAAGAATTTTTCTCCTATGATGGGGAGAATTATCTCTCTTTTTTAAAAACTGTTAGGAAAAAAATAAGCTGGCCATGTTTGCTTTTCTCCTGTCCTTATCATGTTTCATTTAAAACCCTTCAAAATGTTCCTGATAAGGTAGAGAGCAGCCAATTATGTGCCTTCTGCAAACAACCATTCTCCCACAATCAGTGCCAAACTTACTCGGCAAGGAGTGGGGACTGACTCTGACATAGATTCACGAGCAGAATTTGATTTGTCACTTTGCAGCCACTACATTATTACCATCCACATTCACCAGGCCGAGCTTTCATTTTAAGTTGTCCTTGTGCTTGAAGTTCCTGCCTGTATCTTTTTAACCAGCGCAGGTGGGCTGGCTGGTGTCTCAGCCCCTGGCAGGGTTGCCAACTTTTGCAGTCCAATCCTATTCATGCTTATACTGAGGTAAGCCCCAGTACTGGATCATGAGGAAGGCTGAGTGCCGCAGAATTGAGGCCTTTGAACTGTGGTGCCGGAGGAGACTCCTGAGAGTCCCTTGGACTGCAAAGAGATCAAACCAGTCAGTCCTAGAGGAGATCAACCCTTGGACTGCAAAGAGATCAAACCAGTCAGTCCTAGAGGAGATCAACCCTGACTGCTCTTTAGAAGGCCAGATACTGAAGATGAAACTCAAATAGTTTGGCCACCTAATGCAAAGGAAGGACTCTCTGGAGAAGAGCCTAATGCTGGGAATAATAGATGGCAAAAGGAGAAGGGATGGCAGAGGTGACTAGATGAGGTGGCTAGATGGAGTCACTGGGGCAGTGGGTGTGGGCTTGGGTGGACTCTGAGGGATGCTGGAGGACACGACAGCCTGGAGGAATGTTGTCCATGGGGTCGCGATGGGTCAGACAGGACTTGTGACTAACAACAAAGCCCCTGTATTTCAAAAGTGAGGCTTAATTAGTGCATTTCAGACTGCAGTGGCTAATTCGAGTGGCAGGCGAAGTGCAGCAGGCAATCCCTGGGATTGTTGGAATGCTTTCTAGCCATCTAGCAAAAATAAACAAACAAAAGACCAAACAAAGAAGTCAAACAACCCTGGCGGTTCAAGCAACAGGAAGAGCTAGGCAGAATCTGCTGGATCATGGGCAGAACCACTGCAAAAACTGCGGTGTCGGAGGGGAGATTGGCATGTCTGGAGAAAGATGAAGCATAAATGCCTTGTGGCAGCGCTTGAGCATAAACCGGCCTGTGCAGCAAAAGGCCGCCAGCCAATTTCTCCCTGGCAGTTCCTGGCTTCCGGGCCAAACAACACAGAAAGATCCTGGCCAGGAAATGGGCACTCCTGAAGTAAACGGCCTCATATTAAGTGCTGTGTGGAACACCCGCTACAATTCTTCCAGTGGCATGCTTAAAAGCAGTAGCTCAGCAGCATCCAAGGGCCCTAAAGCGGAAGTGGGGCTCTATCACTTGATTTTTGCCTCCAAAGTTAAAAAGGGGAAGCAATGCAGCATTCTGCACCAAAAGAAGGAAACCTGTGCTGCTTCTACACTAGCTGTTTTTCTCCAGAACAGACCTCATGAAGAATCCAGACCTTTATGAAGAATCCAAAATGCAACCTGTTCCAGTATGTTCTCCACTGCTGCCGCCATCTTTATGTGGCCATTAGCAGTGTGGAGTGAGAATTTAAAACAGCTTACTTCTCTCTCTGCCCTGTGGTTGTGTCCTTTTCCTCCTTCACTTCATCAGAACAGGGGTACCATGGGATGCAACTTTTCCTGTTGCCCCTTGCTTCTTCTTGGTGGCTTATTAGTGTCCCTGTTAGTGGCAAGAGATCAGAAAATAGTGACCACAGCACTCACGTGTCTTGCTCCCCTTTACACGGGACTGGGCCAGGCCCGCTCCTCTTCTGGGCCTGAGGAGAGGGCCATGATCCAAGCAGAGAACCTGGGGACCATGTGCAAAGCTTCATGGAATATCTGTCTGAACAGCTGGCCAGGGCTAGGGCCTCTTGCTTTCGGTCATCACATGAATCCAACTTGGAGACTGAAATAAATGCCTGGCTGTGAAGTACTAGCCCAAATTCCCACCATGCATCGCACCCCTCTGCAAGGCAGCTTTCCCGATCTCTTTCTCTGTGAGTCACCCTGGACATGCAGCTTGCCTGGAGTAGGAAAAGCCATGCAAAATGGTGGCTCGTGCAAAGGGGACAGTCCCCTCTGAGGACGAGGGATTCATAAGCATCTCTGCGCTGGGACAGAATGGATTGTCCATTTGCAGGCCGTGCAGGGATGAGGCGGGAATGTCTCTCCCACCGGAACCCTCTTCTTAATGGCTCACACAAAGGGCTCCCCCAGCTTAAAGGAGAGTGAAGCTGCATGAGCAGCTCCAGGGCCAGCGTCATGGATAGGCATGTCTGGGCTCATGAAACCCCTGGAATTGCTCCTCTGCTTCACCACTGCAACCTGCTTGTTCACCTGCCTTGTGCTCTGGCTTGGATAATGGTGGCAGCGTGAAAGAGGAGTGGTAGATGCCACTGTATACTTGACCACGAAGCAAGAAGCGGTCGCACCCATGAGGAGGAGAAAGAAGAGCTGTAGCCACTAGTGGCGATGGGAGTGAGAAAGTAGATTCCCTGAGGGAAGAGCCCACTGAGGGTGTCTGGCCCAAGGGCCCTACAGAACCTCCAGCCTGCGCTGGCCAGCTGCGCCCCTGAGGTAGTGACCATCATGCCTGTCTCCTCCCTTACCGCTGCGCATTAAGCAAGGTCCTGGACTGGGAACCGATGCATCTGTGGAGCCTCCACACCCGACCAGGAGCTCCCTGCTGCATGGATGGGTCTCCACAGATCCAGCTGTCCTCCCTTGAGATTCTTGTGCACTTCACAAAAGCAGGGCTCTGAGCCAAGAGGATGGATGTGATGTCAGTGGCGGGATGAGCAGTGCAGCCGTGGTGTTGGGCCACGTGGAGCGCCTTCTTGCAAGTGGCAGGCATCATGAAGGAGGCTGGGGTCCAAGTGGCGATTCTGCAAGACTGAAACATACGGAGGTGCAGTTGGGATCCTCTCTTGGAGCAGGACGTTTTGGGCTCAGGGGTTTATTTACATTAATGATTTCCTTTATCCTCATACCACACTAAAAATCCTCTCATGCAACACCTGCAGTGCCACAGCATGGCTCTACAAGTGCCCATCTGGAAACATCAGACTTAACTTCAGTAGAAGCTGGAAGACCCTGTGGCCATCTTTCGACTGTGGACCCCCCAAGTTTTGCCCTGCCCTCATGTATGGTCTTTCCTTTTGTTATTTTCTCATGATCATCATCATGATCATCACCACCTCCACCACCACCTCTGTCTCACACTGATTTTACTACAGATATGATTTTGCAGGTTTTGTTTGTCATTGTCTTGAAATATTTCATGCATCCTTGAGCAGCCCTGCTGGAGCGAAAAGCATGGCAAATTCTCCAGGTACACAGTCACTGTCGTTGTCCGTTATCAAGCCACTAGTCTTGTGCTTGTGTGTAGAATGTGCAGGCGTGTGGGACAGCCAGTGGTGCACCCCTACATGCTCAGGTGCTCAGCACCAAAGCAGAGACGGTTCCCTTTCAAGCAGGTACAAGGTAGAAAGCTGTGCTGGCACCAGTCCTCAGTGCAGGAAAACTCCGTGGCTCTGCTGAGGCCTCATTCTGATATATGGGCAGCAGAGGACCATCAGATGCAAAGAACAAGTCCTGAGCAGGCATGCCCCGGACTCGGCGGAATTCCCCAGGGATGCCTTCTTGTGGCATGCATTATTTCTTGCCACAACACGTCAAGAAACCCTGGCCCAGGGCCGGATGCCTTCAAGCCTAGACAAAATCCTAGCCACCTTCGCTTAGGAACCAATCAAAAGAAAGGATCCCATGCTTGGAGCTTGACTGGGTGAAAGTCTCGGGGAGGAGCAGAACTATATAGCCCTTTATAGCCGTCGTTATTTGTTTTTCGGCGCCAGGTTAAGACCTTTTTATTCCAGCAGTATTTTAATAAGTATTAATATTGTTTTTCTATGTTTTTAATTGCAGCCAGTGCGGGTTGGGAATTTTATTTAAGCTATTATATTGTAAGCCGTCCTGAGGCTTTTTTGCGATTAGGACGGCATATAAATATTTTTAAATAAATAAATGTGTAAGAAAACTGCCGGCCAGGGCAAGCTGTGCTTGTGGCATCTGATGGGGCAAGTCTGACTCTCCCTGCTAGGACCTTTGGGAGTGGCTGCTTTTACATTTCTGCTCTTTTTACAGGCTGCTTTTTCACATTCCCTGCATAGGTGCCATATGAATGTTTGTGCGGGATGCATGTAACATGCTTTCAAGAGGCAGGCTTGCAAGCAGCAGGGTGGCTGGTCCTATGTGCATCAAAGAGCACAGATGCTGGAAATGTGCTGTATGTAGATTCTGCTCACAGTACATTTGTGCTATTGGATTTTTTGCACTGTAGTCAAGTGGCATCCTAAATTCATGGAGGGGTTTCTCCCTTTCCCCAGATCTGTGAATTCAGCTCTCCGACTCCTCTAGTTACATGCTCAGGGCCCAAACCAGGGAAGCCAGCAAGCAGGAAACGTATGAGTCTGATCCTCTCTCTGACCTCGAGAAAGTCATGTGAACCCGACGATTTCATCTTGCTAATTCCTGCCTGAAGTGAAGCATACCTCTCTGAATCCCAGCTGGGGACAGCTACGCTTGCAAAACAAAATACCATCTAGTCAGTAACTAATCGTGGAAGGTAGCGATAAAATGCTTTTCCAAGGTGGATTTGTCTAGCATAGGTCTTGCTTTGTTCCAAACTTATCTAATTCTCTAGGGCAATTTGGAAGAAACATGTGCCTTGCTGCTCAGCTATTCGTTTCAGCAACAGGCATGCAGCTTTCGAAAATTATTTGGTGGATCTGAGCATGTTGTGGCTTGGTGGGCCATGCTCCCAATGGCAGTGATGATGCCACAGAGTTAAACTGGCAAGCTCCGACCAGCTTGGTCAGTATTGGCAGTATGCACAGAGCTTGTCATGCCTCCGTCACCACTTTCTCTGTGCGGGCAGGATCCAGCTTGCGCTCAGCAATTCCAAGGCCGCAACCCAAATGAGAGCCTTGCTTTCTTGCTGAAGTCCCCCTGCATCAAGAACAAATTAGGCAAAGTTGTATAAATGCCAATAAATTAGGTAAGACAGAGAAATGACACTAATGTATATAATTTGTACAAGTTGCAGAATTCAGTTTCTCTTTTTTCGGAAGACAGATTACACTGAGACAGAATTTTTAGTGTGCGTGTGCATGGGTATTATCCATGCCTAATAATGCAATGCTATGCAAGCCCACTTAAAAATAATCCCCATTGACTTCAATGGGAATTTTCCCAGGTAAGTGTGTATAGGACTGCGGTTTAAAAGTTTTCACTTAGCTGGATCATTCCTGGAATACATTTCTGCCTGCGTATGCACTCTGTGAAAGGAACCACAGCAATTTCAAACTGACTTTAAACAACTGCATTTCTCTGGAACGTGTTTAAAGGTCTTCCCTTTGAGAAGCTTTAGTCTCATGGATGTTATGTTAGATAAATGTATCTGCTTCTGAGCTCTATGTTGGGTCCCAGAGACATTTTATTGTTTATTATTATTTGTTAGATTTGTATACGCTCTCTGGGTTGTTTACAATAAAAAACAATAAAACCAACAATATATCTATAGAACAAAACATAATGCAGTAAAAAAAATTAAAATGGCACAGAAATTTGGCAGTTAATGACAGAGAAAATAACAGTGATGCATGAGGCAATCAAAGATAAAAACAATGTTAATAGCAAATTTAGCCATCATAGCACCTGGAAAATAAAAAGATCTTCACCTAGTGCCAAAAAGAAAGCAGCAATGGCACCAGACGAACTTCCCTGGGAAGCATATTCCACAGGTGGGGTGCAACTGAATTGAGAGTCCCCCATCTTATCTGCCACCCCCTCACTTTCTTTGGGGGTGGCTCTTAGAGAAGGACTGCCATCGAAGATCTGAACAACTGGGTGGGGATGGAGACAGGCATTCCTTCAGTCACCTGGCCCCAAGCCAGGGTAAACGCAGGTAGCTCCCCTCAGAATGCTATTGGGAAAAGAATAATGGGAGCTGAGCATGACCGAGAAGAGACGGGTAACCTCGTTTGTTTGCATTGCCTGCAGGCCAATTCTTCCTCTGGAGGAAAATCAGGAACCAGAACAGCGTGTATGCAAGGCACTAGATACATTAGGCAAGGAGCCAGAACGTGTAGTCATGGAGGGCAAAGTGGCATTTCAGGAAAGAACATCATTAAAACCTGAGCACAAAGGAATGTATTTGAACAGCCTGATTTATGTCTGGCAGAGGTGATGTCGATGACTATTCTGTTTCCCAAATGTGTAGAAGTGAGTCTACTTCATGGGTGTTGGGCGGATGATCGTGTCACACTGGAGCGATCAGAGAATGTGTGTGGCTCTATAGGCAAACGGCCCTTTGGGGGGCAGGGAGGTCCGAAGGAGACCCAGCATGATGCAAGAGCCTCTAGTGGACGCCCCAGTGCATGCACCCCAGTGTGGAGCTGGCATCCCTCTCCTTGTCCTTTTTCCAGCCACAGCATCCACTCCATGGGAATGGAACGATGGTATGAATTGAAAAATCCAGCCCTCTGTTGGGATGGGGTTTCCACATGCGCCCTGCAGAGAAGGTCTCCGTCCTCTGAAGGGAAAGTGCAGTCTTCCACCACCTCCAACAGTGGCATCCACGGCAAGCCATTTACTTTGCCTCTTAAGGAATTCAACTGGGGCCACTGAGAACTGCACCCAACAGAACTGGAGAACATCCATAACGTCCAACAGAGCAAGGAGCTGAAGGCTCCGGGCGTTGCACAAATACACTGTTTTGCAACCTCATGCACTGAGGCCCTGCCTAATGCATATGAGTATTCTGAGGCATCTGCACTTCTAAAAAAGGCTGCAGAGATTTCTGAAAAAAGGGAGAAAAAGTCTCCAAGTTAAGTCCTACAACTGGCTGCCTGTCTCCTAGTTGACCCTCAGATGAAACGTAGTGTGGCTTTTGGGCCGCTGTGAGTTCACTGATGCCTCCACGCATAATAATGCTCGTGTGGGATAAAGAGAGAGTGCTGGGAAGCGGGTGTCGCAGAGGGGGCATGCCACCCCTTAGCCTTATTCAAGTGTCACCACTGAACACATGGAGCAAAGAGCAAGGTCACAGCTCTGACATTCCCATATTGAATGGAAAGGCCCGAAGAGTTTGCACATGTGGCTATCACCCTTAAAACCTTATGGCTGGGGGTTTTGATCGCCAAGAGGATTCCAAGGATTCCTACATGTGCAAAGAACCCCTTTCAGATCTTCCTTCATTGTGGGAAGATCGGGAGTGGAGCTGCTGAATGTGGAGATGCTGGGGATGAAGCAAGCACGTGAGGGCCCCTCTACACTAGATACATCAGGCAAGGAGCCAGAATGTGTAGTCATGGAGGGCAAAGCGGCATTTCAGGAAAGAACATCATTGTGGCAACAGGTGTGTGCGGGATTGGGAAGAAAAAATGCAAAAAGGAACTTCTTTTCTTTCCCACCTTCCTGAAATGTTCCTCTTCCTTTCCTCTAAACTCCTAAAAGGCCCAGGCCTGAAGCTAGCTAAATTGCCCTAAGCTGTCATGGGATAATTCCTAGTGTTTATTTTATGGCAGGAATTCTGGGGTAACTCATCGTAGAATCATAGAATAGTAGAGTTGGAAGGGGCCATGAAGGCCATTGAGTCTAATCCCCTACTGTTGCAGGACACCAGGTTACACCATTGCACTCAGATGGCTGTCCAGTTTCTTCTTGAATGTCTCTAGTGTGGAAGAGCCCACCACCTCTCTAGGCAGCTGGTTCCACTATCGTATTGCTCTGACAGTGAGGAAGCTTTTCCTGATGTCCAGCCTGAATCTGGGTTGTCACAACTTGAACTGATTATTTCATGTCCTACACTCTGGCATTAGCAAGAAGCGATCTTTACCTTCCTCTTTCTGACAGCCTTTGAGGTACTTATAGAGGGATATCATGCCTCTCCTCAGTCTTCTCTTCTCAAGGCTGAACATATCCAGTTCTCCCAGCCTCGCCTCATAGGGAAGTGTTTCCAAATCCTGGATGATTTTTGTTGCCCTCCCCTGGATCCTTTCTAATTTACCTGCATCTTTCTTAAATCTTGTCCTTGCTGTGTTTCCAGCATGCATGGCTTACATGCCAGAAACCCCAAGCTCACTCCCTGGAATCTTCGGGGGGTAGGGGGCTGTAGGAATGACCTGGCTGGGACCCGGGTTGACCACACTGATGTTCTGAGCCAGCGCAAGTGTTCCTGTGTTCCAGGAGTAGAGCAAAGGCTGCAGATTGCTCCCACACATTCTCTGCAGCAGTCCCCTCGCCACACACTGAGAGTGTAGGAGAAAAGGCATTCACAGCATGTATATATGTGGGTGGAAGAGAACAATGGTCCTGTTGGGGGATGGAAATGCAGGCTCTATGCTCTGAAGCTGGAAAGGAGCAGAACTGCTGAAACTCTGGCTCTTGCAACAGGCTGATAAAAAGCGCTGCAAATCACATTGGCCCATCTCTAACAGACACCCTCAAACCCCTTCTGTTCTTTCTCAAGTCACTCATCCAACTCTTTCAAAACCGATTGGTATCTTAATTGCAAGCCCAAGGGTCATCTGATCCCACTGAAGAACACTTGGCTTTTGCTACCCAAAAGGGTCTTGCCTATGTTTTATTTTGGGTAGAAAAGTTTTGACCAAAGGAAAAGGCAGGAAGTGCAGTGTGAGATTCGAGAGGTACAAAAGCCCAAATTTATTTTTCAGGCTAAAGCAAAGGGACATTTCTGCAGAAGAGGCTCCAATTGCCTGCCCTCAAGCAGCTTCTTGGTTTCCAAAAGTCCGGCTGCAGCAGGGTTGACACCAGCCTCTTCTAGAAGGAAATGCCACCAGTCCTATCTGTACTTACGATGTGGCTGCATATGATAAAATAGAAAAAATGACAGGAAGGAACAGACTTTTTACTGAGGAATTGGCAGGCTCCAGCTGCAGTGTTGTCTCTCCCTCAGTGAAAGAGCTGGAGATTGGTCTATTTAAAATGAGCATTCAAGAAAGGGGGTCTGGGATCTCCATGAAGGGGGCAGAACCATCCAGGAAAGAGGGGGAGTATGCATGAGAAACAGGGCCTGCTTGGGTGTGATCTCACCGTCCTGGAACTTCCTTCCAGCTGATTTACACGTTTACTTCTGTGCTACTGCTTTGCCTTAAGACGGTGAATGGCTTGTGCGACTCATAGCCGTTTTCATCTTGGTAACTGTACCCCCATCCCATGTGCCCACCCAGATCCTTCCTTGTTCCTCTTTGTACACCACGAGGGCCTAACAGTAAGCAATGCCTGATAAATTCTTCAAATAAATTGTTGAAACACTTTGGGTCTATGTGGTTTTGTCTGAGTCTCTGCTGGTGTCTGTGTTTGCATGAATCTATACACATGTGTGGAAAGGGTGGAAACAAGAGTGCTTTTAAATGGACAAAATAAATGCTTCTTCTTTTCTTCTCCATAGCTTGCTCCCACTGCAGTGTCTTTCATATTCCCACTTCCTTTCTTGAATCTGGGTTGCCCCATCTCATTCAATCCAGTTAATTTTAGTTTCTCTTAAAGCCTTAACCTTGACACATGAATTCCAGCCACACTTGTTTATGGGAGCCTTTATAGACACAAGGGCTGTTTTGGGTTCTGATCTCACAAGAGCGAGACGTCACAGGAGACACCCTGCTGACTTTGAAGGAGCTGAGACACTGCCATAAAAAGCTGAAAGGGTTGCAGAGATGAGTGTTGCAGGGTAAAGTATATGGGAGGAGAGGCAAGTGCCTCTAATATTTCTAGTCTAATATTTCTAGTAGTTAGTTCTCTAGATTTTTCAGACTCTTCGTCTGTTTAACTCTGAGCTACTCTTTATTAGGCTGTTCACATTTAACTTGCCCCTTTGCTAAGGCTTCTGTTCCTGCATTGTTTGCGGAATGAAGCTCTGCTTCTTTATATTTTAACCCCCACAGTTTTTCATTCTCTTTCTATGTGTTTTATTGCCCTAGGGAGTGTGAGGAATCCATCTTGGGGGGTGGGAATCTGTTGGATTCCCTGGGCTTGGCTCCCCAGACTCCAGGCTGCTTTCTTGTGGCTGTGAATGCATCTCCCCGGTGGGCGTCAGGCATTTCCGCATCCCACTTCCACTTCCCACGTGATTTGCAGCTTTTCTTGTGCTGCAGATGTTGTGGAAAAGGTTGCCGATTGTATGGACAGAGTTCCTCAACTGTTTGTGAATTTCCTCTTGGCTCAGATCACTTCCTAAGTGAGAGCCAAGCACAAGAAGGCATCTGAGAAATGGAAGAGGGCCAGATTCCTGGGGGAATCGTCACAGCCACAAGGTGGCTCAGTGGTGTAGCAAAAATATCCCACCATTTTGTAGTGTGCTAGTGCTTTAATAGCTCATTCACTTTGTTCTGAAAAAGTCGTGGAAATGCTCAGAAAGCATAAGAAATTATGATGACATTGTGTAAAGCATATGCAAGTTATTGAGGGTAAGGAATCACCAGAGCACAATAGGTCCTTCTTGCAGAAAAGCTCCATCCACCCATCCACCCAGCCATCCCTGTGTTGTTTGTCATTTTGTATTCTATTTTATCCTTTCAAATATTGTAGGCCCAGGGAACATTTATTGGTTAATTAAATTAACAATAATAATAATAACAACAGCTAATAATACTGAATCTAGTTGGCATTCTGCAAGAAAATTACAATGTTAACATCTAGTTGGGTAGGATGCTTTACTAAATACACCTCTATTCTTGGTTATTGTGTTAGAGAATTTTGGGTGCGTTATGAATATTTGAAATGGGTTTCTGTTGCAAAAATGCCCCTGGTCTTTTCCCCAGAGGGTCTCAATTATCAGGAAAAAGGGAAGCAACGCCTAGTAGGGAATTAAACCGTTTTATTTTGCATGCAAAACAGGTCAGCAGCATGGCTCATGGCCAAAAGCAGAGCTGACAAAAAGCATGGTGTGGGCAAGGACTTTATAGCCTACAGATTGGCAAGCAGTTCAGACCGTACATGTCCAGGTGCCCTCCAGTTCCAGATCGGCCAATCCTGGCTTCCCATGTTATGGAACCTTTAGAGAATCATTATTTGGGTCTTGTGGCTAAGTTTGCTGGCATTTTCTGATACTTGTTTCTTGTGACATTTGAGTCTTGCTAGATGTCTCCCTGACCTAGCTTGTGGTTGGAGATAGTGAAGGTTTTCGGATAACTGCTTCCCCTTGACATTGGTGGTTATACTAGGTGTTACTTTCCAAGTGCCTTGGTGTCTTTCTTAATTTAGCTTCTATCTAACCGAATGACTGATATGCAGCTTAGACACACAGAGCCAAAATCAGGAGCTGCTTTCAGCAGCCTCACAGTTATTGTTAAGGCTGGCTACCCACAGTCCTTTGGCCAATAGTCTGTCCGAGGCCATGACCTCTGGGTCACAGAAACAGTCTGTGCATGGCCTTCTTGCAAGTTACAGCAAGCAAGCATCATTACAGAAAGGCTGGCCTTTTTCTAACATCTCAAAACGAATTTCCAGCTTGGAGACTAGATTCCCCTCATAAGATCAAGTGAGGCTCCAAACACCTTTGTCGGTAGAGAAGTGCTAGTTCTGGATCTTTATGGTCATCATCTCCAAGAGGTCACCTCCAAATCCATATTTCTCTTCACCTTGCCCTACCTTGCAGCATGGGTTTGTCAAAAGATGGCTTGAGGGGAAAACCTGGGAGATGAAGCATGTGGCTGTTCCTTGCCTATTCAAGACCAAGCCAGCCCAAAATACTTTACATTGCAACAAGAAACAAAAAAAAATATTTCCCCAGCCACTGTGATGATTGTGGCTCAGCTCAGAGGGAACTGGGGATTCTGAAGGCCAATGACATCAGCATCCCGCTATTAAAAAGTTGGCACTGGGTTCCTGTGAGCCCTGCATCCATCAGCACCCTGTCCCTTCCCATCTACCTTTTCCATTGCCTCTTCTCTACCTGTTACTTCTGTCTTAATAGTCTCTGGAAGTTCCTTTGCTTGATTGGCTTCTGATGTAATGGCATTAGTCAACTGGCCCAAATAGTTCTCTTTTAAAGCACTTACAAACTCAATTCTAGCACATTTTCCATCAAGAAAGATAGTTAACTCTTTCTTTGGTGAGAACTGTGATGGAAACTAAGCTTAGGGAAAATCACACAACTCCATAAATGAGGAAATGTATCACTCAAAAAGGGCTGAAGTGAGACATCAATTTGCCTAAACTCTGCATATGGAAATAAAAGTACACGGGTGCAAATTTAGAAATAACAGCTATGATTGAAATAGAGATACAAGACATCCCACCGCTGTGGAGAAGACTGTGGTCTGTGGTCAGGCGACCTGCGTGCCTCCTTAGTCCTGCTGTGGATGGGCAACAGTAAGGCCTCGGCCCCTCTCCCTCCTTGGGCTTATTTGTTTCTAAACCAGACTTAGCTCAGGCAGCCCACCAAAGAGAAAACACTGTCAAAGAGATGAATGTCCTCTCTAAAGTACCCCACCAGGCCATCACAGTGCTCACACTAAAAGCATGTTTTTAAAAAATCACTGCTAAAACCTTGCCCCAAGGCGAACCAGGGTTAAAACACAAGGGGGTTCCTGGGGAGAACCTGGTATTAGAAAACAAAGCCACTGCTCGCACCTAGCAGGGATTGTTTGGTGGCAGGCCCTGCTCCCCTCTCCCCTCCTCACGAGCTGATCTCTAGGTGGAGTGGCAGGTTGAGGAGGGGGAAGGAAGGTGAGAAAAAAGGTGATAATTTGGAGGCTCTCTCCAGAGTTAAACTCTCTTCTCACCCCCACAACCATTCTTCTTTGTAAAAGCCTCTGTGGTTGCCTCCTGGGCCTAAATTTAGAGTGGAGGTGGCCAGCATGTGCTGCAGCTCAGGTTTAGGAGGGGGCTTGCTGGTTTTGCTCAGAATTGCAAAGAGAAATTTCTCTGCTGACCTGACTCATGCAGGCTGTCTTTCAGGCCACATGTCAGCTCACAACACTGGAATTAGGAAATTATCAGAAAAGAGGGGGAGTTTCACAATAATTGCCAAACCAGTTCCTGAAAGAACACTTTCCCTGCTCTGGGGATTAAGCAAGCCTCTCATGGCACCCCTTTAACATTCTTTACAAAGATAATGCACATCTGCGCAGCTTCTCTGTACATGAAAGAGTCCTGCTAGTACCCACACAGTCGGTAAAGTTGGTTTTTATTTATGACTGAGGTCACAGGAGCTGTGAAGTAGCATTACTGAAGCTCCGAGTTACATTTCAGGGCAGATGCACTGAGCACCTTAACTAAAGAACCCATTTGCTGGGCCACATTAGTACATGAGGAGGCAAACTGAGATTGTTGGGGAAATTTGGATAAATCCTGTCAGAAAAACATTGCTTCTGTGTGCTTTTGCATTGTGGAATCAATCCTGTACTCCTTCTCAAACCAAGCTAAGCCACTGTTTAAAATGGCATTCCTCCCCTGCTCCTTTCTCTCACCTTTAGCTGTAAGCTGCAGTAGACAGGCCATTTAGTCCAAATATACATTATATACCTTCACAATGATTAAATAATAATCATTGTTGGAATTCACAGTTTACCAGGAAGTATCTTTTGCTAGCCCAGAGGGCTCCATGTGCCCTGGCCATTCAGAAAGTTGCGGATGCATTAGTTAGGGTCTGAGTCTAGATGAGCTTATGAGTTCATGAATAGTTTCTCAGTAGCTTGAATTTACATGTCTAAGCAGACCTGGAGATGGGTTCAATTTACTCAACTAAAGTTTCAATACACTGTAATTAGAAATATTGTAATCTCATTGTCACTGTATGATTGGCTGATCTTCCTTTATCTGTTCTATATGTGATGACCTCAGAATCTTATTGTAATGTCTGCCCTTTGTCATCAATTGCTCTGTACCTGTGTACGTGACTGGGAGGGTATAAAATACCCTGTAGTTGTATTGAAACCTGGCAGCGAGTTTACCTCTGCCTGCCCGGTAATGCATTATCGTGAATCTACCGCAGGAACCTGGTCCAAACAATAAAGCCACAGATGGTCTGAACGCTTGATCTTTCCCACAAATCCGAGTTTTATTTCCTCCTCACGAACTGAAATGTTGGGATTTTCTGACAAGATGTAACGCAGTGTTGGAGGCGTTTGCCATGGCATGTCCTTGGGCAGCGTTCTGAAAGGATGATGGCTGCAATCATGCCCGTCTGTCCCCCCACAAGCACACCCGTCTTCCCTGTGATTAAAAAAAATAGTTACAGAACAGATTAATATTTACATTAACCCTTACGGGGATATTTGACTTGGCTCATGACCAATTTGGGTCATGACCAGAGTTCTGGAATGGATTAAGTTCGTGAGCCAAGGCACCTCTGTATGGCCCAAGCTTGAGAGTGCTGGGAGTTGTCCAAAACACCTGCAAGGTAACATCAGGATGGGGAAGGCTGCTCTGTCGGAATATCTTCAATAATTCTGTATTATTTAAGACTCCAACACTGGGAAGATGTAGCTTAAATCCAGAACATGCTCAAAGCTCACTTGGTCCAACCACATGGATCTTGTACTGTATTTTGTAAAGTTTGGGAAAGTCCCTATACCTGTTCTAGACTTCAGTTTCTTTCTCGTTTCTGCACTAAAGTGAGTTAAAGGGGAGTTGCTGGTTTCTGGCAAGGGCACTGGCACTCGACTTGGCCATTTTTTTTTGTCACATTGGCCTTATATGTCTGTATTATATTTAGATCCCACCTTTTTCCATGTAAAAAACAGCAGGGTTGTTTCTCCTTTGGGTGGAGCTCATCCTTCCAGAAAGACACTTAAAGACATATATTGGCTCTTTAGAAGAAAAGTCTCATGGAAAATAACAGAATAGGACCAGCTGAAACTCACAACATGATAGGGAACCTTTCTCTTTCCCAACCCTTACAAGAGAAACACAAAACATAGAAACAGAGCGTGTTAGAAGGGGCCTCCTGGACCTCCTGCCTACCATGTGCATGTCCAGCCTGTCCTTGAACACCCTCACCAATGGGGGCTCAACGACGTCCCGTGGAAGCCCATTCCATACCCTCGGGGTCCTAACTCTCAGAAAGTACTTCCTGGCATCCAAATTGAACCTTGGTTCCCTGAGCTTTGCTCTGTTGGAATGCGTCCTACCCTCCTCTGCAGAGGAAAACAGGTTTCTACACACCTCCGTGTGGCACCTCCTCACATATGTACATGCCGACAACAGATTCCCTCGGAGTCTCCTCTTCTCCAGGCTGAAAAGACCCAGTTCCTTCAGTCTTGCCTCCTATAGCTTTCCCTGCAATCCAGCCACCATCCTTGTGGCCCTACGCTGCACTGATTCCAACCTGGCTATATCCTTCCTGTAATGTGGAGCCCAGAACTGAACACAATACTCCAGCTGTGGATGTACCAGAGTCGTATAGAGTGGTAGCAATACCTCTCTTGATCTAGAAGCCATGCTTCTGGCTATGCAACCAAGGGTGACGTTTGCCCTCTTGACTGCCATGTCACACTGCTGACTCATGTTTAGCCTACAGTTGACCAGCATCCTGAGATCCCTTTCAGAAGTGCTGCTCTCCAGCCACTTGTCTCCTAATCTGTACTTATTACACCCATTCCTATGCCCCAAGTGCAAGACTTTGAACTTATCCGCATTGAACACTATCCTGTTATCCCCTGCCCACTTCCATAGTCTGTCCAGATCCTTCTGGAACTGGAGTACCTGTTTCTCAGTTGTGGCCATTCCCTCCATTTTAGTATCATCTGCGAATTTGATCTGCAGAGTAGTTACCCGCTCCTCCAGGTCATTGATGAAAAGATTGAACAAGTTCGGTCTCTGGGGGACCCCGCTTGTCACTGGTCACCATCCTGATGATTGCCCACTAATAGTCAAATAAGGGGAAGCATTTCACCACACAATGGGCTAATTAACATGTATAGATGCAAATGTAGAAATATTCACAATAATTTAAATAGAAGCACATCTGACCATAGTGAGGGAACCTTTAGCCAGGTGATAGGATCCAGCTGATGGCCAACTTCAAGGTTTCTCCTCTCCCTTCCTGGGGTTCTTTATCTTTGAATTGGATAAATCTTTTTATTGGAAGACATCTACAACTGGAAAAGAGGACACCTGGTACTCTCAACTTCACAATAGGTTTTGAGAGAGAAGCAATGATTTTAAGAGAGTCCATATAATGATTACTACAACACCATGTTCTCTCCAAGCATGGTGCTTTCTTGAACATTCAGCCTGAGGAAAAGTTCTGAAGAGCTGAAAAGTCACACACTGCTGCATGCAGAGAGAAAAGCCTGGGGACATGTGGGCATTATTTATTTGCTTGTTTGTTTATTTTATTTTAATTTATATCCAAGGCTGTCTGGGTGGTTTACAACCATTCATAAAATGGAATATAAAACTGTTTACAGCAGTTCATAAAATGCAATATAAAATACAAATAACAATAACAACATCATAAAATTTCACTACAGAAATTTAAAGAACTAGATGACTTTAAAAACTAAGATGAGCTAATATAACCAGGCCTGCTACAAACAGCTGACAAACCCCTACGCCATATGCTACATAGAGCTGTTACATGCATTGGCATAAGGGACAATCTTCCTCAGATGCAGGCCTTTGCTGAGCGTCATGCCTGGATAGATTGTAGTTGTCACAAGTAATCCTTCAAGTCTGTGGTCACAAGCCATGGAGAGCTTTGTGGGTTAAAACGAACCCCCTGAATCAGGCTTGGAAGTAAACAAGCAGCTAATGCAAGTGGGTCAGAATTGGTGTCATATGTTCTGTTCACCCATCCTGAAGATAAAGAGAATTGAAGCAGAAACACCAAGGGCCCGTGTGAGTACACGGACACCAATGGTGCTTCCAAATCAGCATTTATTGTGGAATTGGCATGACCCGACCATTCACATTTTACAGGGGATTCATTTGTAATTTGCCTGTGTTTTGCCAGGCTCCATTTTTTTCAACACAAAAAGGCTGACACAGAACCATTTTAGAAACATGGAAGAGTTGTACAGTCGTCACAGCTGCAGATGTCCGTGGTATTACTCTTCCGTCTTTTTTAGGAGGTGTGGTTTTGATGTGGGCAGTAACCTATCAGGAAGATGAGACTATCAAAAGTTAGCAGATGTTAGCATAACCCCTGAGATGAGCATCATTTTAATCACCTGTTTATTTTAACCGCTTTTTAAAAATAGTGCTAAAACACCTTCCTAACTATATTTTCAAAATATTGAATAGCAAAAGGCCACTTAAATAACAGTGGTGTGTGTGTGCAAGAGCAAGTGTTATAAAATGGCACAGCCAGCAAGGGAGTCTTTAGCTCCACTATGGATGCTGTCAGACATAACATAGATATAAGAAAGACAGGAAAAAGAACAATGGGGGATTTCAAAATGTTTTTTGAACTAAACATGTTGGCTTCCACCTTCATGGGCAGCTTTGATGTCAAATGGATACCTACAGAGCCAGGTTGTAATCCTGGGGAATGAAAACTCTCAGATTGAAGCTACATGGACTAAGAGTTCTTCAGCTGTCGATGAAAGAAAAAACAAACCTTTCTGTCAGGTATGTCAGTGCTCTTTGTTTCTTCAGTTAGAAGGGGAAAAACACTTTCAAGCCATTTTCAAATGCTTAAAAATAATGAACATGGTATGAACTATAGCATTATATTCCTCTAACTTTAAAAGAAAATGTTATAGCTTTATATTGATATTATTTTTCTATAATTCTATCTATCATGTTCATTTTATTATTATTATTATTATTATTATTATTATTATTATTATTATTATAGTTGTTGTTGTTGTTGTTAACCACCAAGCTGAAATGGTGTTCATGGGAAAGGATTTTTGTTTTTATCTTTCAATTTATCTCTAGCATCATAACAATATACTCTATAGGAATCTTCATTTAAGTGGCATTTTGCTAGTATTTTAATAATTTAAAATAGCCAGAAAGGCATTTTAGTGTTACTTAATAGCTTTGTTAAAAACAGACTTATTAAAAACTTAAACAGACAAAAAAGTGGCATCCACCACATAACCCAAGAGCTCATTGCCCACATCAAAACCACATCCCTTGAGAAAGAGGCAAGAATAGCGCTCAGGGCCCTGGTGCGTTCCAAACATGGCAGGATGTACACACAGAAAATAGACACTGTCCTGTCATAGCTGCATTTGTAATTCCACCTGTAGCTTGCAGCAGAAGGATACTGAAAGCACCCTATTAGTTTTGCGTGAAACATGTCACCCTCTACAATGCGTATAGTGCTTACACAGAGCATGGAAGTTAAGAGGACTCTTGAATTATACTTTACGTGCTTTGGCGGGAGGAGTAGATTTGTAAGTACTTCTTAAGTTCTTCTATTCTACTCTATTCTTAAACAGAACGATTTTTGATCCTAGAATCTTAGTCTGTATCTTGCAGTATTTCACATGTACAGTGACAGCGACGTTTGTCATATATGAGACTAGGATTGTGCTCCTAGGTACTCTTATTTGTGTTTAAATCTTAATGAACCAAGTGAAATAACCTCTGACTTAATATGTAGCATCAGGCAGTGGAGACATTTTCGTGCGACAAACTTAAACCATCATTTCCTTTCCTCAAAGGAAAAGGGAATTGTAATTCTGTGTGCACTGGGAAGGAAAAGCTAGATACAACTAACAATTTTCAGCAAGTGTATTTCCCAGGATTCTTTGTGCTAAGCCAGTGGTGGCGAACCTACGCAGAGCCCTCTCTGTCGGCACGTGAGCCCAGTCGCCACAGCATTGCCCTTTCAGCCGAGCGTTGGATAACAGCCCACACAGGGGCCGTGCGCATGCTCGGAGTGGCAGTGCCAGGTGATGTCATCAACAGCCGCGATTCATTAGGCACAACTGGTCCGAGCTTTCGCATGGTCGGTCAGTGCACTGCCAAGAATATATATATATTTGCTTAGACTGGCTGTAAGTTGTTTTTTCTAAACTAAAACCTCAGTTTTTGGGTTGTGTTGCAGTGTTCGCACTTTGTGATAAATAAGTGGGTTTTGTGTTGCAGTTTGGGCACTCGGTCACTATAAGGTTCTCCATCACTGGGTTAAGGTTCGAAAAACAAGGTTACCAGGTATGATTCTTATGGTTGCAATGTATTTAGAATGGGCAGAAATGATGAGCTGTGCAGAAAAAGCTTCTCAAGGAAGGCCTTTTCAAAATCGTCCTCTTTTCAATGGAACTTTTAGCCCTATATTAGGGTTTGGGGTGTGCACCAGGGTAGGGTTAGGGCAGTGGTGGCGAACCTATGGCACATGTACCATGGCGGGCACACAGAGCCCTCTTTCAGCATGCAAGCCAAGTCGCCCCAGCACTGCGCCTGCAGCCGAGCATTGGATAACAGTGCACATAGGGGCCATGCGCATGCTCGGAAAGGAGTAGCGGTGCCAGGCAATGATGTCACGAGTCGTGACTCATTAGCTGTAACTCGTTCGAGCTTTCACATGGCCAGTCAGTGTGCTGTCAAGGAGAGAGAGAGAGAGAGAGAGAGAGAGAGAGAGAGAGAGAGAGAGATGCTTGGATTGGCTATGAGATGTTTTTTCTAAAGTAAAACCTTAGTTTTCAGGTTTTATTGTAGTGTTGGCACTTTGCGATAAATAAGTGGGTTTAGGGTTGTAGTTTGGGCACCTGGTCTCTAAAAGGTTCGCCATCACTCTGCAAAGCCATGATGGTTAGAAACACTGAAATGTGGTCTATATGCATTCAACATTAAAAAATAAGCTGTCATATATTGATGCAGACCAAAGGTCTATCTTGCCTGGCATTGTCTGGATGGACTGGTTGCACCTCTTCAGGGTTTGAGGCAGCTTTTTTCTCAGCCTTTGGTACAGACCCCAGGACCTTCTGTGTCCCGGACAAAGCACACGCTCCAGCACTGAGGTACAGCACTTTCCATCTGGTGTAACCATCCTGTAAGTCGTATCCCAGGGATAGATCCTGGCCCTTCATCTTCAGGGTTTTGGATGACCTCTTGCATAGCTCAACAAGAAGGAATGTCCGTGAGGGCTGTTGTCTCAGGCTACTCACTCGGAGGTGCCATTTTCCAAAGAGAGGGACAGAGTTGCATGGAAGCATCTCACAAATGCATTTGGGTTTCAATAAAACAAGACACTTCTTTGCAGCTGTGATAGGTAAATCACTCCTTGTTCCTACTTCCTCCCACCCCAGCACTCCCTTTCTTCTCCTCCTCTTTTAGCTTCTTGCCCATCCAGATAGATATTCCTTTAAGCATTTGTCAGACTCAGCTCAGGAATGATCAGATGTCGGAACACGATTGAATTACTGGTTCACCCAGTTACATTCCTCCCGCTTGCCATGGCTACGCCTGCAGCCGCTTCCTCTTTTGCTTGGACTTTTAATAAGGCAGGAGTCAGTTTCTTCAGATACCAAATGCCTCAGCCCACTGATCAAAGTAGGAGCCGGAACATTCCTTGAGTGTTTGGAAGCCCTGCTGGCATTTCGTTATGGGAACCCTGTCCGCATTGTACCCATGCACACACCTCTTCCGGAGGAAAGAATCCCCCAAGAATCTATATTTTGAGGTTTGTATTGGCAGGACTCACACCCTTTTAATAAAAATCTAGTTCCCAGCTTTCTCTTCAGCTCTGCTAGATGTCCTGTTTTACAGATGGCAGTCCTCTGATTGAGAAACTACTGGAAAACTCCCCTCTGTTTTTAAGGTGCCCTTTGTTAGACGAGGTGCCCTGTCCAGTTCTGGTTTGAGGATAAAGAAGCATGAGAAGGAAGAGCTGGCCCTTCAAGCTGCCCATCCACAGCCCCTGCAAAGCTGGCTGAGTAGGCATGCAGGTCACCTGGTTGCAGTCAGGCTGCTAGGTCACACCATGGCAAGAAGTACTGCATTTTTACATAAGAAATAATAGTGCATCTACATTTCATCTATACATATAAATTGGGTGTTTGGAGAATCTTGGCAATTATGAAAATCACTTGTTTGCTCATTACTAGGACACAGGCCATTTGGATCATGCCGAAGCCAAATAATTCAGACAGGCAATTGCTGGTGCTGGAGAGGTCCCAAAGTTCAGGTGTGTCTGAAACACACTTTTGGCACCTGAAGCCAGCTCACTTCCCTTGTCTGGATATGTCAATTCACATTCTGATAATTCACATATCTGATAATCAGGAGTTGGCTGTATGGTCACAACAAAAGTATATACACAGAGAGAAACACACACATCTTCTATTCTCTCTCTCTCTCTCTCTCTCTCTCTCTCTCTCTCTCTCTCTCTCTACTTCCACACATCCCTCTTCTTGTTGGCTTCCTCTTTTGGTCTCTCCCTTTCTCTTTTCTCTTAAATTCACTGAGGCTTCTTAGTTCAGAAAAAACTGTCTAAGGATGGGATTTAGGAAATGTTGAACTGTGCAGAAAGCAAGATTTTTTTTCTCCCCCTGTTTATCCCGCTAGAACTCTGGGTCACCCACTGAGACTCATTGGCAGTAGATTCCGAACAGAGGAAAGGAAGTGATTCTTCACAAAGCACTTAATTAACTTATGGAAGTCATTACTACAAGATAGTGATTAATGGCTTTGAAGTCTTTTTTTAGAAAAAAGGATCAGACCAATTCACAAAGGATAAGTCTATCTGTTCTTGATGCCCATGATAATTAAAAGAATCTTTGTGTCGCATGTCTCAGCCTTAGGGGTGGCAGCGAGAGAGGATTCCGCTTGCTGGCCCTATTCCTGACTGCCTTCCATTCATCCAGAGGTCTGAACAGAGCCCTGCCTTTCAGAGCAGGAGATGGTGTGGACAGAGCCCTTGTGCAATCGCCCTTGTGCAATCACATACTGGTAAATTCCTTTCATACCTCCTGTGGATATGTGGAGGTTTGGGCAGAGGTCATCAGGAGCAAGCCCAC
This sequence comes from Varanus komodoensis, assembly GCF_004798865.1. Lineage (NCBI taxonomy): Eukaryota > Metazoa > Chordata > Lepidosauria > Squamata > Varanidae > Varanus > Varanus komodoensis. The sequence continues at coordinate 774,063 of NW_025336646.1, forward strand.
TTCCCTATCTCTTCCTCTGTTCATACTGATTTGTGTGAAAACTCATAGGGCTGCCATAAACACAGAGGTTTTGCGACATCCTGTGCAGGCTAGGAGGAGCAGTGCACGTGATCCTTGCCCGCTTGTCCTCCTTCTCTGCAGTGTTGCTAGATGGTCGTACTTTGCCCATCTTGCTGGAGCACTTCAGAAGGGATGGGAAAGAGGCAGGAGCTGCTTAGGGTATCTCGTCTGCTCCCCTTCTCTGAGGTTGCTTTCCTGCCCTTGGAAAGGAGCTGACATGCTCCTTTCTGCATTGGCTGCAAAGGGGCGGGGGGCAGATCAGAGCCCCACTTCCCGGCTCCCGAATTGGAGCACCATCTGCAGCCTTGGAGCTGAGAATCTGAACCCTCTTATGGGCCCTAAGACTATGTCTAGGGTCCATAAGATTGTCCCATCTGGAACATAAGAACACAGGAAGCTGGAATGCAGTGAATCAGACTAATGGACCACGGTACTGTTGACAATGATGGAGGCAGCTTTCTAGGCTTCCCTGCAGGAATCTTTCCCAACCCAACTGAGGATACAAAGCAAGAGCTCAACCACTGAGCGAAGTGGGCCCATCTCCTGCTTTTGATACCGCACGCTGGGGGCAAAAACAGAGAGGGGGGAACTTTATGCCCTCATGCCCTGACTCTAAATAGTCCCTGTGAGAACCGCAATGCTAGACTAGACTCAGCAATGCGATTCTTGCCCTCTTTGCTGCAGTTAAAGTTTAGATTGGAAACTCCTTTTGTTGCCGAGGTTATCCTGCAAAACACCATGTACATTGTTCACACCGACTGTGTAAGTATCTGGAGATAGTGAAAATAACTTGAAGGCCTGGCAGGATTTATTGAGCCACAGGGGAAGTGTCTCCTCCGCTTACGACGCCTCCCAATTATGCGATTGCTCTAAATAGTGAGAAGTGCACATTCCTGTGGACACGCTGCGAACAGCGTGATATTTGCTTCATAGCTGGCTCAGGTGTGGCCTTGCAATCTCTCCCATGATTTGGTCCTGCCGCTTTCAGGGTCTTAGGATCATTTTCTTTCATGACTTGGATGCCGGAGTAATGTACTGCTACTAATCCACTGATCCAATGAAAGCAAACTTAATCAGCTAACCTTGTTATAACAGGCAGCTATGGAAAGAGAAGGAAAATGGAGAGGAGCTCTGAAATAAAAATTTCAAGCACATGTTCATGAGGTTTTGGCTTTTCCTGCCCTGCCCCAGCTGCACATCCACATGCATGAACATGCACAGACATGGAGACCATCAGTGGCAAGGGACAGGGATTCTCACACACAGGAAGGGATGTGAAAGTATAAAGCGAGAGCAGGCATGGCTCAGTAACAGACCACAGGCTTTGCTGGCGGAAGGTCTCAGAGTCAGATCCTTCCAGATCAGGGTGCAGAACTTCAGGCACGGGGGTTAAATTTTACTTCAAGAGGCCTTTCCCCTAATCATGGTTTTCCAGCATTTGCACAGTTTTCCTCCATTCTAAAAGGAGGCATTCTGAAATGCCTCTCCTAAGGAATAAGAGCTTTACACTCAAATATATGGATTTTCCATATTTTGGCCCCATTCTTTTGCTTTTGGCCCTACCTACTCCTGGATGCAACCCTTGAGGGTTCCTTTGAAATTTGGCCCTCAGGCTGAAAGAAATGTTGCACCCTTAGAATCAGAATAGTAGAGTTGGAAGGGCCCATGAAACCATCGAGTCCATCCCTCTGCTCGGTATAGAACTCTAAGTTCAAGCGTCCGTGACAGATGGCTGCCCAGCGGCCTCTTGAATGCCTCCTGGGTGGAAGAGCCCAGAACCTCGCCAGGTCATTGGTTCCACTGCTGTACTGCTCTAACAATCAGGAAGCTTTTCCTGATGTCCAGGAGTCTGGCTTCCTGTAACTCAAACTCACTATTCTGTGTCCTGCACTCTGGGATGATTGTGAGTTGATCGTGGCCCTCTTCTTTGTGGCAGCCTTTCAAGTACTTGAACAGTGCTATCATGTCTCTCCTTAGTCTTCTCTTCTCCAGGCTCAACATGCCCAGTTCTTTGTTCCTCCTCATAGGGTCCTCTTTCCAGGGCCCTGATCATCTTTTTTGCCCTCCTCTGAGCTTTTTCCAGTTTGTCTGCATCTTTCTTGAACTGTGGTGCCCAGAACTGGAGACTGTACTCAAGATGGGCCCTAACTACCACTGAATAGAGGGGAACCAATATCTCACATGATTTGGAAGCTATACTTCTATTAATACAACCCAATATAGTGGGTTTTTGCTTTTTGTTTTTTGCAGGCACATCAAATTTTTGACTCTTATTCAACTGGTGATCTACAACAGTTCCAAGGTCCTTCTCATTTGTAGTACTGTTGAGCCAAGCATCTCCCATCTTATAACTATGCACTTGGTTCCCTTTTTCTAAGTATATAACTTGGCATTAGTCCCTACTGAATTTCATTCTGTTGCTTTCAATCCAGGCTCCAGCCTATCAAGATCACACTGAATTTTGATTTGTGATCTATCTTCCAGGATATTTGGTGATCCCACCCAATTTCGTGTCATGTTCTACATGGACAGCACTATCAGACAAAAAATATTGTGCAGCTACTCCATCTTTCCCTCCTTAACAGATTTTCTACAGTAAGAAAAAGGTGGAGGAAGTAGTGGGAAAACACAGGAATGTTACAAATGGAGACAATATGATCTGGACACTTCCTCCATCCCTCAGATTTTTGGAATGAAACAAGTCAGGCGCATAATAAGTCTCCTCTGGAAACACCCTCTGTGCCTGGCATCTCTGCTATGAGGTGCCATTTGTCCTATTGCAAAAAGGACATTTTGAAGGGCTGCCAGAGGTCAGTCTTCTATCTGTAAATGTCCTTTATTTGAAAGACTGTCTAGCCCAAGTCGATTTTAATGCTAAGAAGAGGAAGCAGGAAGCTGCCTTGAAGTTCCCCATCCACAGCCAGCATCTGGACAACACCTGGGTCTAAAACATGTGCAATGCTCTAATAGGAACACGTGTCTTTTTTTCATGGTCATTTTCACTCTGGCAAGATCGATTACATTTCTACTGACATGACAGCTAAAGTGTTATTTATATGCATGGATTAGGAAATGCCCGTATGCAAACGTGTGCACTTTTCTCTTTTTAATTGATTAATAAGTGATTGCTTATTCCTATTGCTAATCCAATAGGAAGGTCCTCAAGCAGTGGAGCTGAGCACGACCTCAGTATTAGGCAAGCTGGACTCTGTGGAAGGCAGATTAATAGGCAGGGGAGGGGATTATTTGCAAGTATTGCTGACCTTGTTCTGGTTACCCACCCCTTCTTTTAAAGCACATCTATATATTGCACCTTCTCCCCTCTTTGGTTGTCTGAGTTTTAATTTAAGTGCTGCCATGTCTTTCTGAAAGTAAGGACATGACCCTATTTATATTTAGACAGTAAAAAGGGCTGTAATTCCCAGCATGCCCAGCCAGCGTGTATAGCTGGCCGGGAAATTATGTGAGCCATAGGGTTTTTTTCTGCTTAAACCAGAAGAGCAGCAGCCCAACATCATTACCCTTTGCTAGTATAAGCATGAAAAGCAGTGATTTGTCACTGAAGTTTCAACAGCCGGTTTCTATCTTTCCTGTTTGCACTGGCGAAACGTGGTTGTGTTCTGCTAGCCTTAGTTTATGCTAGTGTAACATCATTAGTGCCAGCATTGCTCCACTATTACTTATTACTCTCCATTGTCGTCTAGACTAATTGGCACATGAGGCCCAGAGACAGGGCCTTCTCAGTGATGGCACTGTAGCTCTGGAGGACCCATCCAAAAAAGATCCATCAGCCTTTTTTCTTTCTTTTTTCAAGAATCCTTCAATGCATAATTTTGCCACTGACTTAAAAGTGAATTATGTTTTAGATTGCTGGTTTTATGTTTTGGGTTTTTTAAATGCATCTTTTGCTGTTGATGTGTGTCTTGCATTTATTGTGTCTTTATGGTATGAATCAGTTCTGCTCTAAGAAAAAGAAGACTAGCATATAAATAATAAATCGATTTGATTGTTTGACGAACAGGTTTGTCAAACAGCAGCTGCAGGGCCGATGGTAAGATATTTCCAAAAATGGAATGGTTTTGAATACTGAATGGCAAAACAAATACTGAAAACTTCAGCAGACAAATTCCTGCTGCTACGTGCTTCAGAAATATGCCATTTGCATTTTTAGTACTGGCATAACCTGTACTATATTTAGAACCCAAATTCCCTGATTCAGAAATATAAGGCATGGTTTCTTCATCAAAAGGTATTTTGAACACAAGAATCTAGTTCAATAGCATTTATTCCAATTCATGACAGCTCTCCATGGCTGAATGCAACTGTCTTTGCAGATGTGCTCTCCTACATGCTTTTTAATTAGACAAAAGATTATTCAGGACCTGTTGCTGGAGGCACTGCTTTGCAGTGGTTCTGCCCCTACTTGGCCAGCTGATTCCAGAAGGTGGTTCTGGGGGATTATGGCACTGTACCATGGCAATTATGCCATGGAGTCCCCCAGGGTGGCATTTTATCCCCCATGCTATTCAACATCTACATAAAACTACTGGAAGAGGTCAGCCAGAGGTTTGGGTGGAGGTGTCACCATTACATTGCTGACACCCAGCTCTACCCCTCCTTGACATTTAATCCAGGTGAGGTGGTGACTGTTCTGAATCAGTGCCTGGCTGGTGTGATGGGAAAGGTGAGGGCCAACAAATTGAGACTTAATCTAGACTTAGTAGATGGCTCAGTTATCCCAGTAAGTGGCATCTGCCCTGTTTGAATGGTGTTGCACTCCCCCAAGGTGTGTAGTTTGGGAGTGCTCCTTGACCCAGAGTTACCTGTGGAGTTCCAGGTGACTGCTGTGGTGAGGAGTGCTTTCCACTAGCTGCAGCTGGTCCATCAATGACCTCCTTATCTGGATTAGCAGAGTCTAGCAACAGTGACCCATGCTCAGGTGGGACTATTGTAACATGCTCTATGTGGGGCTACCCTTGAAGATGGTCCAAATACTTCAAGATGGTACAATATAGAGCAGACAGGATGTTGACAGGGACCAGCAGGCGTGATCATATAAAGCCGGTCCTGCACCACCTGCACTGGCTACCAGTTGAAGTCTGGGCCCAATCTGAAGTGTTAACTTTGACGTACAAAGCCCTCAATGGTTTAGGACCTGGCTATCTGAAGGAGCATCTCCTTCCACGTATACTTGCCCAAGCCTTAAGATCTTCCACTGAGGTCTTTCTTCAGGAGCCCTCTTTGAAGGACATTAGAAGAGCGGCTGCCCAGAGAAGGGCCTTTTCTGTGGTAGCACCCTGGCTCTGGAACGGGCTCCCCAGAGAGGTGCCCCTGGCACCAACGCTTTATTCATTTTGGTGCCAGACCAAAACCCTTTTATCTACTTGCTCTTTTAAGGCTTGGTGGCATTTTTTAAGGTAGGAATTTTATCACATGTTTTACATTGTATTTTATTGTGCTGCTTCTGTTGTAAGCCAGCTGTTTGGTACAGATGGGATATAAGTTTTTTAAATAAATAAATAATAAAATTCAGGGCCCCTCTCTAGGATATCTTGGACATTATAAAACTGTGAGTGTCAAGAGCTTGTATTGGGAATACTTTCCCCCTTTGACCTCTCATGAATTAGAGCAGCATTGCTCATAGAGGAGAACCCAGACACTGTTTCGAAGCACAAGGGTTTGTCATGACCCTGTGGAGCATCCTGGCACAATTGTTTCTACCAATTGCCACTCCTTGTCTAGAGCCATCTCTGCTGGACGGAGATGAAGATGCCCCCGTCGCCTGCTGTGTGCGCCATGACTGCAGCACAGGAAAAGCGGCACATGTGACTCTGCAGTCAGTCTGACATTCAGAGGATCACAGAGTTCAGCTGCAGAGCCAAAGTGAGAATGTGTCAGCATGAGTTTGCAGATTCTCCCCTTTTCAGGCACATAAAAAGAAGAGATTAACTAGCATCTCATTTGTTTTGGTTCTGAGAACAGATTCAAAGAGTCTGAAACAGGAGGTGTGGGGCACTCCTCCCGCTCCTTCCCTCCCCCTCTTCCATTTTGATGCCTGAAATCCAAAAGATACTTCCCATGATGGAAAACTATAGTATGAGACAACATACACAACTGTGTTGGGTAGCTCCAAATTTGCCACTTGAAGCAAGAGCTCTTGCTCTTCCTAATGATTGGGACAGCCCTCTCCCTTTTTGGGACCAAGGATGCTCCTGCATCAGGAAACATTTTCTGTGTAGCAGGAAAATAAAGCACAGATTTTTTCTTAAAAATGGCACCTGAGTTTTCAATTCCCAGACTAGCTTTTCATTCAACAGTGTAGAGCATTCAGCTGCATACCAGAACATGACCTTGTCTGTAGAATTCCAACTTGGGGGCACACTATCTGTCTGTCCTCTTAGTCTATGTGAAGCAATGCCAAGCAACTAATAAATGATCCTTGTTTGGGGTCTTAATGTGTCCCATTCAAAACCACGCACAAAAGGAACACTGTAACGGAAGGAAGTTAGCATGTGAAGGCAGCGGACAGTGAGGGAAGGCAATCTATTCCAACAATGCAGTTTGCATCCTGTTTGTATTTTTCAGCGGACTTCGTCTGTAAGCAAAGCAAAGTGTCCAGGACAAAGTAACAGCATGAAAATGTGCCACGGAAGTTCCTTTTGCCAGCAATGCACTGCCTTTTATGGGTTGGAGCCTAGTTATTTAGCTCAATCCACGCACCAGTGTTCTTTAATAGGTACAGTGAACTGGTTACCCATGCACAGTATTCCTTAACTGGTATATTTAACTGGTATATGTATATCCCACCTTTCTTTCATGAAACTCAAGGTAATTACATGGGGTTTTCAGGTTGGTCTCCCATCCAGGCACTGACAAGGACCAACACAGCTTCACCAAGGTGTCCACACTGTGTACCTACAGACCATATTCTGCAAGCTTTTGCCCCTTCAAACAGAATTGTTGAAGTTCTGTGCATATAAGTGTGGAAAGACCCCAAATAAGTCCCACATAAAACAGGTGGAAAAGCATCTTCAGCAACATGTAAGTGTGTGTGGAGGGGGAGCCAGGTGGTGACCATTGCAAGATGAATGTGCATCTGGAATTTGGAGGGTTTGTGGCTATTTTGTTTAGCCTGCCTCTTTGCCAATACCCACCTTAAGGAAGCCCGAAGCAGTCAGAAAACAATACTTAAATGCATTTTCTTCCCATCTATTATGATGCTCTTGTTTATGTAACCCAAAAGGGAACTACCAGTATTTGGGACATGTCATCATGTTGCTAAGTTGTGATGATCCAGATCCTTTCCACTGTAGCCTATAAATATTTTTTCAGGAGGGCTGCTCTCTATTATTTTTGTACCTTTGATTCTCCTTGCTGACATATAGCATTTCACATTTGTTCTGGTTGAACTTTAAGTTACTGCTGAACATCTCTCTAATTTATTGAGCGTCTTTTGGAATTGTTTATCCTGTAAGATGTATGTGGTTCCTTTGTGAAGTAACTGAATAGCAGCAGATCCATGACTGACTCCTAAGTAATGTTGCTGAATACCTTTTTTACAATCTGACTAAGCTCCATTTTCAATCTGTTTAGTGCTACACTTTCAAAGTAGACTTTCAATCAATTACACAGCAATTGAAAAAAAGAATATGCCACCTCTGAGATTACCTTATCAAAGAACATGTGTCTGCGGCCAGAACATCTGATCATGCACTGGTCGTAAGCTCCAGTAGACATTGTGTAACTTACTTCCAAGCAAGTTTGCAGTGGAAAGAATTGCACTGAGAAACATAGGTGTGGGTCCAGAACATATGTGGCTTATTGTTATCCTCACAAAACCCCTGTGAGAAATGCTAAACTAAGTCAGGAATTTAAACCTCTTTCAGTCAAAGGACTGAGTTCCATTTCAGAAAAGCTCTTGGGGACTTCATTCCAAGGATGGATGGGTTAAGGCAAAATGTACAGGGTTAAAAGTCCAAAATACTCACATATTGTAGCTGATGGCTCTTGCTAATAGAAATTAGGCCTTAGGAGAGGTTTTTTCAAACTTTTAAAGTAGAGGAAAATGCAACAAACTGGGAAACCATTGGTGGTTGTGGAGGAAGCAGTGAGGTCAGGGGAAGGGGGCACAGCCTTCTGGGGAGCCCCAGGAGGCCAGCCAAAAACCCCTAGAAGTACAGAATTGGTCCCTCAGCATGAGCTCTGCACCCACTGGACTGAGAGGCTGAATTGCTAGTAAGAACTGTATTCTGAGTCATCTGCCTGAAAAAGGCAGCTCAGGTCCTTGCACGGGCATCCTTCAGGGCTCAGTAATTGTCTAGATTCTTTCCACTGTTTTGGTTCGCAATAGACCATTTACAAAAGGAGGTGGTTTCTGTTTATATTCCATGTCACACAAACTTGAAGCTCATTTAGAATATTTCCTAAGTACTATATCATCCCAGTAGATTTGAAACAGAGATAATTCACCAAGCTAAAACTTTGGAAAGCTCCTTGTTCCAACCTAGGTAAGTCAGCATACATATGAAAGCATGATTCTGCACACATATCAAGAGAACATCCAAATCCATATTGAGCATCTGTGTCTGAACAAGGATGCCATCAGTCTGTTGTGCACCTTCCTTTCAGTGTGATCTACCAACACATGTTCAAATCTCCACCCACATTTTAGTGCATAAATGCCTTTAAAAAGCCAATTAAATCAGGGCTTCTGTCTTCAGCTCAGAAAAACAGCCACTGTCAGTGCCTGCTCTATAACCTAAACTCTAGTCCTAGAATAAAACGACTTGTTGTTTCAGAGAGCTTGAAGCACTGAACAGTTGCTTGTAGAATGACAGAACAATCCATCAAAGATAGATTGCCCACCATGTCCCAGATCTCTCCAATGCAATGCTTTTCACTGTTCAAACATCAGTTTCAAATCATTGTGCATGAGGTAAACTAAGCAATGAACATATATGTATGGACAGCCACCTAGTTACCTAATTCCTGAAATGTGAGCTCCTAGTAGAGATTCCGGAACATACTTGATGTTGTGGAGTTGTTCTGCATAGATCAGCTAAAAGGGCTATCAGACAGAGTTGTTTGCAAGAACTCATTAATCAGTGCAAATCTATTAGACAAATGGAAATTTTGCTAAAGCCTGAGCTGATTACTGCTTATTGAAATGGCCTCGAAGGATCAGCACATATGGTAGAGCAGTGGTAATGCAAGCTATCTAGGAAGTACTTCTTTGAGTTACTTCCTGTTGCAATTCCTGTGCTGGCTGCAGCAGAGTTAACATAATGGATGAAGCCAATGTTTTATGACATCTGCACCATCTGGGCCTGTACAAGTCAATCTGATGGGTGACAGAAGTATTCATTTCAGAAGAGAAGTACTGTCTTGTTTGAAGTTTATAATGAAAGCAGCAGGCATTCTGATGAAGATAATGTAGTTAGGAATCATGTTACTACCACCAGGATATAATTTTAAAACAAGGTATTTATCTGACATGCTGGAAAACTGACCCTTGAAAGGAAGCAGGGTCTATATGTCTACCATGAGAAGCTGAACGTTGATTCCCTTTCAACTTGTAGATATGAGCTAGCAGTCATTCATTTCAGATAGCAGGTGAGTTTATTTTGCAGGTTTCACAGAAATGTGTGAACTGTCCCAGTGTAGGGCTGTCACTCACGAAAGTCTTGTCATGCAAAATTTTCAGCATAAGATCGTAAGATGTAATGACCTCACTGGGCTACTCCACCAGGTAGTTTCAAGTCTCTAAAAAGCTTTAAAACCTACCACTGCATACCAGAGGGACACCTGGGGCAAAGCTTGATATCCTCTATTCCTTGGCATTTGACCATCCCAGCCAAACCATGCATCACTACTTCCCTCCCTTTCCCTTGGCCTCTGCCACCTGCTAACCCAGTTCTTTCCATTGATATTAAAGCCACTGCTTCTACCACATGCTGGGTCTTTGGCCATCATGTTCTCCTGGGTAATGGGAAAAAGTAATCTTCAGACAGACAAAAGAACTTAGCTCCAGTTGCAGGAGAACCTCTTACCGCTGCAGCCCTGACACTACGCTGCCAGAGGACAATCTGCTCCAGTCTTATATGACTGGTCCAGAATCTGACTTGCTTGCTTACAGAAATACACAGGGGCCCAGCATGCATGAAGTTAGACCCCTAAGAGCTTTTCTACACAAGGCCTCCCTCTCTTAATTCCTTGCATTGCAACACAGATAGCTAACAACCATATACTGTTGCTAGGAGAATTCATTCCCCACTGCCCTCAGCTTCAGTGAGGATTGCAGCTAACCTCTGAGGGAACCATGAATTCTGGGCAAGGTGGTAGATGGCATTAGCATCCCTGCTAATAACATAAATGCCACAGCTGTGTTTCTGTGAGCCCTGGCTGCACAGCACACCACCGTGCCTTCTAACTTTTCCAGGCCAAATGGAAGACTGAGACAAGACGATGGAGTGGAGGTGGGCTAGAGATCTTTGACAACAGGACCCACCCACAGAGAAGGCTGCTCTGCTGGGGATAGGCCCCTCTCCTCTGTCTTTGCATCAGGTGCATTAAATCAGTCCTGATGCACGGACAGGGCACAGCTGCCTGCTGCCTCTTTGCAAATGTTGCCGCTTTAGGCTTGTCTTCTTCCATCTCCTGAACAGGGAGGACACTTCATCATGAGGGACTTATCATCCATCATTCCCTGCTTATGGTTGTTTATGGGTTCACTTCAAATGTACATCAACCTTCTCCAACCTGGTGCCCACCAGATATTTCCTACATCGGCTTCCAGCAGTCCCAACCAGCATAACTAATGAATAGGTAGCCAGAAGCTATAGCTCAAACAGCTGGAGGGCACCAGGTTGAGGAAGACTGGTTTCAATACTCTAAAAGAAACTCTTTGGCACATAGGACTGAAATATGCTCCCACTTTTAATACTGGCTGGGCAACCTGAGAGTTGCAGAAATGTCTTTTCCCTAAACAGGCATAGCATCACATCCTAAAAAGTTCATTAAAAGTTACACTTTGCTATCAGATGTTTGGGGAACAAACGCTGGGTTAGGGTTTGATTCTGTGTCTGCCCGGCAACCTTAATCATGCATACTCTAAGGCAGCTCTTTAGAGCTCTTTGGGGCAAGAAGAATCGAGAGCACATGCAGAAAAATACATTTTGGGCCACTGATTCCAACTGTTCCTGTGGGCATCACAGCAGCACAAATGCGTTCCTGTCACACAGCAGGCAGCCAGGTTAGAGCTTGTCAGGAAAAAGAACCAATGAATCCTTTTCCTGCAATTGCTGAAACCCAACCTTTCACATTCCTAACTGGATGCCAATGTTTCATTATTTCCCCCACCCCAGCATTACTTCCTTTTTTATTTTAGGATTATAAATAGCAGAAATTCTTCTCTGTCTTTCAGTGCAGAGGAGTTCTCAGCATGTATTCCATAAACCCATAAAGCATGTCTGCTACAGAAATGTGATTGCTGGGCATGAATCTTTGCCCATTGTTTACAGGCTTTTTAAAGGCCTGTAGGCACTGTGCTCTCATTAGTCTAAAACCTTCTATAACCAACAAAAGAATAATTCTCCCCCCCCCCCCCCCCCCACATTGTCAAGAAACAGCTAAGTTACTGGAAACTTCCCTTACCTGGAAATGCAAGGAAGAAAACAGACCCTCTAATATTTCACAGGCAAAAACATGGCCACTCTTTTCAGCCCCCCTATTGGTGCTTTCTGTGCATCACGCTTTGCTTAAGGCTCGTTATCACCTCTTAAGAGTTGTACTCATTTACTCTGCAATTAAGGACAACAGGAGACCTGTGATCAGGCTGGAGGGGTTTTGAGGAGGGCCAATGTAGGCCCAGAGGCCTGTAATTTGGAGCAGGCCCAACATAGGTCAAGTACCATCTTGGGGGGATTTCAAAGCTGGTGGGCACAGCAGGTTAACATGAGTCAATTACTGAGGAGAGAGTTCAATTAGTCGGAATGTTTCAGAGATACTTGACAGCCTCCCCCCCCCCTTTTTTTTTTCTTTTGGGAGGTGAGGGGAAAGATCCTGTCTCCACTCCCAATCATGTCCTTAAAAATTCCACTAGAGAGCATAGTTTCAGATCCGAGTCCTGAGCTGGATCAGCTTGCCTCAGAGCAAAGGGGAATGGTTCCACCGCCAAAGATCTCCACCCTCTGGAAGGTATGTGGTGTGTAGACCTGCAGTTGAAGGCAGCCTGTCCCCTGGGATAAATATAGATACATAAACAGGAACTGCAAGGTACAAAGTTCTGCTGAACAACCCCCACTGTGTCTCTCCACACAGTTAGTCCTTCCAGGCAAAACAAAAAACCAAAAAAAAAAACAGGATGCATGGTCATGGGTTGCCTGAAGGATACAGATTTGATACGCATTATGTGAGGAAAGGGGTAGGTAGGGCGGAAGGGAACTCTCTTCACACCGTACATGGTAAACTACGGAATTTGCTACCAGGAGGTGTAGTGGGAGCCACCAGCTTGGAAGACTTTGAAAGACAAATCTACAGAGGATAAGCCATCAGGGGCTCCTTGCCATGTTGGCTATATTGGAGGGCTTGGCCTCTTGGTACTATGACTGCGATTTTGCCCAGCTTGTTTCCTGGGGTGCTTCCTGGGGTGTCTGGTGGGCTATTGTGCAAACAGAATGCTGCTCTAGATAGGGTAAAGCAGAGCAGATAAAAGAGTTCCAATATTCCAGCTTCAACAGGATCCAGCCAGATGTTACTGGAAGGTCCCAGGTTTGCCCATGATTGTTGCTAGCACTTAATATTCAAAGAACTCCTGCTTCTGAAAATGGAGGATCCATTTAACTATCTTGGCCAATAGCCACAGAAGAGCTAACCTCCACATCAAATCCTCTCTTAAAAGTGATCTGGGCTCATAGCTATCATCACACTGGATCCCAGAAGTCAATCACATGCACTGTGAAGATTGCTCTTTTGTCTCCATTCAATTAATATTATTTGAGTACAATCCTATGCATGTTTAGACAGAAAAGAGAATGACAAGCTCCTAGCATTCACCAGTCGGCATGCCGAGAGGGACCTTTTTCTGTTTAAACATGCATAGGATTGTACCTGTAAAGAGAAGGAACATTTTTTCTCTGTTTTCTTTCATGATGTTGAAGGACAGTCAACTGAGCATGACAAGAGTGAGAGGAGTAAACCTGTATTTTATTCTTGAGTATAGTTCAATTGCAAGCAAAAGGGCGATTGACCCAGGACACATGGCCGAATCCCCTTTTATAACTTTGATGATCATTTAGCAATGGCAGATGTCCACTGGTTTGAAATTCCTGCCGAAAGTGCAGATTGGTACATTTGAATTCAAATAGTTCTCGCTCTTACCTGGGAGGCTGGGCTACCTGGGAGCTCTGGTGAGGGATTTCTCAATCTCTGGTCACATGGAGGGCTCCAATTTCATGGGTAACTGTTGTGGACGTGACTAGCCTGCCTGAGCTTAATGTCAGCCAGCCAGGCCTGCCCTACCATGTGAATCATTATTTTATATTCCTTAATAATACCTCACATTTCATTTCTGTTTTTGGTAAACTAAGTTCAAAGTACACAGGGCTAGGTGCACTATGCTCCTTTAACAGCATATAACACACACAGTCCAGTCTGAAATGCTGATAAAAATATGCAAACTCGGTCACTTTGTGTTTTTTAGTATGGTTACCCTGCTCCTATTTGCCATTGTTGCTCACTGCCAGAGAGCTTCTGCTATTGACAGTACAGAAATGAAATAAATCCTAATAGTAACGGAGAAAGTGCTAGACTAGGATTAGTGTCCTTTTTTATTTTACTGTACTTACTGGCCTTACCACAGTCAGCTACAGACAGTAAGATGGCAGTCATATATTGTACTGACTTCCCAGAGCGTTTTCCTTACCAAACTTGGTAGGATTTAACTTCTGAGTAAACAAGGACTGCAGTCTGCAATATATATCTTAGCATTAGCCATTATCCTGTAGGCATTTAAGGGAAAAGTTATTTTAAGGTAATCAGTCATATGTTTGCTGTGGAAGACAGATTGTCTCACTTGGACTTAAAGACTGCAACCAAGAGGAAAAAGGTGAAAGAGCAGAGAGAGCAGAATTGCAGCCTGTGTATTCCCAGCTAATGTGTTTTCCATCTTTCCAGGATGAGCCTGCACAAGTATGGACTTTAATGTCAAATGCCTCCTGAATATATAGCACTCCAGATTTGAAGGGGAAAAAGGTTTGCTTCCAACTCTATCATTCTTTGTGGATGGTATGGATTGCCAGCTGGTTACTTGCAATGTGGAATAGGACATTGACAGTTACAGGAAGTCTTGAGTGGCAGAAATTCCATGTGACTACTCCAGTGAACAGACACATCTGGAATTTAGCCAACACGCTTTATTTATCAAATATCTTTTAAAAGGTCAGTGGTAATTAAGAATCAGGATCAAATAAGAGTAATGTTGCTGATAAGGTTTATAAATTCCTGAACTCTGTTGAATACTAGCTGAGATCCATCAGGTTTGAGAGGAAGGGGAGAAGGATGAAGAGTCCATGTCGTTCCTGCTGACCCCTGTTTCCTTCCCTCTGCCCCTGTTTCCCACTGTTCATTTAACCCCTGAGGCCTTTGCTTCAGGCAGAGCACAGGGCAAGACCAGACCCCCTTTTCCAAGCTGGACCCTGCCTTCTGGTTTTCCAAACTACCTGGCCAGAATCTGCAAAAGCATTCAGAAAAGTTGTAGCTGGGGAAGGAAAGAAGCAGGTTTTGTTCAGTGGGGTCCCAAATGCAGCTTCTCTCCTCCTGACTCCACAAATGAATGGCAGCCATTCACTTCTGTGGCTTTGAATGCACTCAGGGGCACAAATGGATGGAGGTCTAAACAGTGCAAAAACAAAAAGGATGTTCCACTTATGGCCAAGTTACATCCCATTCATTTCATTTCAGTGGAATCTTTCCAAATAGGGCCAACGTTGAATTTAGCTCAGCATGTTTGGCTGCCTGAGCTTCAGGGTCCCATTCAAAAATGCCAGCTAGACTGGCACGGCTTCCTATTTCAGCGCTAGTGAGCAGGCAGATATGGCACCCCCTGCTCTGCTCAGCGAGCCCTTTACCCCACAGGGCTCATGGGAGCCTCTCAGGGCAAAGCCAGGCCCTAACCACAAAGACTGCTCCTGGGTTTGGGTCATTCGAGAGAGGGTTGGGCTGTTAGGGACCGCCAAGCAGATTGCTGCTGTCCAGCAACCCATTTTCCTTTGGGGACTCTGCTTTGTGCCAGTGGGCGTGTTGCACACACGTGTTGAGTTGCCCGTGGGTGTTATTTTGTGCTGCTCTGGACTCGGCCCTTCAAGGGTGGAGCAGAACTCTGGCCAGGCAGATGGTGATTTCAGTCTGCCTTTTGGGAGACTTTCCCACTCCTCTACAGAGTGTTATATGGAGTTGGGGGTCACCTATGTTTTATAGGGAGGGGGAAGGAAACCTTGAATGGGCGATATACAAGGACAGTATGAAAGCACAAAATTACAATTCTGAAACATCGCAGAATCATCACAGACATCAAGAAAATATAATGAGTAACAGATGAAAAATGAACCCATCAAAAGTTACAGAATTGAACAGGTTTCAATGTTTGCTTTTACAGTCTGAGGTTGGAAATTCCAGAAAAGCAATGACAAGCTGGCCCAGTGTTTGAATATTCAAACTAGCGACAATGCATCAGTTTTCCTGGCCCTGCTGCTCTGCATTTCAGAGCAATCAGCCAGCAGGTGAATCATTGGCATATCTTGGGGTTCTCCAGCTCCCTTTCCCATAGAAGGAACCTGAATGGAAAAACCCCTGCAGATTACAGGGTAGTGGAGGGAGACAGGCAAGGCTTTCTATATTCCAAGATATAAAACTTATGACTTTTACTGGGGCAACTCCAACAAATAAATGGAGTAAACTGAGACTTAAAGTTTAGCAAAAACATGTAGAGTAATCATTAGTAACCAGGGATTTTTAATTTTTATTTTCTATTGTATTTTGCAAGTATGTTTTGCAATTTCCTGGCTCAGAGTTTGGACATGCTTCTTTCAAGATATGCTCAGTTTTAGGATAAGTGGAAGTATGAATGTTATTAAAATACTTACCAAAATGTATCTATTGTTTAATGCTTTAAAAGCTGTTCTACTCTTTGACTTCTTATTGAATAGATCATTAACATTTTGCTTTTTCTTAATTTAATTGACCAATAATTTTGAATTTTTATTACCAAGTTCATAATATTTCTGATTTGTATAATTTAATTTCACTGTAATATCCAATGTCTTTAGAATGTAAAGGTCATACCTGTAAATTTTAATTGTAGTCAGATTTGTGGGTTTTTTCTCACTTTATGTAAATATTTCAGTTTATAAATCCCTCATAATCTAGTCTCAAACATTTTCTTTGTTTTTAAACATAGCTCTTTAATTAAGAGTAGGTGTATGAAATGGCTTTCACAGAATCCCAGACAATATGAGAAAATGTTTCAGGAGTAGCATTTTCCTGGAAAAAATAACATAGAAACTTATCTCTTGTGTCTTATCTAAAAATAAAGTAGATTTAATTTCCAGCTCTGCATTTTGCTACTCATTTCAGTGTTTTGTATTGTTATAGATATGGGGACATGACTGGAAACCATTAGAGACTTAGTGTTTTCCTATTTGATATCCAATAATTAAATATTAATCTGTGATTAATATGGGAATATGTACTGTGCCTACAAGAGCACAAAGTGTAATCCCTATTAGAGGGTTGTTTGAAGTACCCGGTGTCTCTTCAGCCATCTTTCTCTGATAAATCTAAGAAGGTTGATGAAACTTGTATGCTACATGGACCGCTTCTGACCAGGAGCTCATTAAGCACTTCATTCAAATCCCTTTCTTCAGTTCAATTTTCTTCTTTGGAAGATTCAAAGAACTGTATGGTTGTCTTTAAAAATGGCATTTCTTTCTGCAAAGCAGGACTATTAGCATTTCCACTGCAACAAAGTCAGACTTCTTGGAACAAGCTATTGGGACTCCTCTAGTTGTAATGGTGCCCACCCTTGCACATAAATTGCATATATGATAACCAGTCCTGGATAGTTTAACATCAAGTCTTGCCTTCTTTTCGTATGATGTTGTCCTTGAAGAATGTAGTGTTGGGATTTATTTATTTGAAGCAGTGCTTGTATTTGCATTTAACAGAGATTCTAAACCTCTTACATTCCAGGAGAGAAATTTCAAACCTGACATTGTATTTCCTGAGGTCTGGGTTTCAAAATCCCTGCTTGCTTATTATTCCCAGCATTGTCATTTAGCATTGCTTCTGCTACCACTATTTTAGACTCCCACATACAAATCTACCTTTTAACATTAGCATTGCCTGGACCAGCATCCCACTTCCAGATGCCTAGGAGTCATCTAGGTGTTGCCCAATTGCCCACCCAATTCCCCCCTGTTACATTTACGTAACAGTGCGGCAACCTGGGTCTTGGTTGAGTGTTGGTTGTTCCAGTTCAACAGAATTAAAACAAGGAAAAGAGGTTTCAAACGAGCATTTCAATGACAGTCCTCCCTGTAGCCAGCATATTTTTGAGCAGTAGTACATGAGTCACAGCTGCCACTCCCACAATATATTTATTGTTGTGAGTTTTCTCAGGGACTCCTGAAAATGCTGCAAACTCCAGAAAAACAGTATTAGCTGCTTGGTTCTGGAGAGAATTCTGTGGTTTTCTGTGCTCAGTATTACGCTCTTTTCTCTTCTGTCCTTTCCTCTTCCTCTCCTCTCGTGGTATGTTCACTCTTTGCCTGCCCCAGTTTAAGGGGCATTGCCCTCCAGAACTGTCTCCTCTTCCCCACTGACTGCCTCATCCACCCACCAACATTTAAAGAAAGTGACATCAACAGCTTTCTCACCTCCTCTTGCACAGCAGTGCTGGGAGTTTTCCCTTCCAAGTGTAGCATCAGTTAGACAGAAGGAGGCCTACACCAAGAACTTTTCCCCTGACTCAGCTGATCAGTGCAGGACATGAGTGCTTCCCTTTTTATTTGTGTCTCTGATGAGGCTGGACATTCCATCATCAGAGTTGCCTCAGTCATTGCTTTTATGATGGTGTCTGCCAGGACCTCATTTGCAGATCTGTCTGGGTCAGTGTTGCCAGAGGTCATGATCCTGCAAAAAAGAGGCAAGTAATTTACTTGCAAGTTTTATTTATTTGTTTGTTTGTTATTACAAATGTTTATATCCCGTCCTTCCACCAAGTGCTCAGGATGGCTTACAAAATATAAAATTACGATGAAAAACCTCAGTTATTAAAACAATATAAAGCAACAGATCAAGTAGGCAGGGACAGCTCTGTAACACAGGCTATTTCTTTCCACTTAAGGCACCGCAAAAGGAAAGGCCTTTTGAAGGAATGCATAGTTAAACATGCATGCATAACCAAGCATCACATGGCCAGCCTGCCTGTCTTCTATTTAGTCTTCCGGGGGGCTTTACAAACATCACTGCAGATCAATGGAAATTGGTTTATTGCGTCTCCAGTGACCTGCCCTGCAGGTCTAGAGGGCAGCATTTGACTTGATAAGTCACAAACTGACTTAAAGCTTGTAAGTACAAGACACTTGTTCCTCCTGGAACAGGTGCAAAGATTCACCTTGCTTGGGTAGATATCCCAGTTGAGTGCCATGATGCAACTTTCCCAGGAGTCGCAGGTAGTGGTGGTTGGAACTTAGCTGGTGGCCAAGGAGGCATCTCATACCACACTTCATGGAGCCATGTCCTCAAAGACCCTGGCTAATGGATTGCACGTTGCATCAATTATTTTTCATCACACATATTTTAAATGATCATAACATTTATGTTTCTATGGCATTCCTTCCAAAATCCCCAGGAATGTATGTGCCATTAGAGCTGAGCTGAAATGCAGTCCCCCTGCTGCATTCATTCCCTTCTTGATTCATTGGCTAAGAGGGCTGAGTAATTCTCAGACATTTGGCATTTACTGAAAGTGTCTCTTCAGTTGAGCAACTCTGGCAATCACTAAAAAATTATATATAGAGCAGATTGATTTCAACTCTGGGTGCTCCACCTTAGAACACTGTTTGGTTTTGGTATACCTGGCTTATTGTCATTCCACCCCCAAAGGTGGCTAACTTTTTGCAGCCTTCATAGCTTTACAATCTGCATTGAACACCACCTCTCAGTCACTCTTGTGGAACAAATTCAAATTCCTTTCCATTGATGAAAGACTTTTATTTCTGATTCAGTCCCTGTAGTATAAAACTGCTGCCCGGATCCATTGTAATACACAGGGTTTTTCCACCAACGAGATCACCATATCTGTGGAGAAAGATAAGGCTGTGTGCTTGCTCCTATTTTATTTAATTTGTATTTGGCAGACCTCCCTCATGTGCTGGAATCATTGCCCTCCATCCACCCAAGCTTGGATTTACTCAAGTCTTTCTTTTGTGTGTGTGGATGATGTAGTCCTATCTTCTAGACTAGACTGGGTCTTAAGAGGCTCCTACATGGCTTTACTGATTACTGTGCAGAAAATTATCTCACAATTAACTATATGAGGTATTTTCTTTCCTAAACAGAAGGCCAGAATTCCCTGGTCCATGGGGGGCTCTACAAGAAAGCAAGAAGACAGCTATAAATTCCTGGGTATATGGTTTCATCGAACAGTCTCGCGGAGAGCACAAGTATGTTAAGGCCAAAGCAAAGCTGAATATGGAGGAAATAATTTGTTTCTTTTTCATTTAGGTGGGAAATTTTTCCCAGCAGCTGTCCGAGTTTTCAAGACCAAAATTATCTCACAGATATTAAATGGGGCATCGGTTTGGTTCCTGTGCTCTAACTGCTCCCTTGAAGGTATTCAGTCTTCTTTTTCAGGGTGTTACTTGGCACACCTAAGTGTATCTCTGGAGCTGTTTTAGAGCTAAAGGCAGGACTGAATTCAGTAAGCTGTTTAACTTGGATCCAAGCTATCTATTTCTGGCTTCACTGCAGACTAGTGCTCCCTATAAATTCTCTGGTCTCTCAGACTCTGTTTGATTCTTTTGAATCCCCCTGATCCAAGGCCGTGATGGCTAACATTAATTCAGTGGGGCTCTCTCTGGACTTATCATTTCTCCAGCGATTTGGCCAGTGCTAAATCAATTGTGAAACAGCAGCTGCAGAACAAAGGTTCACAGGATTTCTGCAGTGCTGCCTGCCGACCGTGTTCACCTCGGTTCACAGATTTACCAATATCATTTAGCAAAGAAGGAGTGCCTTATCCTCAGTGGCTGATGATCCCTAAATACAGGAGAGCATCTTTACTTGCTAGATTCAATGCACTTCTCTCCAAACCTCTCTTGTGGTTTTCTCCCTTGTAAGACGTCCAGAGACTTTTCATAGTAATGGACAGCATAGAAAACAAACAAATAAACAACCCTCTGAATGGTAGATATAACACAATATTATTTAATACATGCGGTCCGTGTAATAATATCCAGGTGGAATCCATACAGCATGTTTTATTGTCCTATAGGTTTTATCAAGGGGACAGAAATGACCTTTTAAATCCTATTATACAGGTTTTTCCTGGTCATTCCATTAACTTTTTAGCCATTTTATTACTTAAGTCAATTACTGAGCAAGAGGCTAAATTTTTGAATATCTCTATTGGACCTTGCATGATCATTTGTTTTCCTGTAGACAAATAATATTATTTGTGTTTTTGTTAAGACTGTAAGTAGGATGGTTCAGTTCTTAGATTGAACTGAATACTCGCAGCTGTATAACATTCCACTTTCTGCAAGTGCAAGAAAACACTGTTTCCATTCCTCTCTTTGTGCTCTTCTCCTGTATCACTGTGCAACCAAGAGATGCTGTTGTGAAAAGCAGCGAAGGAAGTGCCCCTCTTGGAGTGCTCAGATTTCAGTTCTGCAATGAATTTGAAACTAAATGCAGCAGATTAACAGCCTTGTGTAGAAAAGCCCAAGATCTTAAGGTTGCCACATCTTGTATGATTATCCTACTGTTTATGGGCAACAGCCTTGCTCCTTGTGGCTGAGAGAGTATCCACCTCCCAACAATTGGGGTGAAAATAAAATCTAACTAGATACTACTTCTCTTGACAATGAAACAAGTCCGTTCCATTATCAGGTGGGTAACATGCTTTTGCTGCTGATATTCACACGACCAGCATGTGTCTCATCCTTCTATCAGGGCCAGTTAAGCACATGTTTTGGCCTTCCTTGCCCAGGTGTGGGACATGTCTTTTGGTTCATAATATGATGCAGCTGGAACAACTGCTCTCTGCTCTCAAAATAAAATCACATCCTGTACCATGAGATCATCTTTGATTAGGAAATACACTTCCATCCTGATGGGACCTGGCTTTTGTCCTCACACCATCCTTTTAGAATGTCTTCCTTTACTGCTTGTAGTTGGATGAGTCTTTTTCAGTAGCCTTCTTAATTTCCTGGTGTTTAGCTGCTGAAATTGGAAGAAAATGCAACATATCAATGGATTTGAAGTCTGAGAGGCAATTTACACTGGGCATTTTTATTAGCATTGTAATATCCAATTCACTGGAGTGTCAGATGACGGTTGCCTACAACCCAACTCACTTGCATTATTTCAGACATCATTTCTTCTGAACAGTGATGTCATGACTTTTTATAAGATGTGTTTCTTCAGGTTTATATTATCTGTGTATGCTAAATGTAGGGAACTGTTCTAGGATCAGGAGAGGTGCCTTCAATAAACCAGTAAGGAAAAAGAAAGGGTTTTGGCAAAACAGCAACAACTGGTTGCCTTCTTGCCTCGCTCGCCTCTCACCACTTCTTTTTCTCTCTGACCTGCACATGCAATGCTGCTTCCCCCAGCCCTTCCCTTGGGATTGCCAAGCCCTCCCAATTGACTCCTTTGTGCTGCTGCTCAAGAGACAACCAGCTGAAACAGATGTCAATCCCAAAGTAAATAATATTGTCATATTATTATTGACAATGGCCTTACTCACAAGTAAATCCTAGTTCCATGATCTTTTGTTAGGGGGCAGAGGGAATTGTCTCTTACGGTTTAGTCCAAAAGACAGTCTTTCACTCATTTGTCCTTGTGCCTAGTTAATGGATTTTTTTTAAAAAAATGCTACAGATATTTCCTTAAGAAAAAGAATTAGTCTTCCAATTTCTCCACTGATGTCTCCAATTGAAACATATTATGCTAAGCACTTAAGGAAAATTAATGATGGTATAACATAAGGAGACATGATTGATCAACATGGAGGAATTAAGCCATGGAAAGAACTAAAAGAGGAAGGAAAAAATATAAAATGTTTTCTTTACTACCAAATGGTATCAAGACTGAAGAGAGAAATCCAAACAGGGAAAGGTACTATAAAAGACCTGATGGACTTTGAAAACCTGATTAAACAGCAAAAAGATAATTCATTAGGTTGTCTTTATAAGCAACAAATCTAAGCATGTTAAAACAAGTATGATAAATTGGATGCAGAATTTTCAGGAAGAAATATTGTTCCATCAATGGGAAACTTTATGGATGAAGGATATAAAATTTACAGCCAGTCAAACATTGAGAGAAAACTGATATGTTTTTTCAATGGTATATTACTTCAAAAGATATATAGGAAATGGACAAAAATTACATTGGGAAGTGCTGGAAATGTAAAGTAGACTGAATTGTTTACCATATATGGTGGTCATGTGATACAATTTAGAAAAAAATTGGAAAGAAATGCATGCAGAAATACAGAAAATTTTGAAAATCAATTTTTGCATGACTGCTAAGAGTATGCTGTTAAGTAACGTACCAGAAACTCTGCCAAGGGACACAGTAGAGTTGTTTAAATACATGATCACTCTGGATAGAGTTTTGATTGCTTTAAAATGGAAAGCTGAAAAATTCCAGCTATTGAAGACTGGAAAAACAAGTTAGCTGACTATGCAGTAGTGGCAAAATTAACTAATTATGCAAAGAAAAAATTAGTCAAAGAATTTAATGATGAATGGAAACTGTACTATGTACAACTTCCTTTCTATTTCTAACAACAATAGAAAAATCCATATATGAATGGAGCAAACATTTGAAAATATGGTCAGAGATGTATGTTCATACTAATGTTCTGCTGTTATAGCAAGGAGAGTAATATAAATGGAATCTATTTTTTGAAAAAAAATTTAGAGATTAACTCTTGTAATCATGCTTTATTGTTCTAGTAAATTGAGCTAAAACAATAGAGCTATTTAAGTGCATGATAATTGTGGCTAGAGTTAAAATTGCCTTAAAATGGTAAACAAAAGGAAATTCAATTATAGAAGATTGGAAAAATAAGTTAGTAAATTAACAGTAATAGTAAGACTAAGTAACTATGCAAAAAGTTAACCAGCCAGAGAAATTAATGATAAGTGTAAAGCGAATGGAATTTTTGGAAAAAAGTGTTGGGAGATTGATGTTTCTATTAAAGCTTCATTGTTTTAGAAAGTTGTGTCAAGGTGAATAGAGAATATGTTGAAAAACTGCAGTTTAGTAGAAATTTCAATGGATTCTAACTAAGTTCTAAAAATACGTGACTGAGTAGAGAAGAAATTGATTAGTGAGTTTTGGTGATTTTTTGAACTTAATATTCTGTGTAGTATTCGCTTGAGTTCCCTTGGTGTTTCTCTGCTCCATGTTCTTTTTTCTTTTCTCAAACTGTACTGTTATTAAAATAATAATTTAAAAATAGAAAAAATGCTACAGATATTTACTTTCCAGCTCCTCCTCCTCCTTGTTAGGCAAAACACAAGCTCATGTTTTCAACTATGCATTTGCTCCCAATGTGATAAAGGAGTCAATAAATCATAGTTGGTTAAATAAACCATGGCTTGTCATTGTACATGAACCAACTCATTATATATTTTGTTTAAATAATACATTAAGAGCATTGTCCTTAACAGCAATCAGCTTCTAACATTTTGGAGCTGAAACAGACATGAAAGTCTTTAACAAAACATGTTAAAGCAAAAGATTTTTATCTGAATCATCATTATCATCAGTCCAAGGCCCGGTGATTCAAGTGGGTTTGAATCTGGGTTCCATCAGAACATTACAGGTTTCCAGGCCTGAAACTATATTTAAAATGGATGGAGGGTCTCAGGCCCAGAGGCCAAAACCGGTCAGCATGGAGGGCACCCCCAGACCACAAATCATCTGGCATTTTCCCCAGCTTTTGGAGTTTTTCCCCATTCTAGAAGACTTCGGGAATTTATTTTGCACTTGCAATGCCTCGTTCGTGGTAGTTCGTAGCTGCTTTACACAGCATCCTCTCCTCCACGGCTTCTCCTGTGCTTTCCAGGCATTTCTGTGCTTCCTTTTAAAGTGAAGAAAACAAACTATTACCTGGCTATCATGCTAAAACAAAGGTGTACTTCCACAATTGTGCAATGCTATAGCACCACTTAGTGGTTGTGAAATGGAACATATAGGAAGGCAGAGAAAGGAAAACCCATAAAACGGGGGATGATGAGAAGCTGCTCTCAACACCTCAAAGAACCCATCAGCAGAAACCTCAGTAAAGTGGTGGGTTAATATTGTCTTGCCCTGTGAAGTGCCTGGACAGCCCTAAGCTCATGTCTTGTAGACCTACGATTCAGTTCTCCTAGAACATCATTGCATTCAGGCAGGTAAAAATGTCTCTGATTTCATGATTTTTTACAGTTTTCTTTGTATAAACTAGAACATGCCAGGGGTGACAAAATGTGCATAAGGCCCATGAAGGGCTTTTGTGACTCAAAGGGCATTTTAAGGCACAAAAGGAGATTAACTACAAGTCCCTTTAGTCTCTTATTGAAGGCCAAGAGCTGGAGCTTAAACCTCCAGCAAACAGAATTCAAATCCATTGAGGGAAAGTTTTTTATGCTGATTAGAAATTCGTAGGCCAAACTATCGTTATGCAGATCAGACGTCAGCTGGCCAAATGTTGCTATAGGAGATTTCATAGTTATGCATAGTTGCAGGAAAGATTAAATTACCTGTACTAGCTGAATAGATCATTCCTTTTGCTGATTGGAATCTCTGGGGAAAAGCGTCCGCCAGACAAAGGCCTTTCATATGCTGCATTTGCCTCGCCTGAAACAATTGTGTCGGGGATGTAAAAATGAGCTAGCAGTACTAGGTTTGGAACTGATACTGGATCAGTCTCATGTACAGAAGCCCTTAATGTGCAATATCCTTTGAGATTTTTATATTCTTGACCACACCTACTTCACCTTTGTTTCCCCCCAAAAGCTTCTCCAAAATTGAAGTGGCCATCAGGCTGAAAGAGGTTCCCCCACCATGTCCTAACACATCTGGCTATTTCGGTAGTTGGGGGATTCATTGGTATGTTGGCAGATCAGTTTAGCACTGCTTTTAACAGCAGGCTCACTGGCCTGGTGCTGACAGAAGCGGGACCAAAAGAGACACTGAGAAATAAGAGGAAGGTATTTGTGTGCTCAGGGGAAGCCCAGGATTTTCAGCTATACAATAAAACTAAATTGAAAGGAGCAACCCTCACTCCTTTGAAACAGTCGAATAAGCACTGAGAATTCACGCTGAACAGTCAAAGTTCTGGAATGCTTAATTTCAGGCAAGAAAAGAAACGCAGAAAACTGAGGAGAGTGATTCAGGCTGCTTGAATCTCTAGCAGCTTATAGTGTCCCAGAAGAGGGCACTGATGACCCTATTAAGGATGGGAATATACTGCTGCAATATTTTGTTGAAGGTCCCACTTGTGTAATCTCAATTCACACAGTGTTTTTATTAATGTGCAGTAGCAATAGCTGTGTCGGCAACTGTGTAATATCTGATCACGCATATAAAATACAAACTAAACCTGAATGTGATCCTGAGAGAATATTCTAAGTCATGATGACTCAGAATTTATTAGGCCAGTGTTCAGGCAGGTCTTCCACCTGAACTCCTCTACTTTATTAAAAGTCCTCTACTTTATTAAAAGTCCTCTACTTTTAATATCACACTGTTCTAATCAGTTTGGTGTTCAGGGATCCACCAGATCACCTGCTCTCCTTCTCTGTAGTGCTCTCTCCTCTATATGTAACTCACCCTTCAGTCAGGTTGATGATACTGCAGGATACCCAGAAAGCTGGGATGGTTTTTCCCCCCATTCCTAAATACCTGCAGTTGAAAAAGATGGTGCTTATAGTGTAGACATGTATATAATCGTATTCTAAGCACTTAACAACAGGTACGGCCATGTTGAGGAGAGGTAGATCACCACCCTTCAAGCAACTTCTCACTCTCTTGGTTTGAATTAAACACTGGAGCTCACCTTCATCCTTTCAGGGGTGTAGGCTTGGTCCATAGTTTGCCAGTTGCTGATTGCTCTTGCTCAGATCTCCCAAGCTTTTCTAGGAGATCAGGCCATTCAGATGTTCATCCTTTTGACCCATATTGCCCTCACATGAATCCATCTGCAATGCACATCTTAACATGGTGAGAGGGCTTGAGAATGTCAGAGAAGCCAAGAGCAATATGGCAGAGAAGCTGCACTCTCACTGATGTGGTCTCCTTGCAGGGTCAGAAGGCAGAATGGCCAAAGCTGAGACAGCAGACTGAGTTGCATCCACCCTCTTCAAGAGTAATGGGCACATCAGCAGAAGAGAATGGATATCTCTAATGGTGATGGGGCAGCAAAATTCCTAAAGAGCAGCTACTGGGCAGCAATACTGGGCAGCAACGGTAGTTGAAAGCCACACTGGTGGAAGATCTTTTACAGATATTAGCAGTGATGCTTAAGCTAACTCTGGTTAATACTCCACAGAAGAAGACAATGGTGGCCTTCAACCCAATGATGCAACAATCCAAAATGAAACAAGGGATAGGAGCAGAAGATAAGACTTCCAGATTGGAAGGCACTCAAATAGGTACTGGGGAAGAGCAAAGAACAAGAACAAATGGCACTGTCCCCAAAGATACTCCAGATCAAAGCCAAAAGGAAATCTTGTGGCCAATGTACACAGTGGTGAAAGGAAAGTCAAATCATGCGCAATACATGCAATCAGAATATGGATGTGAGAAGGCGTACCGGAAACCATAAAGCAAGAAACAAAACAGTTAAACATTGCAGTACTTGGTGTGAGTGAACTAAAGTGGACTAGCATGGGACATTTTCATTCGGACAAACACCAAGTGTTTACTCTGGAAAGAACAGCTTCAGAAGGAATGGATCAGCTCTAGTACTGAGATGTAGCACAAGCAGTTTTATTTTATTTATTATTTAAATAAATAATAAATAAATAAGCAGTAAGGGGCTATAATGCAATGTGTGAGCAAAGAATATCACTCAGAATTCTTGGAAAACCTATCAACATAACCATAATTTAAGGCTATGTAGCAACCACAGACACTGAAGAAGAAACTGAAAACTTAGATGGAGGCACCCAAGAGGAAATTGATCAGATCACCAAAATAAGACATGCTGATAATGTTCAGTAACTGGAACACAAAAGTAGGAAACAAAGGAGAATCCAGTGTTGTGGAAGGTTTTAGCCTAGGGTCAGAAATGAGGAAGGACATCCACTAATATAATTATGTGAAGTCAACCATCTGTTTCTTACAAATACGTACTTAACGCAACTGATCAGATGACATGGATATTGGACAGATTGTCAATACAGAAAGCAAATATATATAATTGGAAGTAAGAGATGGAGAAGCTGTATTTGTGGTGCCAAAACAAGATCAAGAATAGATTGTGGCAGTAGGCATGAACCCTTAATATCAAAACTCAGAATAAAGCTGAATGGTATCACTAACAGAAGTATAACTTAAGTAACATTCCAGAGAAATTTCAAGTCCACATAAAGAAGCGATTTGCATTGCTGAACTCAGTTCACTATGAGTCAGAAGAACTATAGATTGAACGTGGAGCCATGATTAGGGAAGAATGCAAAAAGACAATTCCTGTAGCAAAAAGAAAAAAAAGTTTAAATAGGTGACAGAAGAAACACAATAATTAAGGAGAAGAAGCAAATACAAAAGGAAATTGAAAAGGGGTCAAAAAGCCTGAATACTGGTTTTGAGAAAGTATCACATAGAGAAGAAAGAATTATTATGATGACCTCAGCAAAGAAGTGGAAGAGAATAACAAAAGAGGAAAAACAAGAAATGTCTTCCAGAAGATGCAAGGAATCCAAGCAAAAATCAGACCTGGATTAGTAATGCTGGAAGATGAACAGGATAAAGTAATGAGAAGGTGGAAACAGTGTACAGAAGAACTATATGGAAGAGATGAAAAGATGATACGCCACTTTGAAAAGGAATCCCATGAAGAAGAGCCTGTAATGAAGTGAAGTGAAAGCATCTCTGGAAGCACTTGGCATGTATAAAGCACCTGCAGTAGACAGGTGACCGATAGAACTATCCAAGTTGCTGATACAGAATTGATCCAAATCCTGACATGAATATGAAAATAAATATGGAAAAAATGGTCCACAGATGGAAATGTTCAGTATAGATTCCAGTCCTCAAGGAAGGAGATGCAAAAGAGTGCAATAAGCATAGAACCACTGCATTAATCCCTCATTCAAACAAAGTGATGCTCAATGTGTTGTAAAAAAGAATACTAGATGGAACAAGAAATGCCTGAAGTTCTATCTGGATTCCAAAAAGTAAGAGGTAATTGAGATCATATCACAAAGTTACACTGGCACAAGAATTTCAGGGGGGGAAATCAGTCTATATTTTATGAACCATAGCAAAGCCTTTGACTGTGTAGATTTACAAGAAGATATGAAAGACATGGTGTGCCTCAGCACTTGATTTTCCTGATGAGTAACCTATACTGTGGGCAAGAAGCTATGTTAGAACAGAATGTGGAGAAACAGAATGGTTTCTTATAGTCAAAGGTGTCAGATAAGGGTGTATTTTACCCCCCCCACACACACACACACTGTTCAGTCTGTATGCAAAACATATAAGGAAAGCTGGATTAGGATCAGAGGAAGAAAGAATGAAACTTGGCAGAAGATATATCAATAACAGATGATACCATATTGCTGCCAGAAAGTGGAAAGCAGCAATCCACTGAAAATCTCCTGCTGAATGTGAAGGAAGAAAGTGCAAAAGCAGGACTGCAGCTGAACATCAGGAAAGCAAAAATTATAATCATTGAAAAATGGCACAACTGTAATGTTCACAGTGAGGATACTGATAGAGAAATTGTGAAGGACTGTGCATATGCTCAGTCATCAAATTAAACAGACATCGCAGCCAAGAAATTAGAAGAGACAGACTTAGAAGGGCTGCAGTGGAGAAACTAGAAAAGATCAGCAAGTGTAAGGATGTTTCACTGGAGACCAAGGCCCATACCAGCCGTACTGGTATAATCCTGATGTGGACAGTGAAGAAAACTGTCAGGAAGAAAACTGGTGTGTTCAAAAATGTGGTGCTGGGGTAGAGCTTTGCAAATACCCTAGACCAGAGGTTTTCATCCTTTTTACAGCTGGGGACCAGAGAAAATAGGAAAAATTTTGGGGGGACCACTGAGCCAGAAATAAGAAGCATTATATACATAATATAGTATTTTGCATAGTAGTTTTTAAATATAATACCAAAATGATAATTCTCTAGCATAACCAGAAACTGAGCAATAAAACATGCTAATAAAAGAATAAAACATTGAAATTAAATGCAATCAAATACAACTGCAATTTTTAGAGAACAATATTGAATTCAGATAAGGCTAATGTGAAATCTGCTGCTGCTTCTTTTCAAGAATACTTGCTAGTCGTGGCTTCAGTGTTGTTTCCGAGAGACAAAACGCTGCACTGACATCCATTCTGTTTCTCTGGTTTTTATCAGTGACAGGGGTGAAAAGCTCTTTTCATACAGATATGTGGCAGAAAATACGAGGAACAGTTTAATACCTCTGTAACTTAGAGATGGATCTTCTTTTTCCAGTGATATCCAAAATTGTGACAATGATTACATTTTATGTTTGGACACCAGAGTGACAGCAGAGCTCTTTCCCACCTCCTACTAGGATCAGCTGGGTTCTCCTGAAGAGCTGAGTGAGTGGGAAGAGCGGACTGAGCTTGGGTTGCTGCTCTTATCTGCCACCCCTCCACAGCTCCTTCCTCAGGGCTTTTTGTGGACTCTGCTGACCAGCACAGCATCAGGAAATCTACTGACCAGCACCGGTCCACAGATCAGCGGCTGAAAACCACAGCTCTAGGCAGAAAGATGAATAACTGGGTTCTAGATCAAAACAAGCCAGAATTTTCCCTAGAAGCAAATGATGAAAGGGTGTCCTTTGGCCACCTCATAAGAAGGCAAGACTCACTGGAGAAGACAATCCTGCTAGGGAAAGCCAAAGGCAGAAGAAGAAAAGGAAGACCAACTAGGAGGTGGATTGATTCCATAAAGGAAGCCACAGCCTTGGCATACAAGGGCGATCAAGGACAGAACATTTTGGAGGCAGGCGTCCATGGGGCTGCAGTAAGCTGGAGATGACCTGCCAGAATTTTATTTACTTTCATAACCGCAAGGTTGATTATCTTCATGTCAAAGCTCTGAAGTTTCTCAGATGCTCACTCAGTTCCTTTTTTTTTTTTTAAGAGTTGGCAAAACTCCAGAAACAAATTATTTGATTACTATCATGGGTAGTCACTGAACAATTAATTTAACATATATCTTCAACAAGTCACCAAGATTTTGCTGCAGGCCATCAAGAAATATTTATTGAATAAATGACTAGGAGACATATGGAACTATTCCAAAGCAGGATATCAGTCAGGTCATGTTTAGGCAGACCTGTTGCTCTCTGGGTTTGCCTTGATGTTAGTGCATATGCCATTTTAGACTTCTGCTGTTATTTCCCCATTACTTTGCTTTCAAGAGTTACAGAGAAGTGCTGACTTTCAAGAATGAGCGGTACAGCAACTGCACACATGAAAATGTGAGAAGATGCTTAGGGAAAAGGGCCAAGTATGCAATTACATCTATATACCTTCACAGTGAACATAAGTTCATTACCAGAAAAAAATATCATCTCCATTAGTTTTAATATTTCTAAAGCGTAAGAAAAAATAATGTAAGATTAAGGGTGCAAACCTGTAGCCTCTGGGCTTTGTCTTGGGGAGGCAACGGGATTCTACCAAGGTCTGGTGGCCTCAGTGCTCAGTGGATAGGCCCCTGGAAGTTGACGTGGAAAGAACAGTGCTGGTGATCACCCTGAGAGCAGAAACGCACTGGGTGGAGTTGGCAGGAAAGGGAAGAGGTGGGACCAGTTGCTTATCCCAAATCCTACCAGCATCCCATCCTCTTTGCCTGCCTGGTGACATCAGGATGAGGTGGAGGCAGTGGTAGAGACCATTACTGTGCCTCGCTAGGAGGCCAACGCTGATCCAGTGGTCCACGTTTGAAGGCTTGCATGCATCTAGGATGGCGGTGACCAGATCGCACCTGAACTCTTGCACCTGCTAATAGGTGTGCCCACTAAATGGACAGAATACAGGGCCAGCTTCAGTATCTAGTTTACTGTCAGCCCTTTGTTTCCTCACTAGACAACGCCGGACCTAGATGTGTTTGAGTCAGGAACGCCATGCTGCTGCTCTGTTCTGTTCTTGCTGGAAAGTTCTCACCTAGCTCCCGGACTCCTGTGTCCTCTAAGAGCTCCATGAAAGTGCCAGCTCCAGGCTTGGAGGGCCCTGGGGCAAGACACTGTACATGGACCGCCTCTTTTAATGAAGCTGTCCTCTCGCTGCTTTTGCTCCATTTCCTCTCTCTCATCTGAGCTACCACTGGCATCCTTGCCGGGCAGGGAGCCCAACCGGCATATCCTCAACACCAGCCTTGTTCCATGGCACCGATTTCATCTTTCTAAACATTACATGAGTTCTTTGCAATGCAGAAGAGAGGCAGTACATCCAAAATTCAGGAATACCATCCAGGACCATCCAGTTATGAGTCCTGGCAGACTTGCTCTCTGCTTCTCTGTCCCATTCCACCTGGACTGAGTGACTCCAGCCACAAAGGCTGCAGTCCCTGTGGTTATTTTTATTTTTTTTATTTATAAAATTTGTATGCTGTCCGTTACTTGTATCTCTTGACGGCTTACAACATAGGTCCAAATAAAATAGATAAATTGACAATTCCACTCTGGCTGCAATTAATAAAATACAAGCAATAAAATCTAATTCCCATTGAAACATATTAAAATATTGATTAAATAAAAAGGTTTTGACCTGGTGCGGAAAAACATATAATGATGGTGCCAGGCAGACCTCTCTGGGGAGCGCATTCCATAGTCCTCCAGGTACTCTGTCTCCTAACGTCTTTCACAGAGGGTTCCCGGAGGAGAGCTTCTGTTGCCGATCTCGGGGGGCAGGAGGGCAAATATTTTTGTGGTTTGAATTTCTTTATTTCTCTCTGACTTAACCTTTATATAATAATAATCATTGGAATGTTTAATCTTAGCATATAACCTATCCCTGTGATATATTTATGCACATAATTATTTAAACACCGTTAGGATTAGTAACTGTTGTTAGAAAGATTATGTTCACTTATGCTCAAAGCGTAAGCCACTTTGAGCATGATTTACCATGGAAAAGAGGCATAAACGTAAACTAATGCCAATATACAGAGAAGAATATAGAGCAGTGTTGGCAATACTGATTTTAATTAGCACTCCTCTCTCTTCCTGACTTTTACTGAACGGCATTTTGAGGATTTATAGCAGTCGTATCCATCAGCCACAAGCCGCAATGCTTAGATTCTGCAATAAAAGCACTACGTGGTGCGTGTGTGTAATGAATTTTCCCAACTTAAGTCTTGCCTGTCTGAGCTTGGAGGTGTTAGTATTGGAGCAACGGAATGCTGTGTTCTAAAAAGCTGGCTCGCTTTAGCTATACGTTCCAAGTGCAAACATAACCTAATTTGGAAACCCCCAAGGAGAAGGAGCACAATATTATGACTACGGAAAGGAAAGGCAGTAACATTGTTTGTGCTCTGCTTGATTACTTGGCTTGTCTTCTTTCTCTCCTGCCCACCCGGCTCGGTTTATTCAGCAGTGATTGCTGCCCTCTGCTGGACAGAGAACATAGAAAGCTGGCACTTTCATGTACTCCAAATGAATTTAGCACGTCATGTGCCTGCACGAACCTTTTGGTATTGCATCTTGAGTATCTGGAAAAAATAGGTATTGAGAAACTGACTGCAGGAATGTCTTGGAGTTTGTTTACTGCACGAAGAAAAGAATTTATAGTGATATGGAAAACGTTAAGTCTATCACCATTGGAATGGTGCGACTTATTTTATATTGTTAACTTGTTCTATATTGTTAATGTATAGTATTTTAATTGATTTGTGAGCCGCCCCGAGGGCGAAATTTTCTAAATAAATAAATAAATAAATGATGCTGGAAAATCAATGGACTAAACATGAATTTTGGTAAAAACTAAGGAAAGCAGATAAAGAAATAAGTATGCTTACTCTAGATGGACTCACTCTATCCCTTCTGGAATACATTTAATGAGCACAATTATAATATGAATCTTATGTTATCTACATAAAAGTATTTATGTAAATAATTCAACCCAGCAAAGCATTTGGAGAAACCTGGGATACCCACAGTAACCTTTAGCAAAAAACTAAATCCTGTGAGGCAGAAAAGGGATGGATGATGGAATACAGGTTTCCCTCACCCCCCCACCCCCCCCCTTTACTTACTGGAGAGTCAGCTGGAGTGACTGCAGCTTTTTTGTTTGCTTTACCATCAAATGGGCTACATATGCTAGTTCGAGTGGATGTTTCTGGGAGAAGATCAAAGTGTGCAGGTCCTCATAAGCACACAAAAATGTGGTTTTTTGCATTTAACTCCCAGCTGTCTTGGAATGGATACATCCTAACATCTCCTTGAGTAAAATAACTGAACTGTGGATGAGAAACTAAGTCTAACAAATATAGCCTGATTTCCCTGATCTATTTAAGATACGGATTATAAGTATGGAGTGAATATGGTATCGAGTACAATGCCTCCATTTTTCTTTGTTTAATCTCCGGATACAATAGCTTCTGTTCATTCTGCAGGTTTGAGATTTTGAAATTAAGCTGAGTGCATTAATTAATTAATTAATTATGGGTACAGTGGATTTAAGGGGGACAGGCAGGCAGACTTTCTTGAAAGTCTTAAAGAAATCTGTGTCATGCGTAACTGCTAAACAAGATGAGCTGGAGGGTCTGTGAAAGACTGAATTTTATATATGCATGTATGTATAGATGACAGGAGAGGAAAGGCGGTAAGAATGAAATGGGGTTAATGGACAGCTTTGTAGACTTAAGGATGGTTCAGAAGATGACGGCAGATGCTAGAACTGTATAGAAGGAAAGAGATGAATGAGAGCCGCATGCGGACAGAGCTACGCCAACCCAGGAAGTGGCGCAGAGAGCTGCTTTGGACTGCAGAATTCTACTAGTATCCATAAAGCGGAAAGCCAACCAGGCTTCCCCATTCTGATGGCCAACTGGGCCAAAATCCTTCCCAGTAATTCCCTGGTCCCATAGCCCTGGACCAAATACTGGATTCAGCATATGACAAACCCAAGCACTGGGGGAAAATATGGATTTATTAAAAGGATAAAATGTATGTGGGGAGGGTACTGAAACAGCTAACAGGGATAAAAAGGGAAAGGGGGAGGGGAAAGTGGAATTTCCAGGGTGACTTCTTTTATATTATTTATTTTATATTGTTAGTTTTATATTGTTATTCTTGTGTTATATTTTATGTCGTGAGCCGCCCCGAGGCTTCAGCAAATGGGGCGGCATAGAAATGTTTTAATAAATAAATAAATTTGGAGAGCAGCAACAGCAAAAATTACAGCCAACCAAAGACTGCCAACTCCTGGGCCCTGTTGGCCCACTTGGACATAAAATAGCAAAGCTTAGCCTAGCCTCAGGCGTACACTCGAATACTAGCCAAGTCTCAGGCATGGGCAGCAGAGTGTTTCTTGGCTCAGAGTAATGGCAGCAAGGGTAGAGTCTCTCCTTGAAGAGGAACCCCACACCTCTCCAGAGGCTTTATTCTTCCCCAGCCCACGGTTCATGATGGATTCCAAGTGTAGACCATTTGTTCCCCATTGCAGCTGTCTCCTTTGCCCTTGGGGTGTAATTTACAATATCTCTTCTTTATGCATAACAACCCTGAGGGCCAGCTTCCCACAAGGCTGGCACCTGGATTTCTCTGCATTTTACTCTAGTTAACCTGTTACTGCCCCTCACTGCTGTTAACCGGTTCATGTTACAATCAGGGTCTTTTGCAAGAGAAGGCCTTTGGGCAATTTTTTTGCTTGACAGCTCCATGTTTGACAGCTGTCAAATAAAACCAAGGCAATGCTATTAAGCCTGGCCTTGTCAGTATCTGTGGATGGTGCTGGCTTTGACAGCAGGCACTTACCAGGACATTGATGAGAAAAGGCTTTATGCTGAGGGTAGTTGGAACTGTGCATTTGTTGAACTCCCAACCAAGTTGTGGCACAACTTTTATTAGCAGCTAGCAAATGAGTGACGGCCCCTCCACTGTGCCACCTGAGCGCTCTGGACGGCCTGTCTGTGGCTGTCACGGTCCAAATGGGGGAGAACAAGCCAGGGATGCTCCATCACCACTTCCGTGGACCATGATGGGATAGGTGTGCCATGTGTGGAACAAGCCATGGGCTGTCCAGGTAGCTTGCTACCTTCAGGCAACAAGCCACACTACAGGAACACAATGATTTTAATTTTATATTATTATGTTCGTAACTCAGTGTATTTTTTGTATTTTTGTATTTAATGGTAATTTATTATGTTCTATTGTATTTCAATGTATTTTATTGTGTTGTAAGCCGCCCCGAGGCTTCAGCAAGGGGCGGCATAGAAATGTTATAATAATAATAATAATAATAATAATAATAATAATAATAATAATAAGAAGAAGAAGAAGAAGAAGAAGTTGTCGTATTATGCAAGCCCATTCACTATTGGCAATGGAGACTTCTTGAAGGGCTGGAAGACTGAAGATGAGCATTGATTTCAAAAGGGGGAAGAAGGTGGATCCAGGAAGCCGCAAAATTCACAAACACATTATTCAGCAGGCAGTTTGCAAGCATCTTAAAACGGTGTGCAGAGTAGAAGGAGCCAACATGGGCTTGACGACAGTAAGTCGTGCCAGTCCAGCTTTTGCTCTCCCTCTCTCAGAATAGTTACAAGAGCAGCCAGTCATGAGAACGGCATGGATTTAGTGCACCCCGACTTCAGCAAAACCTCTGACAAGGTTCCTTGTGACATTCCTGTTAACCCGGTGGGCAAATGGAGCTTGGACGCTTCTACCATCTGATGGTCCAACAGCTGGTCAAGCAGCTGCACTGAAGTGCTCATTAGTGGCTGAACCATTGCCTGGAAGTGGGTTCCACCAGAACGTCACAGGACTCTGGTCTGGGTCCAGCACTGCTCAACCTTTTAATGCGACAGCCTGGGGGAGGATGCATGGACAGCCGGCTTGCTAAATGCATGAGGAAGACTAGCCAGTATCCTAAGACACAAAGTCTCTTGAGAGGCTGAGACTAAGTGTGCCTCTACATGAGGGGTTTAACCTACTGCTTTACTGAGGCTTTTTCCCATTTCTCTTGAGGGAGGAAACATGTGCCCTTCAGAGTGGTTTTACCCTGGGGTTTGAATTTCTCTCTTCTATATACTTAAGTACAAGGCGGGGCTGTAATGGCAATACAAAGGGCTTTTGTTCTGGTTTGTCATGTATTAAAATGTAATACCAGACTCTCCTTGCTCTAAAATAAAAGGGAAAAAACTGCAAAGAAGTCTAGAAAATACACAAGAGGCTCTGAAGGGTGATGATGTCATGAAAAATCCTTGCAAACTTCTCTCTGTGAGGGATCCTGAGGGCACAATAAGTGCCTTGTGTACGGAAGCTCAAAGATGATAAAATACAGCCGAGATTTTGCATTAAATTTTTGCACTTAGGTACGAAAGGCCCGAGCATAAGGTGGGGGAAGCCTGCCTTGGCAGCAACACTTGTGAAAAGAATCAAGGAACTTGCATACGGAAGCCAGAGCCAGCAGTCATAAAACAGCCATTGCTGTGCCTAAGGTGTGGAAGCTGGACTGAGTAGGGGCTGGAGCAGATGATCTTCTATTCTAACTATGTTTCTCTGACCACAAGACCCCCACCCCCTTTATTCAGGGCCTACAGCTAGGTGTCTGCCAATGGATGCATACAAGGGCTGTGCCCAGAGGTTTGAAGCTACAGATGGTGGCCAACTGACCAGAAAGACATTTGCTCTGTTCTTAGGACTGCAAGAGCAGATCCGGGTGCATAAATCAGCAGATAAGGCTTCCCACAGTATGAAGAGAAGTGTCACCTGCTACTAATCCCTTTTCCTCAAGTTGCTTTGAAGGCGCTGCTACTTTGGGTAGCTGGGAAGCTGGCAAAGCGAACAAAACTTGCAAGAGAAGGGGAATGGGACAGCTCAGGAGTTAAAGGGACACCAAAGCAAACACGAGAAGAGAGTTTCTTATAAACTGGCAACTGAATTGTTTGCGTGGTTCTTTGAGAAGTGTTTATCCTGCCCCAGGGAATTTCAGGTTCTGTGACCTCCTTCTCTCTGGAGGGTCATTACAAAAGTTCAAACAGCTTGATTCACTCAACCTCAGCTTTCCTTCTTGGCGTCTGAAGCGGGCCTGCCCCTGCCATCTGTGCAGCTGTCTTTTAAGAGAATTACCCCAGGACTGATTTGTTTGTTAAGCAATAAAGGCCAGCCTTTACTCTGGAGAATAGAAATCACCACCTTCATACGGAAGCAGGTGCAAGTATGAGGCTGTTTTAGAGCAAACTCCACCTTCCCGAGGTCAACAGCAACACCTAAACAGCAACCAGGTTTCCTGGTTCAACTTTGCTTTCATTCCCCTCCCCTCCTTTGACTTTAAATAGTGCTGTAAGCAAGTCTGGCAGCAGTAGGCCTAGCTTGGTTTCTCTGTGTACACAGAGGTTTCGGTCAAGTTAGCCAGCTCCTTTTAATTGGACACTCGGAGAAGGGAAAGCAAGAGACGGCACAGGTGCGGCTGCAGCTAGAGTGCTAAAGCAGGCAGGTAAGTGCTGACTCTTTTGATCTCTTTATTCAACTCGGGCCGGCGCCAGGATCCTGGGGACCCTCCAGTAAGCCCCCCTTAAACTTGAAAGAGGTAAGCCAGAGAAACTGGGCACCCTTGGATGGGCTGGCAGAAGGCAGTCGATGGAAATTTTTACTCTCTACCCTCAG
The DNA here is from genome assembly GCF_004798865.1 of Varanus komodoensis. Taxonomy (NCBI): domain Eukaryota; kingdom Metazoa; phylum Chordata; class Lepidosauria; order Squamata; family Varanidae; genus Varanus; species Varanus komodoensis. The sequence goes on from NW_025336646.1 coordinate 812,437, forward strand.
GAGCTGGACCTGATCAGAGGAATGAAAGTGTGTTCCCTTAGTGTCCGGAAAGACGAGCAGGAATTAGAAGGCTTGAAGTAGAAGCTCTTTCAGGCTTACATTAGACCTCAAGAATGAAATGGGCTTTAAATATGAGAGAAGAGGAAGAAAATGTTCATTAGGACTTCTCCTGCCTCTTTTAACACCCATGAGTCTCTGTTAGTGTGTGCAGCTTCTCAGGCTGTCTTCCTAGATATTCCTGGGCTTCTTGGAAATTTTGCCAGTTCCTTAACCAAGATGAAGAGGATGGGCTTCCCAAAATACAGCTTCTCTACCTTTGCTTACTTTCCCCTTTGTTCCACAGCTTAGTGCACCCTCAGGGGATGTGACTTATGCAGAACATGCTTGTCTCTGACCCCACAAGAGCAGTATCTTCTTAATAAAACCCCAGAAGGGAGGGATTTTCTCCAGTTCTAGTGGATAGATCAAGGCAGTGGATCTACCCTAGTGGATAGATCAAGGCAGAAAGAGTTCAAGGCCAGATGGTGAGAGCCGCTTTTCCTCGTGTGTCTACATAGCCTGGCCCAGCAGCATGAGGACCCCAACAGTTATGATTGTGGGAATTGTGCTTGGCCCCTGCGGCCTCGTCCTCAACCTGACCAGCACCCTGGCTCCCAGCTGGAGGACCTTAAGCAACATCCCTCACCAGCCATTTGACCTGGTTCAACACCAGGGCATCTGGGACATCTGCAACAAGTTCCAAAGCACCAGCACGGACAAATGCAACATCCAAAACACTCTCGGATACTTTCTCCAGCTGCCTGTCAAGGCAGCCAAAGTGCTCATGCCTTCCTCGTTGGCAGTCACCCTTATCGGGCTCGTGGTGTCCTCGCTGGGGGTGCGCTGCTGGCAGGACATCCCCAATGACCTACTGGCAGGACTTGGTGGCCTGCTGCTCTTTGTTTCCGGCATACTGAGCCTCATTGCGGTCTCCTGGTACAACTACGAACTCTATAATCTTCCTTTCCCCGCCGACAGTACCCTGCAGGTGAGTTACTGCCTCGTACTAGGCTACCTAGGCAGCTGCCTGGAAATTATTGGGGGCATCTCTCTCACATTTAGCTTTGCTCGGTACTGCAATAAAAACAGACGCAGGAAAGCTGCCACAGATCCGCCCAGGCATCACCCGGGCCCGGCAACCGCTGCAGCCTTCGCTCCCTCTATTGACAGCCGAGAACTCTACATGCACGGCCAGAACCCTGTACCCAGGTCCTACAGCAATTCCTTGGACGTTCTGGAGGATGAGTGGAGCATCAACAGGAGCAGGCTGCCCTGCGACTCAGATTTATAGCCTCTGGCTGCTGTTCCCAAGCAGGACCGAAGAAATGAGCAGGAAGAGCTCTGCAAGGACTACGATGTTCCTGTCCATCTACAAATCACCTTCGACTCCCAGCGTCTTTTCCTACCTCTCTGCAAAGCCACGCAATGGTTGCGGCAGCGTGCATCACTAGAATGCGTGACCTGGGTGCTTCATATGTTTCTTCCATGAAGTGTTAGGCTACTTCAGCTACATTTTAAATTACTATCACGTATAGGAGAAAGAGGAAATGTGAGCCATCCTCTAAACCAGGCTTGCAGGGAAGAGGTGCAGGGGCTCAGAGTATATCCAAGTGAACTGTTGTATCTACTTGTAACAGGTACCAAAATACAGAGATTGTAATATAGATTTAAAGGGCAAATTTATTAAATAAATGCAGGCTGGGCTCCACACACTTCTCTGGGCATAAGTCCCATTTATTTCATTTTTATGCCACCCAATGAGAATGCTAAGAATTCCTGCACAGGGTGGCAGTGCCAAATACCAAGAATTGCTTCTGCACTGAAGAGGTTTTCACACTGTGAAGTCATTGCTTATCTGCAACCAGCAGCTGAAACGGAGGTTCCACACAGCTTTTAACATATTGCTAGAACCCCCCTATAAGATGCTACATTGCATTGATATCCTGCCTTTTCTTCTCCTGTGAGGAAGAGCACAGCTCCGTTTTATCCTCACTATAACCACCCTGTGAGACAGGTTGGGCTGAGAGTCAGTGTGGGGGCACATGTGCTGGCCCAGCTCCAATGCCCCCCCCCCCCGATCAGTTTCATCCTGGGCCTATGTCATTGAACGCAGTAGGCATGGATGGGGAGCCTCTCTGTATTACTCTGAAGGTGTGTATGACTCCAGTCATGCAGGGCTTCCGAGTGCACGGAGGACCTCATGGCCCCGTTCCTCTTCATCGTGCAGGGGTGGATCAAAAGCTCATTGAGATGCGGCCACCACATGTGGCTTCTCTCCTCCTGTGTGTGTTGTAAAGGATTTGCTGTTTTGTTTGACACTTCCAAATGGATCTGAAAGATTCAGCAACATTATATCTGCATGGACGAGATTCTTCTGCAGTATTACGCACAAGTCAGGTGTGGTCAGCAGACGTCTCTTCCAGGGTTAGGCTCACTCTTTACAGTTCTGTCCATTTAATTGCTTTCTGTCTAGTGTATCTTGGGTAGAGATGTGAAGATCCACCTGGAATCTGGGTTCCTGTGCTTGGCTCTGACCCAGGAAGTGAGCCAAGCTGAGCTCAAAGCTGCAAATGCTCATGCATACTAGTGGATTGTTCTTCCACTAAGTCTTCAATCCAATGTGCCAAGCACTGTGTGTGTTACCTATGGGCAGTGCTAGGTATGTCTGCACAGGCCCCACCACTGCCTGCAGCAAACAGGTATAAAGCCCATCTAACACACCAAAGCCTGAAGCAGAACTCTGAGCTAATATGCTATAATATGCAAGAATTGGACTTCCTCCTTGCTGGACGCCCAGGCACATGCTCCATGCAGGGTGGACTTAGGGCAGAGAGAAAGCAGGCTGGAATCCAGGGAGCCCAGGTGAGGAGAGCAAATTCCACAGATTCTCTCCTTCCAAGCCAGATTCTTCACACATTGCTAATCTCAGAGATTAGGAATGAATTGCCCTTTAGTCAGTTTATCCTCCTTAGGGTAGGGTGTTTTAATTACTGTTTGCATTTCATGTTCTCTCTTTTGAATAAAGAAGAAGTCAATTAAAGGGCAAATCTTCACTAATGTTCCCCCTGCAGTGAGAAGGCAGCACATGAGCCACAAAAACCATGTTGGCCTAAGGCTGATGATGGAGGTTGTGTCTGAAGGGCATCACTTTGAGGAAGGTTGCACTAAGCTATCAGGGGTACTTCCTGTCTCTAGCAACAGCTCAAAATAGGGAAGAGAAAACATGTTGCCTGCATCATAGTTTCCCCCTTTGCGTTGTGATTTTAGCAATTCAGGCAGTTCTGGGAATATTTTTTTCTGTTTAGTAGAAATGCACCGTACACACAACAAACTCGCCATTTCAAAGTGGTACAGGAACTGCTGGACTCCAGTATTACTGAAGGAGGAGCAGGCCCCATAAGAAGAGTGCCAGTTGTACCCCTTTCTCCATGGATACCATGCTATCATGTGAAGTGTTGATATTGGACCGGTTTATACGAGACTTGCATTGTATAATAGCACACCTACAAGGAAGTGTTGGTGCCCTGCTGTGTTGCAAAGCATTTTAAAGAGAGCCATTGCCCCTTGAGGGAGCTTAGCAGTAAAGTCCCAACAATCATGTGTGGCTGGTCTCCAGCCTCCTTTAGGCTAGCATGCTTTCACCCAGCAAAGGCAACGTAAGTTTTACCTTTGAAGCCCCAAATCAGTGAAAGGGCACAATCCAGACATTATACACTTGGAAGTCCCATTAATTTGATTGCAGGGGAGATTTAAGTGTATTTAACTCTTCCATCAACATGAAGAGCTATAATCGTGTGACAGGCCTAATATGGACCTCAAAGGCCAAATGCTGCAGGGCATAGTTGTAGCACAGGGAGTCAAGGGTGGCATAAGGGGGAAACTAGCCCTTTTGCACGTAGGAACCAGGTGGCTTGGCCTCACTGGCATGCTCTAAGGTCCCGCAGCACCAAATCGGCCCCTTGGCTGCATCTTGACAGGACGTCGCACTAAAATGGGGGTCGAGCATGACTACCCTCAGAGCAGAATGGCACACCCTTGCCACAGGGCCTGGACTCTTCCAATGCAGCATGACTGGTCATGTGATTTTTATGCATGGTGTGGGAAGAGTGGGGTCCCAGAATACTAGCAGCCGATGTAGCCTGAGGATTGTCACGTCTGGCTCACATGTGCCCCACAGGACATACTCACAGACCTGCAATCCTCCTGCAGTTGCTCTCTGTGCTCCAGCGGTTTGAACCTCCCTCCGTTTTGCAATGGCTTGTTTGCTTACGGAGGTGTTCTCCACCCCCGATGGTCATGTGGGTGAGGACAGGCGGTGCATGTCGGTGGGAGGGGCCTCGCAATCCAAGCATTGCACTGGGACGAGACACTGGGAGGTTTGCGGTACAGAATTTATTGTCTTGCTTTACAACTCTGTGCTCGAGCTTGTTGTCAGAGGAGTTGACAGTTCCTGTGGAGCAGCAAAGTCAAGATTTAGACCTCTGAAGCCTTGCATTTCAGGACACGCAGCCAGCATTTAGGATGGTGCTGGGGAGAAACAGCCCTTGTCCCAAGAACACAGAAAGGTGTCCAGGTGCATGCACAAAGCTTAGAGGAGGAATCTGCTATTGGATGTGCTCACCTGTCCTGGATCATACGCTGCATTGATACAAGTTTCATCTTCTACAAAATTGTCTCCCCTTGGTTCACTGTCCTTATGGTAGGTGGTCAGTGTTTTAGATGACCCTGTACTTGATGCTCTGTGAGGAAGGAAAAGGACACAGGCATTGACCACAGTTCCAACACCAGCCTGAAGCCCTCGTCCTAAGCTGTAGCAGCACCGCATAAGCAGCCCTGGCTTTTGCTTTCCTGCAGTGTATGTTAAGGGCAGGCAGCATACTGTTCCTTGCCTTACCATCAGAAAACAAATTAACAAACAAAATGGTGCTCCATCAGAGCTATGGAGCATTAAGAGGGCCAAATCTAGCTTCCCAGCGAGCTTAAAGTAACCCCTTTATCACTGTGGAGTGCTAATTTTGGTGGCAAACTGATGACGTTCATTTTTTCAATTGCTCAGCATGCAGGGTTACCACTGTCACAAGTTTGCAATGCCAATGTTGTACGAAGTGGATTGTCTCTGCAAGCACATTTTTGCTGCTGCTGTTAGGATTAGCATGTTTGTGGCAGGTAAAATGTTCCTTGAGACCTGGATTCTCAATTAGGAGAGCATTTGGGCCTTCAGCAGAGCAGAGACTTAAATACTTGCCCCCAGGGTAACCTACAGCCAACTGACTAACCTACCTCCAAGTTTATTTTTAACCTCCCTTTCACAGCTGCATAAGCAGTCCCTCCACAGCTAACAAAGTATACTAGGACCGTTTGAATATTACTAAGAAGGGAATCCACAGCAGATGTGAAGAATCTCATAGGGAAGTTACATCTGGTTAAGGAACAATCCCACCTACTCCTTTGAACAGGCAAGTCTAGAAAAACAATTTTTTATCTGTTGCAAGTTAGCAACTGAAGAGTCCTTCTTGGCTCCATAAACTTCCAAAGAACAGCTTGAGATCCCTCTCCAGGTGCCCATTTTACAAGCTTTCTCCACCAAAGATGCAGCTAGCTAGCAGGCTGGAGCGTGTGCCAACAGCCTTACCTTTGGCGTGCTCTCTGCTTCCGAAGGTAGAGAAGGATCCCTGCTCCTGCCATCACAATTAGCAAGACAGAGAAGATGCCAAGAATGGTGGAACCCGGAGTAGACTTGGTCTCCTCCTCACAGTAGTCTCCGCCATACCCCAAAATACACTGGCATTTCACTTTATTGTCCTCCACAGTGCAGTCTCCTCTCAGGTTGCACGTCTCACTGCTGCAGCTCTGCGACTCTAGGCCGCTTTTCACAACTCCCTCCATCTGAGAAGCTTTGTCCCATTGCTGTGCTACAGGCAGGGTAGTCCTTGGCCTTCTGCTTGGAGGGCGCGCCCATGTAGTGCTGGCAGCAGTACTTTTGGGTTTCTTCACTTCTGGTCGCACATACGGCACTCTAGTGGGAGGTTTCTGGGTGGGGTTTTTTGTTGGCTCCAGAATTCTTTTCCTACTAGGAAATGGCTTTGTTTGCACCCTTGCTGGCCAAGGTGGAGTTGTGGATTGAGGCTTCTTCTCAACAATGTAGTTGCCTGCCGGTAGAGAACCATGAGCCCATCACTTTTGGAACATGGTGAGGGCAACCTGGTGCCATAAGATGGGCCTGGCCGTTCATTGACAGCGAGGGTGGCTGTGAGCACCACTCACCCTTCAAAAGTTGTACTTAGAAAGGCCAGGTCACCACGATCTGTTTTCCAGTACGGACTGTACAGAGGTGAGAACAGCTTGCAAGAACAGCTCACCTGTTCTCATTCCAGTTGACTAGCTTGGAAGCATGGCTGATAGTTCCATTATGTGTGTGTACTGTTCTAGACCAATTAATTTAATAGCTGTACCTTAGCTACCCTTTCAGAAGTTTTAACCTCTGAAAAATCCTGGAAACTACTTTTGTAAAACATTAAGTGTCTTGAGAGCCCTAGCCCATGTTCACAGAGCTACATTTTCTAGGTTCCCTGCAGAAGGAGGAATGGCCATCTGGCTCTGTTACATCTCTCCTTTGGCTTTTACTGAATAGGTCTGTCTAAACTGCAAACATCAACCCTTCCCCAGAATTCTGTGAAACAGCAAACATTGGTAAGGCAGCCTATTTTAACTCTCCAACCGAAGTGCCAACAAGTTATCTATCTTTTAGGTATTATGGGCTTTGGGAAAGCAGAGTATCCAAGCAACCATTTATTCTGGACACAGGCCATTGCTCAGTTCAGTTACTCACAGTGTCTCTCATCAGATCCATCTGGGCAGTCAGCGTGACCATCACAGATCTGACCTCTTGCAATACATTTGCTGTCATCCTGGCAGGCTTGAAATGGCTCCGAGCATCTTGGTGCTCTGATGCAGTGAGTACCAAATTCTAAGTTGTATCCGGTGGTGCACCTGCAGCTTCTCCCATGCGGAACTGGCAAGCAAATGTGGCTGCATCCCCCGTTCCTTTCTGAGCAGCCATTGCTACCTAGAAGCAGCAAGTGAAACATGTTGGCTGCATCAGTATCTACTGTTCTGCAAAAAGCAATTGGTTAAGGAACAGTCCCTTGTCAGCTTCTTTGCCAGTGCAGTAGGCTTGTGCTGAAATTGTGTGTCACACCTTAACTTAAGGATCTGGAAGCAGCCAAAATAAAAGTGCCCACACGTTTTCCAGAAGGCTCTTCACTTGGCAGATCCTCAAGGAGGAAAGCTTTGCAGCCAGAACCACGGCTGACGTGCCCATATCTGGGACCGATGCTCAGAGAACATCCTTCAATGCTTACCATTGAAGCTGAGGTGCTGGGAAATCTGAACTATGCTTGGCGTAGTCCACATCTCCACTTGAGACTACGGTCAGATACTGCAAACTTTACCTTGCTGGCTTGGCTTGCTGTAGGTCTTGATGTCCACAAGTTTCTGGTTGACTTGGAACCACCAGCTTTCTTCCCACTCCAGCTTGCTGTGCCATACCCTGGCCTCTGCATTGGACACAAAATCAGCCCGTTTCAAAGAGCCAACACATCTTTAAATGGTTGACATACCTGTACCTGGGATTGATGCCCAACACAAACAACTTCACAGGGCAGAGGGCATGATTCCATTTTTATACTAATCTGGCATTGAGCTTTCCCATGGCAGGCAGTTGGCCAGTATCTGCTTGTGTATGAGCCGGTCAGACACGTTCTACCAGGCAGGACTCTGGGTAGGTTGATCAACATCTGGGTTAGTCTCTGAGTCCTGCCATGGGGCCCCTTTGCTTTGACAGCACAGGCTGTCTGCCAAGCGGTGGAGTCCAACCCCAACACCAGCCCATCAATATCAACAGATCCTCTGGTCTGTCCTGCGCTGCCCTATCTATTTCAAAAATACGTTTTGCAGGATCAAGCTTGCTTACTGCCATGAATCAGCGTTGTCCAAATAATCATTCCTTCCCCGATTGTGAAGAGCGTAAGTCCGTGCAGTCCTCTCCGAACGACTCGGTACTGAGAGCCATCCATCTGGATGCTTTCCACAGTGCCTTTTACTGGAGGAGATAAAGTCAGAGCTTTGCTATAACAAGAATGAGGTTGCATGAAAATGATCCCCATTGTCTCTCAGCAGCAAGAACAAAGGTCTGTTTGAGTTTTGACCTGAAGTACATTATGAGTTGGGACCTGCTGAGAAACTGATCTCTAGACAAAGGCATCCCGAAGACAGTCTCCACACAGCGCTCCCTCAACATTACGCCATCTACGAATGCTTTCCCTTGAATTTTCTAGAACAAAAACCAAAATGTTACTAGCAAACTCTAGCCATAGCTGTAGCCCTGTATATATTAGATGATGGTCTCTTTTCCAGGATATAGAGACAGCTTTGGGGAAAAAAATCCATGCCACTGCCTAAAATAAATTTGAGAGCTATGACTGGTAAGGTACTTTTCACCATCAGAAAGGAGTCTTATGTGTCCTTAAATACATGCCCTTAACCCTAATCTGGTTATTTTAGAGCTGGCAAGCAGCCACTAATGAGGCCCTTATTCTGAGCGCTGAGGTTGGCGAAGCCCTTCCGGCAAAAGACTCAGCCCTTCCTAGAGCAGGGGCCAGCAGGGTTTGTCAGCATGGCTGCTGAGAAGGCCTTATGCAGTCCAGGGCACATGTCGGTAAGTTCATACACTGATGTCACCTCCTGGGGGTGTTTTACTGTCGCCAGCTAAAAGCTGGGTGATGATTATTTAACTCATAATGTGGAGGATGTCAGTCAATACTTCCTTCTCACTATATTCTGCAGCCTGCCCCAAGCTCAGGGTAGGGAGGACCTGACGCTTTCAGAGACGCATGCCCAAGAATTGCTGTACCAACGGCTACCAAAGCTATCAAGGCATCAGAGTTTGCTTTCCACGTCGTGCGTCTGCACCACACAAGTGGCTAGCTGCCACTGGTCCTCTCCGCACACAGGTACACCAGCACAAACACCAGAGGGAGTTCAGTGTGCTGAGCTGCCATTCAAAATAAAGAGGAAGCTCACGCAAGCCGGCTTGAGTGGCAGTGGTGAGCAGACCTGCACACAGCAAGCCAGACCACTGGTCCAATAAGCCTAGTGCTGTCTCCTCTGCCTGGCAGCTGCTCTCCAGGGTTTCAGGCATGAGTTTTACCAGCCCTCCTTGGAGATGCCAGGATCGAACCTGGGGCCTTCCATGTGCAAAGCATCCGGCTCTCCCTCTGAGCTGTAGCCCTCTGGATAAAGCAGAGCCGCTAGCCAGGATGGGCACCTTGTATCCTTCCAGATGCCTTCAGCAAAAACTCTGATCAGCCCTAGGCAGCACAGCCCATGGGAAAGAATGATGGGACGCATGTCCCTCCAGATGTTATAATCTACAGGTTTCCCATTCCTGGTCTATAGCAAAGTATTTCTACAACACTCAGACTCAGGGCAGAACTATACAGCTACTGGTTGGCTTGAGTCCCAATCGCTTATGTGGTTCTCTGGGAGCAAAGTAGGCTGCAGACTTGGAGGCAGCAAATGGGGGCAAAACCGGCTTTTCACTCCAGACACCAGAAGGAATATGTGAGGAAAGGGGAAAGGGGCCAGGGAGAGTCTCGGATTCTTCATTCCACCGCCTCCTGGCAAAGTTTAGCTGGTAAATAGGAGAGGGGAAATACTTTACGAGCATCTATAGTATATTGCCCCCCTAACATGGAGTAGATAGAAATCAGGAGTTTTGTTGGTAAGTTAGCTAGTGTTTCAACCAAACAGTGTGACGCTTCTTAGAAGATGGCCAGATGTCACTGGAAAGGCTTAAAGCATCTCCCACCATCAGCTGGACTACTTACTGTGGTCAGCCCAGTAGAGCCGGGAACCCTCGTCCACTATGGTTAGGCCAACAGGGCTCTGGACTGCCCTCCAGAGGACCCTCCTCCTGCTCCCGTCCATGGAGGCGCACTCTATCATGGGGCCGGGCAGGCCGTGCTCAGAACCCACATCCGCAACACACATCGCTGCCGTCGGCGGGTGGAGTGCCACAGCCACCGGGCGGGAAAGCCCGTCACCGATCACCACGTGCGTGTATCTGCCGTCTGAAGTTGCCACCTGAACAGAGGGATGTTTGTCATCAATCCAGTAAATGTTGCCGCTCAGCCAGTCTAGGGCCAAACACGTCACCGTTCCTTCCACTGGCAGTATCTTCTTAATGGAAACTCGCCCGTCTTCGTTTAAAGCTAAAGCTTTTAGGAAGCCACCTCCGTCCTCGGAGAAATAAAGCACCGCATCACGTACAGAATAGTCCACAGCTGTCAGGTGGGCGATGTCGGTCAGAGGGAGAGCGCTGTGCTCTGGAAGGGTCATTTCACCCGGGCTGGGGCGCAGGTCCTTCAGGTAGATCTAGGATGAGGCAAGAGAACCAAGTTGAGAGAGTCTAGGCTCACAAGTGCTCAGGTCGCAAGTGGACAACGTGCAAGGCAAGCTCTGTCTGAGCCTTCAAAGGAAGAACCCCTTCAGAGAAACCATCATGGCCCAAGCCTAGGTTGGCCTGAGCTCTGCTACCATTGCCAGTGCTGAAAGACCTAAGCTTGCACAGAAACCGAAGACGTCTGCAGGGAGTTACCAAAATGAGAGTGTCAAAATATGACGATCTGACTGGTTTTATTCCCATCTTCCTCATCTCTGTCTTCCTCATCAAAGATGGAGGGCACAGTGATTAATGCCCACTTGCCTTTCCAGGAAGGAGCATGACCTGGTGTTCTGCACAAGCCCCAGAAGAGTGAAATGCTGTCAACAGCATTTGCCCACCTAGAAATGAAACCCACATGCCAGCTACTTTCCTCTAACCAGAGCCCACTGCCCATTTAGATCCCCCACAGCCCCTTCCCTCTTGCAACACGATTGCTAGCTATTACACAAGAGGTCATTTTTTATTATTTATTTATTTAGCAAGCTTCTATGCTGCCCCATTCGCCAAAGCCTCAGGGCGGCTCACAACAATAAATAAATACACAATTAACCGTATAAAACAATATAATTGGAGACGTCCTGGCCAAAGATATAAAATCAATAAATATTAACAATTAAAATGGCGTTTAAATAAAAAGGTCTTGGCCTGGCACCAAAAAGCAAATAAAGACAGATTAAAGGATTACCTGAGTAACAGACGCCCCTCCCACCAGAAACATGAATGTCGTTTCTGTTAGAGGAATGCAGGTCTTCCCATTTCTTGAAAGCACGAGTCCGATGGGGCAGCGGCAGCTTCCCGCTTTGGCAGAGTTCAACAAGCACATATGCGAACAGCCGCTTCCTGCACAAGGGTTGGGGGCTGCTGGCTGGAGAACTTCATGCATTACCTGAAAGCCAATTGACCACCTTTGAATAGCTTGTACTGAGCTGGGGCAGCCACATGTTTTGAGTTTACTACTTAGTCTGTGCCAAGTATTTGAGAGAGAGATGGGGGGGGGGGGAGCCCATCCTGCATTGAGTGCTGCATGTTACACCAACGGGATTTGCAGCTGGTTCTTGCTGGCACCGGCCTGTGGCATTCAGTGCCAACTTCATGCTGGACCTACTACAACACTCATTCATGCAGCATTCGGGTTCCTCAGAAGACAGAGAGAGGCAGGGTATACATGGGAGGTGATGTGCTACTAATTCCCGATAGCTACATGTTGTCTGCGCCTTATTCCTGGCCGTATTGCTGATTCCCTCTCCGATTCCGCAGAGCAGCATTTGCTTTCCCGCCCAGTTTGCAAGACTTAGGGGGCAATTCTCTGCATGTTCAGATGGAAGGCGGTCTTGCGACTTCCCGTGGCTGGCTCAGGAATGCTAGGGGTTGTGCTCAGGCAGGAAAGGAAGTCCTACATGTAGGATTGCACCCTTAGGGTTATGTTTGGAGTGTTGCTTTGTGGTGAAGCCTGGAAGGGCTCAAGGAAACCGCTGGCAGGATATGCGCCAGTGACCAACTCATGCACAAATAGTCCCTTCAAAGAGTTAAGTCCATACCTTCAGTCCATAGGGCTGCCCATGACGCTTAATGAGGACGGTTCTATTTTTGCCTGTCTTTTTGTCTATCCTCTGTACTCTCCTTCCTTTTAAGTCAGACCAATAAATGTACTCCTCAAACACAGTCAGTGAGAAGGGGCTCTGGATCGTAGGCAGATCAAAAGTCTAAGAGAAAAACATTACCGAAAGACCCAAAACTTACATTCAGAGCTTTCAAATGTTGATGTCAGTGGACTCGTTCGTCTTGCCACCTCTGGTCAGATGCAGGTTTTTGTAATCATGCAAAGTATTGCTCACATCTACCAAAGGATGGAGTGGGATTCTCACACCTCAGTAGCAATCCCTCCTTTTGAAGTGGGAAACCTGAGCTCACATGCTCTCTTGCCACCGTCAGCCTTGGACAGGTCACCGTGTAGCGTGTGCAGTACCTTTATCTCAGAGCCATCCAGAGATGCTGAGCCAATGCAATGGAGCTTGTCATCAGTCCAGAAGATTTTCCAGCTCAGGGGATCGATCGTGATGCCAGTGGGCCAGCCGAGTCCTTCGCCAATTAAAGTTGCCTTGTTGCTTCCATCCATTCCAGCTACCTGTATCTGAGGTTCAGCCCCTACTGTACTCCAATACATTACTCTAGAAAAGGCAAGGGCAACATTACTGGGCAAAGCAGATCACATCATTTCAGCTTACCAACACTTTCTAGAAAAGTGGCATGCATGCTAAGATGCACAGACTAATGACTGAGTTCATCCAACTCAGCGACCCATCATGGGTGGCTCGCTATGTGAACCCAGACTGTTTATCCACCAACAAGCAACCCATGCCTTGTTTTGGAGGCTTTTTAATCTGCACAGCTATTCAAGATGCGCCAGCCCTTGTCCTCTTTTACACTGACTGCCCTCACAGACAATTCCTGCAAGGTCAGTACAATATTCGCTGTTGTTTTTAGTTGCGAAGTCGTGTCCAAGCCATCGCGACCCCATGGATGACATTCCTCCAGGCCTTCCTCTCCTCCACCATCCCCCGGAGTCCACTTAAGCTCACAACTGCCGCTGTATATGCCACCTTTGTGGCCTCTTTTACACTGTGATCAATGCCATTTTTGGGGGGAAAACCACATGCACACACTGTGCCGGTGGACACTTGCTCTGCTTTTCCAAAGCTAGGCCAACAGAGGCCAAATCCAAGAGCCAGAAATGGCATCACATGCTTCCCAAGCCCCTGCGTTGTACCTCCTGCCACCAGAGAAGAGAACCATGCTCCTTTCCTTACAGGACCTCCATCTGCACAAAGGCACATGTCAGACCAAGGCGTCCTTGGTGCTCGCAGGCCATTCCAACAAGCTCAGGCTTTTGCAAGCAGAAGCCATAAGGACAAGTTCAGGAGTCTTACCCTTCCTGCGGGTAGAGAGCCAGTGAGCGTGGCTGATCCAGCACATCGAGGACCAGCGTGTATTCGGGATTTCCCCTCCAGGTTCTGTTTAGCGGTGTAGCAAGAAGCCGGCCTGCTGCCCCATCAGTCCAGTAGAGATTCCTTCCTATCCAGTCCACGGCTATGCAGTCTGTTCTGATTCCTGGAATCGGATAGTGGGGAGTAGCGGCAAAGAAATGAACAAAGGTGAAGCTATTCTGATTCTCCTCCTGGCTCTGAAGGGGAGTGAGAGACCGTCAGAGCAACCCTGAGGAGGCACGTGGGCGGCCGCATGCCAGGAGCTCCACCCGCCTTCCTCAGCCTGATGGTGGGATGGCAGCTCCCCACATGCCGACCGGGGGAATCCCAGGAATTTGCCTCCTTGCCCCTGGTTGGGGAAGGCTGGCCTGCAACCAGAACTGGGGAGTGCTCCTCAGCAGGGGCACTTCACGAAGGGAGACCCCTCCCCTCTTTCACTCTCTGCAGGCCCTGAAGGGCACAGTGGCTGGGAGGGAGTCTGCCGGAGAGGGACAGCCCTCACCACTGGTTTGAGGGAAAATCATTTGCCTGCACCAGCGAACGACACTCCAGCAGCCTCGCTCCAGAGCTACTCCAAGTGTGTGCGCTTTGCTGCATCAGGCAAAGAGAAACCTGCTGCAAGGCCTGGATCCAGCTGCCCCTTGAAGGCTGGATTGGCCCCACGAATGTCCGCAGGATGCCTTGCTTGAGGCACCTGGTAACATCTCGGGGCCATTTCCCAGAACCATTGGGAGCATGGCTGCCGATGCCAAGCAGCCTTGGAGCTCCGGGCTTCTGCACTAGAAAGGGCCTTTATCAGCTGCGGCCAGCAAACTTCCATAGCACTTCCTGAGGAACTCTTACGATGTTGTTATTAGTAGAGTGCATGTTAAACCCACCTTTTCCCCCTCTTGTGAGGAACCCAAGGTGGCTGATATGGCAGAGCTCCATTTTTTCCTCACAACACCCATCCTGGGAGGTCGGTGTGACTGGCCCCACATCTCCAAGGTCCCCCGTCTAACCACTGCCCCACACCCCACCATGATTGCCTCCGGCCACAGACACCTTCCAAGAGCATATCGTTTTGGAGATGCACTTGTCTCATGCGAGACTGATGCTTTTGCCAAACAGAGACCCAAGCCAGTTATAGGTTTTACAGTCTGACATTTTTGCCACCTTTTCCACCGGACACAACTTCAGTTCGGTCCTAAGCTGTCAATTTTCTTCTTAGAGTTCCCAAATACTGGAACGTTAATACAGACCCACCTTTTACTAAAGTCCCCTTTTGCATGGTTTTTGTGTTCATCCACTTAATGCTTTCCGCACTGAGGTCCATCCAGTAGATTTTCTGCTCCACCAAATCAAAGTCAATGGAAAAAATAATGAAGTCCTTCTCAGTTGTCAAGATAATGTCTTCGTCCATGGTCCTTAGTCCATACTGGATCAAGTCGAACTGAACAGCAACCAGCAGTGTCGGTTCAGAGCCTACAGCAAGGACAGCAAGAATTATGCGGCTGTTCGGCACCTTTCTCCCTAACCCCTGGAGAAAACATCGGCATGGCCATGAAAGAGGAGGAGGAGGAGCCAAGTGAGGCTTACCATATATACTGGCCTATAAGGCAACTGAAGTATAAGACAAAAGCAATATTTTGGGCGGTTTATCTGGTGTCCGTCATATGTCTGGAGTATAAAGCAACCCCTAATTTTTGCTTCACTATTACTGGTTTCAAGAGTCCTCTTATACATCAGTATATATGGGATATTTCTCAAGAAACAGTAAATATCTTTAGAAAAAATTGCAAATATTTCTTGAGTTGTCATGCCCACTGAGAGATAAAACATGTGAATGAGGCTGGCTAGTGCTGAGACAAAGAGCATGGCATCCCCAAACAGAGTCCCTAGAGATATCCGTGGCTTTCCACTTTCACAGGGGTCCTGCAGTCTCAGGCACCTGGAGGGGGAGCGGGGGCTTAGAACCTATCCCTTTTGGATACGGGGGTCCTACTGGATGATGAAAATATTTCACCTGGGATATAAGGCAACCCAGCCCGATTTTTGCCTTGCTGCTTCCAGATTCAAGGATTGTCTTATATACCACTGTATGAGGTTGTTGCATGAGCAATCCAGGTCTTCAGTAGCCTTTCAATGGGAGCTTTAGCAAGTTGCCAGCTCCATAGATAGCTCGCTAGGGATCTCTTTTGCCCAGTTCTCCATGTTCTGTTTGTTAAGCACTGCTGCCCTCAAGTTTTACCCAGATGTGTGAACCCTGGTTGAAAATGCAGGCAAGAGCAGTTCCGAACCAACTAGCTGAAGCAGCATAGCTTGACTCAGTGCATTTATATCATTTAGACCAGCTTTGTTCCATTTATTTGCAGAATCAGAAGTGGAGTCACCTCCAATTTGTCAGCATAAAGCAGGCAGGCTTAGCATCTACAACCTCTTCCCCAGACGTTTAGGGATGCTTGCATATGAGGCCCCTCATTCTGGTCCTCCAGCTTCAACAGAGGCTGATCCAACCTGTTTCAAGCTGTGCAGATGGATGCCTACAGGGGGAGCCAACCGCTCGAATCTCACCAATGACTTTGCACGTGTGGCCGTCTGGTTCCAACAGGTAGCCAGGGTGGCAAATGCAGCTGTAGCTGCCGTCCATGTTGACGCAGGTCTGGCTGCATTTGTGATTATCCAACTCCTTGCATTCGTTGATATCCTTGCAGGAACGCCTGTCACTTTCTAACCTGAACCCCTCATGGCAAGCGCATGTCTAGAAGAGAGAGGCCATGTTAAAAGTACCTTGCATCTTCAGATCAGGAACAAACATTGGGCCTCTAACATGCACAGGATTGCAAGCTGAATGGATAGATAGGGAAAGTACTGGCTACAGCCTGTTGCACATCGCAGGACTGACTTCTGTCGCATGCCAGGATTGCACCCTTAGAAGATTTCGCACTAGAACATGTGATACCTCTGGGGGAAAATGAAATAAATCGCCCTTCAGAAGTTTACTGGCCAAGAGGGAGGGTTGGCCCATTATTAATTTGAGGATGATGAAAGCAGCCCTGGAAGCAGGATTGAAGTTTTATCTACCTACTTACAACAGAATGGGCAGGGCAGGAGACCCAGAGATGAAGCCTTAAACATACTGGAAGAACAGAAGCTCTTGGCATTACGATTCGCACCTGCCAAAGTATCATTTCCAGGCTCAAAAGATGAGGTTGAGGCTCCATTATTTGCTCAGAGAGGAGAAACAAAAACCTAGAGGCACTGAGAGGGGTGCAGCTTCCTTCCAGCACAGGGCTGGGTGGACTTGCAGGAAAGCATCCCCCACAGGCTGCTCCCAGCCCGTTGCGCCTGGTTGGGCTTCGGCAGGCAATCCAGTGGGAGCTGTGCTGGCAAAGCCTCTGCATTCCTGCCACAGCCGGCCATGTCTTGGTGCAAAGCACAGCCCCCCGGGCAGCCAGGGACTCAAGCTGGCCAAAAGCCTCGAGCAGAGGTTGTGCTGCTTATCCCTACTTTCACCCAGCCAGATCCAACAAGGGTTCTTGGTGCCTCTTCCTATTTGTGTCTACCTGGACCTGAAGATCGGCATCGGAGGTCCTTCTCAGAAATACCCCTCTGAAGGAAATGGCTACAAGAAGGGGCTTTTGGGTAGTAGTACCCCAGCTCTGGAATCAGCTTCCCAAAGAGGTTTTCCTAGCACACTCTCTATATTCTCTTCCGTGCCAGTTGAAGACCTTTTTATTTACTCAGTGTTAAACCTTAGATGTAATTTTAAGTGATTTGATATAGTATTTGAGTCTAATGCTACTGTGCCTTTACTTTCAGCTTAAATTAATTGAGGTTACAGTGTGGTTTTATTGTGTGAGGCTTTCTCTGTTTTTATTATTCTATTTTCTCGTTGGAGTGTCTCTGTTTAATTCAATATTATTGTTCATTGTCTTTATTTTGTTATTACGTTAGTTTGTAACCCACCCAGAGAGCCATTTTGGCCAATGGGTGGGATAGAAATTTAATTAATACAGATATACTGTGGAATACGTGCACTCACAAACATCCTGAGAGCAGGTGGGTTTTAAGCACCTGGATCTGACCAGTAAGGCTAGAGCTGAGCAGCGTCGGGGGGGGGGGGGCGCTATTTGACAGCATTTTCTGCTTTTACAGAGAACACGCGGGCTGCACCTGGGATGCAGCTGGTCATCTTTAAAATCATGTACCTTTTCAAACAGAGCTGGAGGGGGACATGCATTCAACCTCCTGGTCCCATCCTTTACTTACAGGCCCACTGGGAGACTGGTAGCAGATCTGGGCGCATGGCCTCTGGCAAGGAGTGAGGCAGTGTCCGCCCTCATCCAGTCCACCCTGGCAGTCCATCCTCCCGTTGCAGACCAGGGTATAGTTGATGCAGGTCCCACTACACTGGAATTCGTAGTCCTGGCACTTCTCGGAGTTGCCTGTGGCAGGGAAAGGAGAGCATCTTCAGTGCTCTTTCAGCATCAAGAGCACAATTCACTCTCTCCAGAACTCTTAAGGGGCTGGGCTGTGTTGCGCCAGCAAATCATGACTTGACACTGGATTTAACAAGTAGGCTGAGCACATTTTATACAGATGGCAGGTGGGGGGCAGTCTCCCCTTTTTCCCAGGACGCACCTCACAGGCAGCTCAGGAGTCCTGGGAAGGCGATGTGAACTAACTAGCTCCTTTTGGGAAGTGCCATGCCTGTGGATGGCAGGCGGACACCAGGCAGGTTTCATTTCAGTCCCTAACGTTCTTTTGACTTAAACAAAGCTTCCCTGACTGACAAGTTACAGTTGAAGTGTGACTTGGTTTTAAGCACCTGTATTCTAGATTTTCTTTTTCCACTGCTGAAGAATTTTGTTAGATGGATGGTATATAAATCCTGTTTTAAGAAAACAAAACAGGAGGGGCAGGTGAGGTTTAGCATACTCTCAATCTTTTGCACATGGGGCAAATTGGATTTTGGAAAAAAGATGGGGCTCTGCTGCCATCACAGGCATTTGCCAAGACACCAAGATGCTCCATTATGTATAATATCCCAGATCCTACTTTGCTAGTTCCAAGAACATTGAAGGCTGGTGCACCCCGCGTTACCGATGAAGCTACTTCACAGGCTTAGCTTACAGACCTATTCAAGGTTGCCTTTTTCCACCACGAACTTGGTATTACCTGGTGTCACGGTAGAGGTGGTCTTCCTTAGAAGGATGCAGGTAGTTTCATAATACAGTTCTCAACTAGGCTAGGAGACTGTGTCAATCCATCCCACCATCTTCTATTCCAATTTGACCTTAGAGTATTCACCTGGATTATTTATTTATTTATATACACACACCCCGTCAGCTTGCTTTCCTCTTTACAGAACTTGTGTTTGGCCTGCTTCGGGACTCTCTCATTAACTGCACCGGCTGGGCCTTGAGGCAAAGTGCTCCCCCAGTGGATTCTAAAGGGAGTGCAACATTGGCCACAAGAGAAACTTTGTTCAAGGCGCAAGGGCTTTTAGGGCCTGTAAGTGCTTGAGCTGGGCCAAGGCTGGGGGAGCGGGGGGCTTACATGCAGTCTCATCACTCTGGTCTCTGCAGTCAGGCTCCCCATCACACCGCCATAGGGCTGGGATACACTCGCCTAAACTCCTGCACCGCCACTGGTTGATACCACATTCTCGTGCTGGCAAACTGCAATTCTGCAAGGAGACAACGTTAAGCAACAGAACATCAAATTACAGTGTCTCCTTTGCAATCTGTGGTGCAGCAGGAATAGCTGCTTAGCAATGGTGCCTACAGCATTCAGATCGGCCTGGGGACTCCGCCCAGCTGGGCCCTTGCCGGGACAAAGGATGGCATTACCAGAGCTATGACTGTTGTGGTCTCAAAGCATCGTCTGGTATGAAGATGCAGAATTCTGGAAAGACAGTCATGAAACGTAAAGGTAAAGGTAAAGGTTCACCAGCACATGTGCCCTAGTTGTGTTCGACTCTGGGGCTGGTGCTCATCTCCATTTGTAAGCCAAAGAGCCAGCGTTGTCCAAAGACACTTCCATGGTCATGTGGCCAGCATGACTAAACACTGAGGTGCATGGAACTCTGTTACCTCTGTCATCAATGTGGTACCTATTTACCTCCTCACATTTGCATGCTTTTGACTCGCTAGACAGGCAAGAGGTGGGACAAAGCAGTGGGCCTCTCACCCCATTGCATGGATTCGAACTGCCAATCTTCCGATCAACGGCCCAGCAGCAAAACAGTTTAACCCACTGTGCCAGTCCTTTACAACTATGAGTCGATACCTTATGTGTAACTTGCTCCAGGTCTAAACAGGATGCTTAAGCAGGCTTCCAGTTTGCATGAATTTTACCCCTCCCACAGAGCAAGCAGTATTATGCAAGAACAATAATATTATACCACTAGAATAGAACAGAAAATAGAATTTTCAAAATCATTCCATTTATACCCCACTTTTCTATGCAGTCATACACACACTCTCAGATTACAAATATACCACAGCCATGTAATACAGACACAAATACAGAAAAACTGCTACAGAAGATTTTGCTAAATGTTACCAGTAATTGGTAAAGTCTGTCTAAAAAGTAAAACTGAGTTATTTGCTTAGATGTAACCAGAGGAAACACAACAGAGCTGTCTAGAGTGTGTGTTCTAAGCTTCAAGGACACTAGACAACAGATTGTCTCTTGTAATGGCGATCCAAACGCAATGCCTAAAATTCATCTGGTGGCTTGGGCAACCTTATACAGGAAAAAGCTGTGTTTGTAGTTCCATGAACCCAGGTCATTTGTGGCTTTAGATCTGTATTTCAAACTGGATACAAGTCCAGAGTTATTGTTTGGGTTCTAGGTGGAATCTTGGAAGCAAAATTTCATCTTTATTAAGCATTAGGATTTGGATTGATGGAATGCAAAGCTTAAGCAGTCCACATACTGCCAGGCTTCCTAGAAGCAGTGCCCCATTGCTCCCTTTTGCACATCACAGGGCAGCAAGCCCTGGTCCCTGCGCTCCCAACCCCCAAGCAATGATCGACCAGGAACCTTCTCCTGCCCCGTTTCCCTTTTAAGGCTACCTGTGTGATATCCATCTTGCAAACCTCTTGCTATAGATCATACAGTGAATGAGACAACAATGCGGTGCAGCTGCAAAATGGGCAAATGCTATTTTATTTTTGCAATAGCATTTGCAAAATGGGCAAATGCTATTTTAGGATGCGTTAGCACGACCTCCAAATCCTGTGAAGCACTAGTTCTCCCTTACTCAGCACTGGTTAGGCCTCATCCAGAGCACTGTGTCCATTTCTGGGCACCACACTGATGAGTTTAAGATAGATGCAGACAAGCTGGAAAGGGTTCAGGGGAGAGCGACAAGGATGATGCGGGGAGTGGAAAAAAAACCCTTTGAGGGGAGATTGAAAGAACTGAGCAAGTTTAGCCTCAAGAAGAGAAGACTGTTGGGAGATATAACAACACTCTACAAGTACTTGAAAGAAGAACAGAATCTTTTTGATCATCCCAGAGTGCAGGGCACGGAATAACAGGCTCAAGTTGCAGGAAGCCAGGTTCTGGCTGAACATTGGGAAGGACTCCCTGACTGTTAGAGCAATACGGAAGGGATGGAACCAATGGCCTAGGGAGGTTGTGGGCTCTCCTGCACTAGAGGCATTCAAGATGCCACTCGAGAGCCTTCTGAGAGGGACAGTTTAACCTGGAGTCCTGCACTGGGCAGAAGGACCCTCTGGCCCCTTCCAGCCCTGCTACTCTATGGTTCTATAAAGTATGGTATCACTAACATCTGAGGCAGCCTGGAGATTCTAGTCAAGGACAGGGGTGTGCCGTATACTAGCGTTCACTCCATAGGACTGGATGGTGTTTGCTGAGATTTCAATGAAAGACTCCTCTGCAGGTTGGAGAAGTCCTGCAGAGAAGCATCCTAGTCCAGTTACGCAAGACCTATGACCAGCTACTGCTTCCCAGCTTATGACTAGTCATTTGCTCGGCCCATTGCATGCAGGGCTATAAAAGCACCTTGGAACCTTCCCCCCACCCCCGCAAGAAAAGCAGGAATGGTGCGCCATGCATTGAATGTGCATGCTAGTGCCGAAAAAGCGGCTAACTGGCTACTCCAGCAGTAGCACTTGTATTGGCCAGCAACTAGATGTGACTAACACAGCCCCTTTGATGAGGATAGCAAAGCAGATCCTTTGTGATTTCTTGGGAGCTACTACCTGCTCGTCAGACTCGTCCTTGCAGTCGTAATCCCCGTCACACAGCCATTCCTTTAGTATGCACTCTCCGCTGCCGCCGGGGCACTTGGCTTCCTCCGAGCTGCAGAAGTGCAGCTTAGTGACCGGACAGTTCTCTTCATCGGAGCGGTCATTGCAGTCGTGGTCCCCGTCACAGTGCATGTAGTAAGAAATGCACTGGCCACTCCTACATCGGAACTCCAGTTTGGTGCACTCCACAGAAGCTGCAAGCAGAGGGTGCCATTATTTTTAATTTCTTTGAGTATTTCTAGCCACCTTTCAGGGCAGAAACCTTCTGGTGGTGGTGAGCAACAGCAGCATTCACGCAATATGAGCTGATGCAGCCGTACAAACTGTGGAGGAACACCAGGGTGAGACCAGCCCTCCACAATGCAGCCTGATAAAACACAAGCAGAGGAGGCTGCAGCGAGCAGGCGCATTCTCCAGGCCTTCCCGAAAGCTTACCGCAGTTCTGCTCATCAGACTCATCCGGGCAGTCGGGGCTCCCGTCGCACAGCCAGCTCACCGGGATGCAACGCTCGTTCTCGCCGCAGTGCAGGGCACACTCCGCCTTCGGCTGCCAGCAGTCCGCCTCGTCAGAGCCATCGAGACAGTTGTTCTGCCCGTCGCAGCGGTACTGCTCGCTGATGCACTTGGTCCCGCTCTGACACTTGAACATCCCTTCAGGAAGGAGCAGAGGCAACAGGTCTAAGTCACGAGGCTTTCTAGATCCAAGCACGCTGGGGGAGGCAAGGATGGGCTTCCCACGTGAAAGGAAACCCACACGGACCGAAGTGGCAGAGTGATGTGGCAGGAGCTGTGCAGGAGCACTGAGTTATGCACCTGTAGCCAGGTGAACTATGCATGGGACTGGAAAACTCCATGCTTGGAAAAAGAGCACTTTTAAAATATTTTAAAATACGCTATTCTATTTTACGCATAGTACACTGGAATACAGCATGATATGAACCTTATTTTCAGTGTAATACCAAGCTGAGCAGGTCCATTTCAACCATTGGTGGTATGAATTTGTTCACACATTTAGTTCTAGATGCTTAGGTTTGGGGGTGCTTTAGCATAAAGCAAGGGTGAACAACTATGGAATTTCCAGGGGCTCTTTTGCACGCATACTCCCCCTACCACTGGTGGTCTGCATGCAGTGGAGCACCCAAAAAAATAACAGCTGACCATGATGGAGAGGGTTATATTGATCCATTGCTGCTACTGCATTTGATGGAGCAGCAGAGGTGGGGGGCATGTAGCTGGCATGTTGCCCACCCATGAGGTCAAGAATTACAGACTGTCTGACCAATAGTGCCCTTTAGCAAAGCCTGCCTGTGAGAGTCTTTATAGAAGGCTGAGTGACTGCAGCCATTCTGGAGGGGTTAAGGACAGGATTTATTTAATAGGAGTTGGAGGCAGTAATGAAAGGAAAGAGCATCAGGGAGTAAAACCAGGGTAAAGATGACAGTCGCCAGGGGCAGAATTTCCTGCACAAGTTCTCTCATGAAAATGACGCGTTATCACCACAAAAGGCTGACTTTAGAAAAGCAAACCAGCTCCTCACAACACTTCGTCAGTTTATTGCATTAATGGCTTTCTGGGGAATCCTGCAGTTATCTCCAAATTCCAGTAATCTGGAATCCAAATTCCAGGAGCTTATCTTAGCTCATGTCTTATTCAGCCCAGCTGTCTGGGTAGGGCTCAGATTCACATCGCAAACCTCACTGCCGTTATTTATTTAGGAGACTTCTATGCCGCCCCATTCGCCGAAGCCTCTCTCTCCCATCCCAATCCAGCAGGTCAGGTGTGTTCTCTTTAAGGAAGTCAGGATTCAGTGGCCATACTTACAAACTGTCAAGACTACAGCTCACAGCTTTACCAGAACTCCTGTTACTCACCGATCTCAAAGTAGACTAGGCCATTTACAAAGCCAGGCACATATTTGGCAAGAGCTGCTCTGTGCCGGCCTGCAAGAGTGGTTATCCCAGTGGTTATCCATGTTTCATCAAGGTTCTTGCTTGACAAAGGCAGCCTTTTATTATTCCTAATCAGACCAAGAGATTGATGCAATGGTGCTAAACCACACTGAGCGTATTTTCTTCAGTTATTAGCCCATAGCCAGGAAGAACTTGTCACTGAAGCAGTCTGCGTGAGCTTGAGTGGACTCCGGGGGATGGTGGAGGACAGGAAGGCCTGGAGGAATGTGGTTCATGGGGTTGCGATGGGTTGGACATGACTTCACGACTAGCAACAACAACAACAACAGGAAGAACTTAATACCTGGGTTACTGCAGAACTCAATGCAGCTTTCTTCATCACTCCCATCAATGCAGTCCTCTTCTCCATCACACAAGTATTCTAAGTTGACACAACCTCTCATGTTTAGGCAGGCAAATTCACCCCAGCCACAATTCACAGTTAAGCTTGTGCTCATTGTTGCATGTGTTGTTGGTGTTGTTGTACGTGTTGTTTTCAGGGTTGCCACTCTTGTAGTAGTAGTAGTAGTTCTTGCAGGTGTAGTAATTGGCATGGTTGTAGTTGATGTTGTCCGTGGTTCTGTGGCAGCCCTAGCAGCCGGTGGCAACACAGTCGCGCCGAGGGTAGGCGGCTTTGCAGCAGGAACGGTGGACACTGCAACTGTAGGTTGGTAAGACAATTCCAAGATAACTTGAGGGGTCTGTGCTGCTTACTTAATGCAGGCCATGCATTTGATAGCCAGCCTTTAATCTTTATGGGAAAAATAAAGGATTCGCCTAGAGAATTAAGAAGTGTAGCCAGCTTTTTGCTGGTGTACCTATTGAATTTAAGAACAGTAAACCTAATTAAGCAGACCCTGCATTTCCTGGTGACAGGGTCTTGCTTTTTGTCTATATGTAGATTCAGAGAGCTGTGCTGTGTGTTAAGATGCAATAAGCCACTGAGCCATACAGACTTTCCAAAGTAAAAAATAATTATTTGCTAAAGAAACATGTGCACAGAGTTTTCATTCAGCCTTAACTGAGAAATAAGGAAAGAGTTGAATTAACTTTCTATAATCAATGGTGAAGGATTGGTGTTGTTTCAAAGACACTAGGAATCTTAAAGACAAAACATGAGTCTGTGATCAAACTGTTTTATACTTTTGAATTATTACTATTATTTTTTTCTATACTCTCCAGTAGCCAAATCAGTTCTGGAGGGGGCTCACAACACAAACTATGCCAAATTCCTTAAATGAAACTAATACATTTTCAGATAGTAGATTGGTTATAATATGGTGGATATAGTGGGAATGTCTAAATTCCTCTAAACTCTTTAGGTTAAATCTAATTGCTATATACCTGTTAGCATCACTGCTGCCATTATGGGTGCTGAAGAGAATTTGGAAAGTCCCCAGCTTCTCCTTACCTGAAGCTTCTTGGTTCCACCATCAACCCTCTTGATATCCTGAAGAATGAAGGCCGGAATAGAGTGGAGAGGTTCTCCTTTCCACCTGACCCAGGAGCATTTTTTCAATTCCACCCCTAACCTGTAAAGTGATATCTTCTACCACCACCTGGTAAGGCACCTATTACTGTACAGGTGGCCAGCCCAGAAATCCACAGTGGTGAAAATTCAGCTTACCTGTGCTTGGGGTAGAGCTCAGGTTAAAAATCAACAGTGCTTTCTGCACATTCGCTGCCTGCACGGCAGAAGGCTCCATTGTGCTTCTTTTCCAGACCACAAGCGCAGTTTTGTTGAATGTCACCAGGTAAGGCCCATAAGCAGCTGCCACCTCGTACGCCCACCTCTCCTTCAGATTATATGCTCTACGCGTGGCGAGATTCAGCTCCCTAAGCACTGCAGACATGGAATATAGGAATGACGGGTACAGCCAGTTCATGTGATAAACCCAGTGTGGGTTGTTTAAACCTCACCTAACCAACAGTAGCTGCATTTATTTATTTATTTATTTATTTATTTATTTATTTATTTATTTATTTATTTATTTATTTATTTATTTATTTATTTATTTATTTATTTATTTATTTATTTATTTATTTATTTAACACATTTCTATGCCGCCCAATTCGCCGAAGCCTCGGGGCAGCTCACAACATAAAATTAAAATATAAAACATTCAGATATACAACAAATCAACAATATAAAATAAGTCGCCCTGGCCAGATAAAATAAGCAAATAATATTAACAATTAAAATGACGTTTAAATAAAAAGGTCTTCGCCTGGCGCTGCAAAACAAATAACGACGGCGCCAGGCATTTGCATGACACCACTCCCTAGTCAGGAGCTAAATATGCAAAAAGCAGTTCACATTTATCACTGGACCTTCACTGTATACCTATACACAGACACAGCCATAGCATATCAGATCTCTAGAAATTTGTGCTATTTATTAATAACTTTTCTATACTGTCCCCTACTTAGATGTCTTGGGACGGTTTACAGCCAACTAATCCTAAAAATAGAAATAAGAATAGCAGTTGTCCAGCTTCCAATGTTAAAATATAAACCCACTAAATAAAACAAGTCAACAATTAAAACACTGGGAGAATAAAAAGTTTTTTGCCTTATGTTGCAAGGAAAGAAGCATTGGTGCCAGGCAGACCTCTCTGGGAAGTGTGTTCCACAGTCTAGGCCAACAGCCCTACCATTAACCTACTAAGGTCCATACTGGTTTATACATCCGGTTACCTGTCAAACCTTCTGTACTGTGCCATGGAAATTGCTGATCAGCAGAGGGGTGTGGGGGAAAACCCTACTGAGATCTGCATTATTTTGGTTGAAGCCTTCCAGGGTCCGTGGGGGCAGTCAGAGCCAAAATGAAGTACTGCTGAAGTACCCAATCTGATGCGAGCCAGGAGCTCCACATTTGGCCTGAAAATCGCCTGCTCCAGCTTACAGACCCGAGTCCTGCAATTCGCTTTCAGCAGGAACCTTTTTGGCAAAGCCTTTACGATTTGGGGCTCTGCTGATGCATTGAACTACAGCTCCTATCAACCCCTAGCCAACATGCCGAGTGGCACCAGATTGGAGAGGGCTATTCTGTAGCTTCTGTCAGAGCACGGCTATTGAGCCTCTGAGTCAGAGGGTCAAGTTCCCATTTGGGGAAGCTCTGGGGGCCCAGAGGCTAAAGGACAGGGCCAAAGATGCCGGCATATTTTAGCTGGAAGCTCTTACTGCCAGTAACTTAGCCTTGGAAGAGGGCATTGCAACCTTCAGCATGGGGGAAAGCAAGAGGCAGACCACTACCAAATGGTATGTGGGGAAAAGGGGTGCAAGTGCCTGAGTACCCACAGTGGGCTCAGCTGGGACCTATGGAATACCGCCTGCACTCTGTTTCTGGGCCAAAGTTCTCGTTTGCTACTGAGCCAATCAAAGCTCGCAGCTGGGATCAGCATTACAAGTCAAGGCTATTCTAATCTAATAAAGACCCAACATGTCCACGCCTGCTAAACCTGCAAACTTGCTTTTCTACCTTGCGTTCCAGGTGCTGGAAACGCCAAGTAACCTGTTACTAATCTCAAAGTGGGCTTTTAAAAAGATCTCCTCCTCTACCATACTAGACACTGTATTTCCCCTCCTGGGTTTTTCATTTTTGTTTTCTTTTGTAAGAACATGCATTTATGTAGATCCTTATTTTTTCCTTCCTGCAAGGAATCCAGTGCAGCTTCTCCTTATGCTGAGAGTCCATGACTGGCCCGAAATCTCCCAGTGAGTTTCATGGTCAAGTGGGGACTAGAACCTAATTCCCCAAGTCCTAGTCCAACACTAACCATTACAGCATACAGGTTCCAAGCACCTTAGAACTATCTATAAGCACATCTTTAGTGTGCTTTCATGTGGATATTTTGTATGTTCTAGGTTGGAGAAATGGATTATAGTCTCTTGTAATAGGCTATTAAAATAGCACAATTTTCTACTTCCATGGCTTGTAGATGGATTGATAGCCGAGAATGTGAGCTGATTTCTTTCCTTAAATTGCAAGATTTAGAAAAACCAAAATTTTCCATTCAGGATGCTAAATCCAGACACTGATGTGGATTCCATACCAGCACCACTGGGCTAATACTCTCTGTAGCCAGTTAGATTTATATGGCTGCATACTATACAAAAGTCGAACCAGAAGACGGGGAAATACCAGCCTGTGTGATGCCATTTCCCACGGCTGTCCTGTGCTTTGCTGCAAGTTCTGAAGTACAAGCAGGAAAAAAAATAGCATACCCTCAAGTCAGAGAGGGAGTCTGCCATGGAAGTCCAGGTTTGGCAGTGGCCATGGCTAGTACATACTTAGCATAGGACTCTCCAGCTACATTTCTGGGGCTAGTATACCCCTCACAGGAAGGTTCGCTTACCCATGTCTTTGGAAGTCCAGAGGAAGCTGCACGAACCCACATCCATGGCCACTGGGACATCAGCCCATGCTTCTTCCCACACCTCTTTGATATCACTGCCATCAAGGTTCATCCTCTGAACTATCCTCCCACTTTCAAGCCAGAATAAGGATGCTCTCTGCCAGTCGAGGAAAAGGTGCCACAGAGTACCGCTGGTTGCCTGGTAGAGGGTTTTCGTCATCATGCCAACAAAGGTAGTAACCTTGATTTTAGTTCTGTCACAGGTCAGCCAGTACACGTCTCCAGAGGGTATATCTACACTTGCCACACAGACTAGGAAAAAAGTGCATACGTAATTCAGTTTCTCCTTTGTACTTTAAATCCTTTGCAGGCAGGCATTGGTAGCTCTATTCCTGCTAGAAAATCCATTTTTGCTTTTGTGATTTGTGTTACCACCCCATCTACCATTCAGATTCACCCAATAAGCCACATTTCTTCCTGCCCCTTTTTCCACAGGGCTTTGAAACATGGAACTTCTGCTGAAAATACCACTTGTGGGAAGAGGAAAGCTAGAGCCAAGATTCTCTATGGGGCAGGGAAATTTGGCCCACTGATCCTTTGAAACTTCCCCCACTTCATTCTCTCCCCTACACTGATGAGCACACTGAATGGGCAAGGAAGCTTTCTGCCTTTCTGTCCTATTCACCCACCTCACTAACCAATCAGCTCAGAAGACAGACATTGGTGGAGAGATGCCTCTGCGGGCCAAAGCCATGTTCCTGTCAGCATTGTCTCAAAACCCTTCCTTACATTAAGTCAAACTATTAGGCAGAACCAGCCTAGAGGAAGGCTTGGGCAGCAGCTCCCAGATCTCAGCCTGTGGGTATCTTTTCTATCCCAGCTACCAGAGATCCCTTAAGTAGATACCTTCCACAAGCAAAACACATGCAGTCACATTGGAAATATGGGCTCTCTTAGACAGCAAGTTTTGAACCTATTCCAAGGCAGAGAAAGGACTTTTGCTTGCTTCCTGCCTCTTGCGCAATGCAGCCTTCAGCATAAGTACAGCCCATGATCATGCCTGCTCGGCTTTGGTCTGCTGGGTCTATATTTTTGCGCTGATGATACTCCTGGCACAACCCTGCTGGTTGCCCTTCCCTAGGTGTCCTACACATCCCAGAGCTAAAGCAAACTCCACTTCTATTCATGCAAGGAGCAGTCCTCAAGCGTGTGAAATAATGAGACGTTATCATTTTTAATGGATCTGTGCAACAAAGCCTAAACACATGGATCTAATTATTTAGCTAACAACTGGATTCACACAACATGACGACCCATCAGGGTAACAAGAAAAAAGGGGTTTGTGCTCACAGTGGAGGAGAGCAGCCAAGTTGGTCCTCGGATATGGGTGGGAGAACCGATGGAGAAGGGAGGCAGGCTGTCAGGATCAAGGCCGGAATAACTCTGCGAGCACTAGCAGAACCAGGAGTGCCTGTGCAGGCGCTTGGCAAGGAGCGCCAGTGGGGCGGATTCCGCAGTGCAGCAGGAGACCCTGAAGACCAGCGGAAAAGGCTTCCCTGTACTGGTGCTCCAGTGACAAGTGACCTGGTGAGCTCCTGTACTCTGGCCCCTACATTGTCATGCCTTGTTCGAGTCTGTTCCTGCCACGCTCCAGCCTGCGCGCCTCCCGTCTTTCCTCCAAGTAGACCCTGCCTCGCTCCAGCCTGCTACAACCCCCATGGCGATGTCTCTCCAGTAAACTGACTTTGGAACTGTGCTTTGACTCTCTCTCTGTGCATGCCAAACTCCGACTGCTCTCCTCCAGGCCTTTGACCTGGACCTGCGGACCTGCCCCTCGCCTCTGGCCCACGGTGAGCCCTGGACTCCGCTTGAGCTCACGCCCTGGACCTGGTGTTCTGCCCTTCCTTGCTGATGCCCATGGCCCGGCCCTCACACGTGCAGGCAGAGCAAGCCACCCTTGCTGGGCCTGACACCACAACCAGCCTGCTGCCTGGGTTTGAACAAGAACGGTTGGCTTGCTGTGGCTTGGTTAACACCTCAGAGACCCATTTGTAGTCGCCAACCATTAGGCTTTATTGCAGTTGGTACCGTGGAGAGAACCAATGATCTGCTGCAGGGTTTGACTCATGAGGGATTGTCATGTCATCAGAAGGTCGGTCAAACCCCACATCAGGCAAATTATTTGGCAAAATCTCCTTAAGGTAAAGGTAAAGAAGGTTTCCCCTTGACTTTAACATCTGGTCATGCCTGACTCTAGGGGGCGGTGCTCCTCTCCGTTTCCTAGCCAAGGGAGCCAGCGTTTGTCCCCAGACAGTCTCCATGGTCATGTGGCCGGCGTGACTAAACACCGAAGTGCACGGAACGCTGTTTCTTGCCCACCAAAGTGGTACCTTTTTATCTCCTTGCATTTGCATGCTTTCAAACTGCAAGAATGGCAGGAGCTGGGACAAAGCAGGGGAGCAAACCCCGTCATGCAGATTCGAACCGGCAACCTTTCGATCAACCATCCCAGCAGCACAGCAGTTTAAACCACTGCACCACCTGCATCCCTTTTAAAATCTCCTTGCTGCTTTTCAAACAACAAACGAGTAAGCATGGCTTGCAGCCATCTCCCAAGGGCCCACTTGTCAGAAGCTTCCCCAGATCAGTTCACCAGCAGCCACTTTTGGCCAGCAACAGCAGAGAATGATCTCCAGTTCTCCACTGTCCCACCAGCTATTTTGGGCCTCTGTCTGCACAAATACCACTGCCAGCCATCCTAAGGGCCTAAGCAGCATCTGGGGGAGGTAGTCAGAGGGTCTCTAATCTCTGCTATGTACCACCACCCTGAGCACCAAGCAGCTCAGGAAGGCAGTAAGCAGCAGAGATTCCTCCTGCCGGTCGCTGTTGCACCACTATCATGAACCCTGCTGGGGCAGAAGTGCAAAGCAGAGGCACCCCACCACTGGCTGGAGAGGTCTCCTCTCAAGCCAGTGACAGGCATCACCTGCTCTGTGGCACCCTGTGCTCCAAGCGGTAGCAAGGAGCATTATTAGTCTCTGCCATCAACTTGAGGTCTCCTCTCCTCCCCTTGGCTGTTCCATGGCACACTCCATAATCAGGGGGGAGGACTAGAAGGAAGAGGGCCTCTCTTCCACCAGCTGGAGAAGCTTGTCAGTGGCAGGGACCCACCCCATGCCGTCACCAGCGAGTGGCCCAGTCTACTCCTGCAGTGGCCAGCACGATTCGGCTCTCTTACCCAGCACCCTCACTAGTAAGTCAAAAGGCCACATGGCCAACACTGTGCTAGTCAGCTTGGTAAGTAGCTGGAGCAATGGCCGCTCCTCCATTCCCTGTTACCATGGTGGGGAGCCGGTGAAAACCATGGTGGTCTTCTAGAGTTCCAAGAGACCCCTGCAGGAGGACTTAGGGGGTAGGAAGAGGTGAGCAAGGGCCTGCCATATCCTGAGGACACCATGGGCCCTCAGGCAGGCAATCCATCCTGCTTGGCTTGTGCAGCAATGTGGGTCGTGGGGACCTAAGCATTTGCTCAGTGACTTGCAGTTATCGCAACAATGCCTCCGAAAGAAGGGCAACAGCCGAATTCACCCTCAGTGCAGTTCGTCAGCCACACGCAACCAACCTTGAGAATCCAAGTCTGGCTGTTCGGTGTGAACAGCGATGTCCAAACCCAGCCAAGCGGCTGTCCGTATTTTGTTGGAAAGGGTGACAGAGCTGCTTGGCAAGGGCAGCAAGAAGCTGTGCGGTTCCCTCCCCCCCCCCCCCCAGCACTGCTTTGACAGCAGGCAGCTTCCTCCCCTTGTTAGTGAAGTGCACACAGCTAGATCTGCGCACACGCTTGCCCCATCTCTGTGGAAGCACATGCCACAGCCTCCTTTCAGGACCACGGCAACTCAGGAGGGGGAGCTAAGCTTTCCTCACCCTCATTTGCAGGTTGAACCCCTGCCCCATCATTTGCCCCCTCTCTTAACCATTAGTGCTATTGCCAGATGGCACACTTACTCCAAAGTCAATCCTGCACAGAGGCATGGCTGTGCCATGAGGTGGAGCCAGTGTTATTTTTAAGTGTGAACGAATGAAAATAAGCCCACCGACACCTGGTCCTGAAAGGGAAGCCAAGTCTCCCATCCAAAGCTGTGTATGGTGCATCCCTTTCTCCCCCTCTCAGTGCAGGTGCTTTGCAAGGCTAGAAGGGGGCCATTAGCCTAAAGACTTTTGGTTTAGTTCATGTTCTTCGCTTGGATGCGACTGTGGAGCAGCTCACCTGCTGAGTCAGTTGGGATTATCAGTTTTGCCATGGCTTCTTTATTGAAGCGTATCAGTTCCCCTTCGTGATCAGTCCAGTAGATCAATCCCCTTTTCCAGTCCATGTCTTGAAGGTAGACGCTTTCACGCCATTCTATAATCAGCTGCTGCTGCGACACCCCTCCCTTTGCGTCCATATGCAACCAGTAGATTTTATTAGTAGTTGAATACAAAATGTTCAGCTCTGTGGAAACAGCACAGGCAGTGAAAAAATCCATTTGCTCTCTAGCGCTACGTGATATTGGCAGCTTCAGGTTCATATACATGCTCAGCTGGGGGACTGCGCTTGCTAGGCAAGAGAGCAGCTGAGGACCATTTATCAGTAACTGTTTAATTATATTTTGGTTCACTCTCTCTCATCATAGCTGATTTTGGTGCTTCCTTGAAAAGAGAAGCAAGCTTAGGCTCCTGTCATTTAGAAGCAGTTGTTCATGCAGACAAAACTATGGCAGGCCCTTCGTCATGCCATTTATTCTAGTTTTTGCATTTGAATTTTTGTATTCTAGTTTCTGCATTGGCATGCCTTTTTTTTTTTTTTTTTGCATTTATTCTAGTTCTTACAGCATGCACTTGAGGGCATAGTGCCCAGGGTTCCCACAGTTCTACAAAAGACATTTTTTAAAGTATGTTACAGTAACATGGGGAGTGGCCTGGTGGTTGGAGTAGTGGACTGGGGCCCTGGGAGATCCGGGTTCTAGTCTCCACTCAGTCGTGAGGTGCATTGGTTGACTTTGGGCCAGTCAACTCACTCGCAGCCAAACCTGCCTCACAGGACTGCTGTTATGAGGATAAGAATGGAGTGGAGGAGAGTTATGTGAGCTGCCCTGGAGTCCTTTCGCGAGAGGTAAAAAAGTGGGATAGAAACACAATGCGCTAACAGGAATGATAACAAAACAGGTCACCATCCCTGCCTGGAACTGGCCACTGAAGGAAGTTGAGGCAGGTTGCTCCCCAAACCATTGTGGGCACATCTCTATGCTATCAGCAGCTAGACTGGTTGAGCAGTAGCAGGTTACAAGTGCCGCCACATGCAGGACAATGCAAATGCATCTGGCGTGAGTGACGCATTCCGGAAAAGGTTTTTTGGGCAGTCATCCTGTGTCATCCACAGTGCTGTGGGTTGCAAACCATGGTGCTTACTCATAGCTCCCTGGTATTTTTCCCCACCACACATCAATGCTTTTTCTTAACTATAAACAATTCTGTTAAAAAGACAGAAATTGGCACATGATCATTTGACCTGTAGCACAAGAGTGTCTGTCTGGACGCACACCGAGTGTTTCAACAAAGCAAAGCACAGCAAGATCGGTTTCATGTTTTTAACCCTGGATTTAGGGGCAGGCTTACCTGCACATTTACCCCAAGGCTGGGGGAACATGTTGTCTGGACAGGCACACCTGTAGCCCTTGGGGTGAACTGGTGACAAAAGGCAGATGTGGCTACAGGATCCGGGAGCGCAGGCAGCTGTACTACCTAATGACCAAGGTAACAGGTTAGGTCTTAAGAAGGGATTCGGTCCTTCCTAGACTGAATCCAGTAATTAAGCTGAAGCATTTAGCATAGGCAGGACATGTACATCCCGCACAGTACATACAGAAGCTAGAACTGGCCAGAGAATTCAGTATCCCAAGAACACAGTTCTTGTGGCCAGGTTCAGTCCTTCCGTTCAACTTACACCTGTGTTAAGACACTGAATAGCATTCTATAAAGAAAGCATCGGGCAGCTGTTTGGATGGCAAATCAGGTGTCAGCCCTTGTCACTCCAGAAGCATACCTGGAGCTATTTTGATATCCAACAGCTGCACACTCCCTGAGGGATGCACCTTCTGGAAAAGCATACCGTCAATGCCAGTATTTATCCACAGGTATAGTTAGTGTCCTATTGTTCAGAATCACAGCCCACTTTTTACAAGGGAATCTGAGTGAGCATAAAATACAATGGCACAAAATAGAACAGCAAACAAACCACAAGACAAAATTCATCAGTAGTCATGGGGTGCTATAGACCAGTGGTGTCCACTGGTCCATGGGAGGTTTCAACCACTGGTCCACATGAGGGGAACACATCCTGCCCACCGCAAACCAACATAGGGACTTGGCCGTGCTCCACCACCTCTTCCTCAGTTGGCATTATATTTCTGGGGGTGTACCGGTGCCGCCAGCAGAGGGGGGCAGGGAGGGGAGACATGGCTTGGTGGGAGCCAGCTGGGAACCCCACTATGCGGATTTCAGCACTTTGTCCTTTCGTTGGCTTTTTTGTTGCTCAATTTCCGGTTGTTTTGGAGATTTTTTTTTATTGTTTGGAAACTAATACACAGAACACTGCATTACATGTATGGTGCTTTTTGTTTCTGCCTCAGTGGTCCCCAAGATGTTTTCCTGTTTTTGCCAGTCCCCAGCTGCAGAAAGGTTGAAAACCACTGCATAAACCATAGCTGCCCAGGTCACACTTCCAAGAAACCCTGGACAACTTGTCTGCCTACTTACCCCTAACCCAACTTGCTCCAGGCCCTCCTTGAGGGAAACGAGTTCTGCTGAAGTTGGAAGTGGACCAAGACAGTTCTGCCTATGCACATTTACTACCTTCTATACCGTCTCACAGCCACTGCTCCCTGGGCTGTGAGACCATGTTGCTTATAAACATAGCGAACATGCCTTGCTGGTTAGGGAAACAGAACAGACATTCCTCCTACTGGACCAGCCCCACTCATTGCTAACCAGAGGCAGGTTTACTTACTTGGAGGCTGCTGTAGCTTATGCATCACTGTGAACGAGTGTATGAAAGAGTCCAGCAACATGGTGGCTGCCAAGGAGGTGCGAGACACAGAGAAGAGATGCTCCTTGTCCGCCCAGAAGAACCGATCCTCAAACACAGCAAGTCCCAGAGGGTCCCGTGCCCCCCACAGCACATCAGGGAAAGTGTATCTACCAGTGCCATCTACTTTTATGGTCTCTATGGACTGAAAAGCATGAATGCTACGTTAGCATCCAAATTTCACACTGAGAAGACACTCTACACCACTACTTTGATGAATTGTGACTGCCTTGTGCATCTGCATTTCCAGTAAGTGCACTTGGCCTGCAACACCCAACTAGTTCACACGTGCTTGTACCACACACTGAAGCCAAGCACTCCATGTCATCTTGAATATTGCACCCTGCGCCACACGGCCCCAGCCTGTTGTGGACAATTCAGCTAGGGTCCTGCTGAGTCAAGCCTGTGGATTTACAGTCACGTGTGGTTTGGCTTGCTAAGCAAAAACCATCTCAGAAGATATAGAAAGCATCAGAAAAAGTACATGCTCCACCATATTTTGAAGGTCACTTCAAAGCATGGTCATGCCTCTTTAGGTGTGAACACCCCTTAACTACATAGCAAGGATGACTGGATGAGGTCGGAACAATTTAGTCAGAAGAATGGATGGGCTGTTAACGAGGAACCTGCTGCCCAAGGGTGCTTGCTCACTTAGCCTCATGCACGGTCCTCCTTTCTAAAGCAACTGGTTTCCAGGGTCGAAATGCTCTCTCTCTCTCTCTCTCTCTCTCTCTCTCTCTCTTACACACACACACACACACACACACACACACACACACTAGCAGTTTAGTCCCTCATAGAGGGCCTCGACCCATTTAATCCCTTGGGGAGAAAGGGTGGCACATGAGGATCTGGGTCTCCTCCCACCAGCAGTCTGTGCGCTCGCATGCCCTGTCTTGCGCTTCCAGACATGCCTCCCAAACAGGACAGCTTGATGACCCCTCATTGAGTTCCCTGCTGGACCTCCTATGGGCTGCATCCACACACAAAATATTTCTACTTCGCATTGATGGATAGCTTCCTCAAGGCAGTATATAAGATCTTAATGATATTAAAAAATAAACATTAATGGTAAAAACACCAATTCATGAAATAAAGGTTGGGGTCCATTATTTGGAACAATACTTGAACTTCCAGGGCTTAAAGGCCTATTGAAACACAGCCATGGGGGACTTCTTGAAGTGGGACCTTTCCAGAAAGATGCGGCCACCACGACCAAACCCAGAAAGGCCAATGCTTTCTGCATTATGGCCAACTCTGCTTTATCATGTCACTTTATGTGCCATTTCCCATTTTCTGCAGTCATTGTGCTGTGCATTTGGGAACTGGCTTCCAAGGCCAAACTGAATGTGGGGTCACTCTTGTCAGCAAACCATGTCTGTGATTGTGCCTTTGAGGTGCATCTCTGCGCAATTAGAATAGCCGGTGCTTTAGTGAAGAACTGGGCTGCTCTTGGAAGACTAACCCTAACCCTTATTTCAACTCCAGACTCTGCAAAAGGAACAGGTATAGGATAAAACAAGGCAGCCAGCTTCATTTAAAGAGAGAACGAGCATTTAGTATTATTTACTATTTATTAATTTTATTTCTGTATCACCAAGTTGTCATGTTTTAAGGATGTTTTAAATTCCACCAGCTTAAAACAGATGCTAGGGCCTTACCCAAGTGGGTTGAGGGAACCACAAACTACACAGATGGAGATACAGCATTTCTGTAACCACAGAGGGGGAGGCTTAACTTATCAAAGTGATACTCTGCAAAGAGGTTTACTTCACACCAGAGGAGCAATACCCTTGCACAAAACAAGCAAACCCATTTGGAAATAGTGTTGGGCTATGGGAACTCCAGCACCTTTTCACACACATGAATAAGCCAGGAGTGGAACAAGTGAAGTATCCAGTTGCAAAGAAACACTTTGCAAGACTTGCGCCATCCAAACAGGAGTGCCCATGTGCATACCTGTGATCTTCACTTCCTGTGCCACATGGAACTGGGCCTCTACTTACAGACGCTCAGCTCACAGGAAAATGTGACACTAAGGAGGGTTCCTGGAGCTCAGCTCCCGAGACTCTGGTCCACTGGGCAGCTGCCCTGCGTCTGAGTTCCTGGTGAACGTGCCCAGCATTCATGGGGAGCTCACCAGGAATCAAGCCCCATATGCCCAGCAAGCAACGTCCCTCTTCCGCGTCAGCCCAAGCGACTGCTGCAAGCGGGACAGAAAATGGATGCTGCTGGCAGTCGCTCAGGGCTCCCCAGAAATGGAGACCCCATGACCCCTCGCAGCACCGCTCTTCCACGCCATGCCTGGCAGCCTTCTTGATGTTGCGCTCGACATGGAAGAAGGTTGCTGGTTGCACAACTTCCATTCTCCGAGTGTTTGCAGACTTCCTCTCGTGGGCAGCCTGGTCGTGCAAAGCAAGCCCAAGCACAAGAGGAAGTTCGTGAACACCGGAGGGACGGATTCTGCCAGAGTCCATCCCAACCCTAACCCTAAGGCAAGACAGAACCAGCACAGCTGGTTTTGAATTTGCAATAGGCTTTCCTGAGATCCGCACCTTTTTATACTCACTGATCCAGTAGAGTCTACCAGTTATGTGATCAAGGGTCAATCCCACAGGCTCTTCTGCCATCAGAACGGCAAGAACATGTCTGTCGGAGCCATCCATCCCTGCAGCTTCTATTACAGTCCTGCCTTTTTTACCGCGATTCACCCAATACATGTATCTGTGAAGAGAGAAGATCAGAGTGGCACCCGACAGTGCAGTGCTACGAGGCACTGCAGGAACAGCATTCCCAGAGGCACCGCTGCAGGATAAACTTGGGAAGTCACGCCGCTACTTCTTCCACCCACACAGAGTTTGGTCTGCAGCACCTGGACAGCTCCTGACACCCAGAGAGCTTCAGCGAGTATCTGCATGAGCAGGCTCCCTACTGCATGCTGGGTCTCCGGGGGTCTTGGCTGGGGCACAGGGTGGAACCTTCGTCTCCACTGACCTGCCACACAAGGCTTGCGTCACCCTGACAATGACCGTGCCCATTTTCTGCAGTGGAAGTGCCCTGGATTTGGGCAGGGTGTGCATCTTGCACCCAGTCCCAAATTGGTAAGATCCAGTTTGGCCTTGTGGGAAGGGAAAAACTGCACATGCTCAGAGGCATTGTGACCATTTATTTCCCAAGGTTGCCTGGTAGCTCAGCTTAATCCCTCAACACGCATCCACATCTTGCATATAGTTCACTGAAGCCCTCAGGACAAATATAGCTATCCCAGGGTGATTCTGCATCATAGTAGGAAGGGTGAGGACAAAAGCACTACTCCCCTTTGCCTTTCTCCCTTCCTTCTTTACCAGAGGTCAGAAACATTTAAACCTTGCCTGCAATCAAAGGCTCTTCCATGTGTCGAACTTCCGGGCAACACTATGACACTATGTTTTACTACCTGGCTTTTTCTTCTACCATACCCCTCCTCCCTCAGGTTTTCCTCCCCCAGGACAGCCACAGGGAAGGCCACTTCCTGGGCCTGACTCAGCAGCACTGTCAGAACTAGGCCTACTGTGGAACAGGAAAAATTTCAGCATTGCACTTGCCAGCTACCAAGGGTTGTCCTTCCACATAGACACAGCCAAAGGGATCCAGCAGACGGCCTCCTCAGCAGGACCCCACCTCTCGCAAGATGGCAGATGCCTGAAGTTGGGCCATGCCAGGCAGATTCCAGCTCCCGGCAGAGCAGCCCAGTGGCTGCAGCCATCCAGCACCCGCACTCTTACCTTCGGTGTGGAAATAGGGTCAACTGCTCGGGAATCAGGTCCTTCTCAAGGACCTTCACATATCCATGGCCATCAGTCAAGCCAGCAAAGATCGCATGAGGAAGGTTGCTGGCCCAGTACAGTTGTCCTGTGACCCAGTCGACAGCAATGCTGTTGATACCCGTGACATCTACGGACAAGATGACAGAGGCGGAGTAGTTGCAGAGTTACGGAAGCCTGGAGATATCAGAAACCTCTTAAGTTTGTCAGGTACTAATGTACCGAGCTTCACCAATTCTAGAAACACGGGTCTTCTGTAGGAGAAAATTATGCACCTATATTTTGTTTGATGCACCACCTTGTTGCAGAGCTCATTAACTCATGAATGGTGGACTGCATTGCTCTCAGATGCGATCCTGTTTGGCTTGCAGGTAATAACGGAGCTGAAGATCATGCAAACGGCTGCCTTGTCCACAAAAGGGCCAACGGCTATTGGGTCTTGCTGTATTGAGCAAATCGATTGCCTTAAGGCAGTACTAACTGGAGCCCAGTGAAGATGGCCTGTGTAGAGGATGGCTTGAGTGCCTGGCCAGTGCAGTCTCGCTCTCCAACCAAGCACGGCCTATTGGCAAGCGGGCCCTGTGCTATAACCATGGGCCCTTCTGCAGCCAAACCTCACTCCCTCGCAGAGCTCAGTCCCGAGCCCACCCTGGTGCTCTCCAGACAGTATGGACTGCAATTCCCAGCATGCCTGGCCCTTAGCAATGTGGCTGGGCTGATGGGAGTTGAAGTGCAAAACACAAGGCAGTCGCCAGGTTCCTTCCTGCTCCTAAGTAGATAAACTATCAAGAACTCCAGAGAGCAGTAGTTGAAGTCATATCTAAGTGTCTAATGTTGAAGTGTTCGAGTCTTTGCCATACTTAGATGGGGAAAAAAACAGCAAACACCTCTTCGTGCACTTACAGCACGGATTAGATGTTATGGGGCCACTCCTCCAAGGGCCCAGAGCACTATGCAGCTTTCCTCAGACTGACCCCACAAGAGCCCTGTGGAGAGCGTCAAGCCCAGTGCAGAAGTGGCCGAGGGTCGCTGTCCATTTCATGGGCCGAGCTGGCCCTGGACCGAGGCCTTCAAGATGCGTGCTTGACAACATCCACTCCAGAGCCTTGGTACCTTCACCCCTACGGAAGAGAGTTGCTACAGGCCAAGTCACAGGAGACAGTACTGAGGGAAATCTAAGGCTTGTTTCAGGGTATGCTCAAAAGTACAGCACTAACAATTTAAAGTGCTTGCTTTAACATACAAAACCCAAAGCAGCTTGGGACCTGGTTACTTGAAGGACCACCTGTTCCCATATATTCCTAGCCACCCATCGAGATCTGGGAACGAAGTCCTTCTAAAGAGCCATCCCTAAAGAAATAAAAGGGAGGGCAATTAGAAGAAGGAACTTCTCGGTTGCTGCCCCCCATCCCACCTTCGGAATGAGCTTCCTAGGGAAAGCACCAGACAGACCTCTCATTTTGGTGCCAAGCAAAAAAATGTACTCGCTATTTCAAGACCTGATTTTACCAACTGACTGCAAGAGCTCATTCTACTACCAGCATTCCCCCCCTTCCCCATTTCTTTGCTGTTCTCCACCCCCTCCGTAAAACTTGGAATTGTAATGATGGTCTGTATTTTATTGTCTTTCACCACTCAGAGAGCCCTGTTCAGGTTATTCAGCAGCCTATACATTTAAAAATAAACAACTCTACCTGGATAGAGAATGGTTTCACTTTTTCCACGAACATATATATGCAGCTGTTTCCCTTCATCAACCCAGTAAAAGGTTTCCCTTCGTATGTCATATGCAACAGAGCCAGGTGCTGTTCCTATAAACACAAGGGTCTCCTGGTGGCGAGTTTTTATGTCCAGGAGCTCTAAACTGTGACCAACAGCCAGCAGCAGTTTGGGAGCACCATCTGGAAGAGAGCTTTCATTAATGCAGAGCTGTTGCATCCAGAAGGCCAGGCCTTTGCAGAGCAGCCCAGCCTTGCACACTACGTGTATCCACACCACTAGCAAAAGATCCAGCCTATTATCCTAGCAGCTGGTTTGGAACCGAGCAGCAAACTTGGTCTTTCATGACTAGTTTAAGTTACTCATTTTGCAATCCTATCTTTTTAAATTATGATCCAATAACAGACTGAAGGCCAGAGTTATGAGCACAACATTCTTAGTTCAGTGACATGCTTCTTTAACTGCTGCAGTTCTCCCTAAGATCCTGATTAAAAGCTGAAGAGATACTTGGTCAAATACACCAATGCAGAGAATGAAACCATGTAGAGTCAGCTATCTTTGGTATTCTGACCTCACACATTGCCAGCTGTTAAAAGCATGTTAAGTTACTTTTGCTCATGCCAAATCCACGTTTCCTGTATGCCAGAGTTGGACTGTTCTGGCACCAAATTTGATTTTTGGCATCTACTTGAGTTGTGACAGGATGCATTGAAACTCATCCACACTAGCTGGCAAGATTATCTCCATGCCTCTTCCAAGCATTTTCTATTATGTCACGTAGGACCCTTTTATAAAAAGGGCGTATATTCCCTGCTTCAGGTTTCCTGGGGTGTTTGTCTCAGAGGATCTGACTATGGATCTAGGAAGTGCCATGGAGCATCATGGCTGCAAGTTTCGGAGGATTCCTGGTGAGGACCCAGATTAAAAACCCATGTAATACACCACCAGTTCCACTAATGTGTTCTGGCTTCCAGTTCCTGTCATAATGAGACATAATTGTAGAGCCAGTGTGGTGTAGTGGTGAAGAGCATGGGACTGGGACTCAGACGATCTGGGTTCTAGTCCCCGCTCAGCCATGGAGCCAACTGGGTGACTTTGGGCCAGTCACAGACTCTCAGCCCAACCTACCTCACAGGGTTGTTGTTGTGGGGATACGATGGAGGAGGAGAATGATGTAAGCTGCCTTGAGCCCTTTGTAGGAAAAAGGCAGGATATAAATCGAAAAATAAATAAATCAAAATAATGAAACACGGGACAAGTTCTTGTCTCATCTTGCTCTGCCTCAGGAACTGCCATCTGCACTGCAAGTGGGATCCAACAGGTGAGCTTCCTTAGGCTGACCTGCATGACAGCAGGAGTCGCTACAAGGCTCAGTTCACCAAAGTTTAAAGCCATAAGGAGCAGCTCTAGGATAGGCCGAGCCAGTGGACCCAGCCTGTTTGGTGCAGCCTCTCATCTGGCTGGATCTAATTGCTGGGCCTATTTGGAGCCGAGGTGACACTGGCGGACCTGTGGGGAGAC
This sequence comes from Varanus komodoensis, assembly GCF_004798865.1. Lineage (NCBI taxonomy): Eukaryota > Metazoa > Chordata > Lepidosauria > Squamata > Varanidae > Varanus > Varanus komodoensis. The sequence goes on from NW_025336646.1 coordinate 854,701, forward strand.
ACAGCACACGTGCCCTCGGCATCGCCGCGAGCAGCTGCCCAAGGCGAGCACGCGGCAGCACCGCAGCTCAGGACCACCTCCTGCCAGACGCTGCTTCCAGCCCAAGGGCCGGGGGCACTCCTGAGCACTCCTGCAGCTGCTTCAGTGGAGCACTGGCCAAGGGAGGATGATCCGTGTGCGACAAAGCAGGGGCTTCCAGGGGAGCTCTGCTGCTCGAAGCAGCCTGCTCTAGGCATCGAACCCACTGCTGCCTCCCCATAGAAGCACTTGCATGTGTCAACATCGGCCCAGCCAGAAGACGGCCTTTTGCTTCGCCGCTCAGAGCCAACGGCCATGCTGCATGTACATTGAAGGCTTACCTGCAGCCTCACAAATAGTCCCACTGGAAAGGTGGTATCCGTGGACACAACCACAGGTAAAAGAGCCTTCTGTGTTCGTACATAGCTGACTACAAGGGCTGTATGCCATCGCACACTCATCCACATCTACAACAAAAAAGCAGAGCATGTGATACTTCCAGAAGTTCCCGTAAACCAGAGGACCCATCTCGGGTGTTCCTAGCTTCCGGGATGATGCTATCGGGAGGGCACATCTGAGAAAAGAAGTGCCTGCTTAGCTTGCAAGAAAGAAGCCATAACCTGATGTCACTTTTGAGGAAAGCTGTACCGGAAAGCTGGCCAGTAGGAGAAGCCAAAGTGCCAGTCAATGATGCCAAACTGCCCCAGCTGCTTCCTGCCCCTTGATGCCAGCCAGTGGCTTGCAGCTACAGCTTAGGCACTGAAATCTGTTTCATGGTAAAGCTAACACGTCTTCCGGTTGCATATTGCATTTTGAGCCATAAAAGAAACTTCCAGCAGCTTCCTGGCACTGGAACTTGGTTAATGTATCAGGAGAGTACTCTCTACTGCTTCATGCACAGATCACTGTATCAAGTGAAAAGCTCCAGCAGCAAAACACAGAATACGAGCATCTCTAATTGCTTGGCAAGTTAGGAAATACGGTGACTGTTCTCAACACGCTCAGTCCTTACTTCATTAGCTCCAGCACCCTGGCATCCTAAGGCCTTTTGCAAGGTATCCGTGCTGGCTACAGTGTTTCAGGCTCTCTCTAGTACTAAAGAAGAGACACCCATTTTGTGCGATTCGTACCTATGCAGCTGTGGCCATTAGCATGAAGGTTCCAGCCAGGAGCACAGGAGCACCTCACACCCCAAGATGTCGCAGAACATTCCTGCATGCAGCCTCCATTGTTCAGAGAGCAATTTCCGCCTGGATGCATCAAGCAAGAAGTAACACAACAGTTTAAAGGGTGCTGGTTCTGCGGCACGGAGCATGGCGTTAACTGTTCAACTATTCGAGTGCTCCATTACCACAGGTATGGGGTTCGTCTGTGCCATCCATACACTCTGCCTTTCTATTGCATATCAGAGATTCCACAAGGCATTTTCCGTCGTCGCACTCGGTCATTCCTTCTGGGCAGTAAGCTGTAAACAAAAGTCCAAGTTAGTTTGGATGTATTGCATATTTGTTGCGCCACCATACCGCTCCATAGCCCCAAGGCACCCTGGACGGTTTATAATGATGCACATAGTATGTGAAGCACACAGTATTTCCAGATGAAATAGGTCAATGCAAGTACTCTTGCTGCCCAAGGTCTTTTGCCTATTCCACGTGCACAGCAGGTGACTCTCACTTCAGTACGCTTGTGCCAGAACCGCACTGTTCCTCATGCCTGAGTGTAGCTACCTTAAGGGGTTTGGGCACATATCTTGCCTTCCAACATCAGACTGGCTCCTAGCATCCACTGCCCATCCCACTCTGCCTAACAGTGGAGCCTGCCCTGTTGCTGGCCAAGCCTTAGAGGCTTTCAGTTTGGGAATCACATTAGCTTCCATGTTGGAAGAACCTCATTATCCTCCTAGTTATCTGGAGTGAACTTTACACGTTGGCCAAACAGATCATAGTTAACTCATGGGGTTACCCAGCCAAGAGAAGTGCTTCAAATGAGATTGGTTCAAGATGTTGTTTACACTTTAATGATGTTGCTTTAAAGGTTCCTCCCCTGGATATGTAAACTTGACATTTAGCCCATATTTCCAGGTGCTTCTGCAATGCCAACTGCACTTGTTGGTAGAGTTGTGGACATGGCATTCAATTAGGCATAATTTAGTTGATAACATGCAAGGTAATTAAAAGCTGTGCCTGAACAAAATGCTGAAGGAAAACAGTTTTTAGACACCCATTCACAGGACATTGCATCTTATGACATTGAGACGAATACGATTCATCTTAACCAGACACCAGATTAACTCTGTGGCCAGTGCTGGCAGACACCAGTTCAACCGTTCCTTTACTTCATAATTCACTTTTGAAAACTTGCAGCAAAATGGAGCCCTGTGCATGAGGGAAGGGTCAATGCCTCCCGGAGGACACCCACTGTCTGCAGCCTTTGCCATACATTTCAGAGAACTGCTGCCCAATCACGCATTTTTAATCCATTATTCCAAACTATCTACTAAACGCTGAAGCCCAACAGCCTACTAGCTTTTAACCTTTCAGAAGAGGAGACTCCTGAAGTCTCTGCACGCAAGCTGAAGCTGCACTGAAATGGAAGCCTACAGTGCGCCATTTTAACCTGTGGGTTAACTGGGACCCTGCACATACCCAGAAGTAGCTCAATTTGCTTACCGCAGAACTTCTCATCAGAGTGGTCTCCACAGTTGTCCACGCCATTGCACTTCCAGTCCTCGGGAATGCACACTCGGTTCTTGCACTGCCACTGCCCTGCCGGGCAGCTGAGCTCGGGACAGTTTGCCTCATCAGAGCCATCCTCACAGTCCTGGTGCTGATCACATATTTTCCATGGGTCGATGCACTGATTGCTTCTTTGGCACAGGATCTTTTTCTCAGCACAAGCTGCAATTCATTCATTAATTCATTATTTCATTCCATTTCTATGCCGCTCCATAACTGGGCAGCTTACAGTGCTATGATATTGCGGCATCAGAATAGGTTGTCTGTCCTCACTTTGTCTGTGTGATCGGCATTCATCTTAACTCTGGGGCACTCTGACCTGCTCCCACTAGAAGGAAGATGGTTTGTTTTAAAGGTTTGGATGAGGAAGTTCTGTCCCTTACTAGAGTAGGAGATAAAGTGGTACCTGAAGGAGCGCCTTCTTCCCTATGTGCCCTCCCACCGCTTGAGATCCGAGGCAGAGGCCCTGCTCCAGGAGCTCTCCTTGAAGGAGATTAGGAGGGAGAGTACCTGGAGGAGGGCCTTCTCTGTGGTGGCAACCCGACTATGGAATACGCTCCCCAGAGAGGTTCACCTGGCACCAACGTTATATTCTTTTCAGCATCAGGCGAAACCCTTTTTATTTTCCCATTATTTTAATGTTTAATTGATTTTAATTGGGGTTTTAGTATATTGTGGTTGGATGCTGTGGGGCTGTTCTATTCTATTTATTGTAAGCCATCCTGAGATGTTCTGTAGGGGATGGGATAGAAAAGCTTTCAATAAATAGAAGTGCTGCCTGGCTGGAGATAGCAGAGAGGGGCTGCAGCTGCATGGTTCAAGTTCTCATGTTTAGAGGGAGACTGAACGATCTCCTCCCAAGTCCTTGGGAAAAATGGGGCCACATGACCAATGACCTTTGTTTTATTGGCATTCGTACCTCACCCTTCCTTGCCAGGAGCCCAGAGTGGTCTTACTCTGTGTAAGGCTGTTTCCTGCATTCACTGGTCATGAAAGAAACAAAGGAGTTCCTCACAATGCAATATGATATAGACAATTGTCAAACTGTTCACAGGAAATGGGTCGTTTAGATTTGAGGACCAGGAAACTCTTTCTAGCAGGCAAGCAGCTCAAACTCTGTCTGGGCTAACAATGAAGTTGGGGACCTCACATGTCACTATCTTTTTGATTCAAAGGCTTGGGACTTGCTCTCTACAGAAACCAAGTGCCTTCGCCTTACCCTACCAAAATACGCTTTCCCCAGTTCTCAGCATGTTTAGAAGGAGAACTGCGACAAAGAGGCAAAGAATTTTCAGTTGGGTTTCCTCTACGGGAGTCATGAAGTTGGGTGCTGACAACAAGGGAAATACTCGTAGGTTTAGGAGCCAAGTGCCCCAAGCCACTGCCAGCCGGGCCTGAGCACTGGAGAAGCCCGAGCAGAGATCCAGTGAAGGCAGCATCCCCTTTGGGACTTTGACTATCCTCTTGGGAAGAGACTGGACATTTTATTACAACTTGCCCCATAGTCAAGGGACAAGGAGAAACCAGGAAGGCCAGGTGCAGCTCAAGGACAAGCTCAGATCTTGGATTCAGATGAAAAAGCCATCGTTCTGCTAATGTTCTGGAGATATTTCCCAGCTCTGGCACATAGGACTCGGCATCCCCCTTTACATTATTTCCCATTTCCTGCAAGTGGATTTTGGATAGCAACCTCTAGAAGATAACCAGGGTTGACTTGGGTCAGGGAAGAAAAGGAAGAACACTTAAGCCTCTGTCAAGTATCAAATACAGTCAGAACTCTGGTAAGAGTAACATTAACGACATGTCACTATTTTAACAATTTGTACCCTGCCTTCCTTAAAGACAGACCACTGGCTACAGAAGGTATGCGCTGGCAGTTTCCTAAGGAAGGGCAACTGCTATTGGGTTAATCTCAACTCTTCGTATCCATTTGAAAGCAGAGCGCCCAGCAAAGCCCTTCAGTTTATCACAGCAAAGAGGGTGGAAGCCTGTACAGCATCTGGCTTTTGAGCAAGAGGATTTCTGCTGGGCACGGAGCTAGGGAGGCTGGGAAGTTAATGGATCCACAGCCACAGTGGGACCACTGAGCCAGCTCCAGGGCATACAACTCAGACCCATGTCGATACACTCTGAGCCACGTCCACCAATTTCCCAAGCCTGCATGCCTTGCAGCAGCAGGTGGCATCCAGGAGGACTGAACGTACCGCAGTTGTTCTCATCGGAGCCATCCAAGCAGTCACGGGCGCCATCGCAAAGCCAGGCAGCAGCAATGCACTTTCCGTCATTGCACTGCCATGCGTCGGGGTCACCACGACATGCAACATCTGAAACGACGACGACAACAGGAGAAACTGAACATTTCAGCTAAGCTCTTTCCCATGTAAGGAACTCTGCAGATGTTCCGGACATCAAATCCCATCTTGACCAGTGGTCAGGAATACTGGGAGTTGTAGTCCAAAACCTCTGGAGGACACTTAGGTGGCCTAGGCAGTCCGACCAATTCCCATCCAGAATGCATATGCTACAGGGGCCCAGCAGACAGAGAAGAGACCCCTTGTGGCTCGAGGCAGAACACACGCTTGCCCTGGATGAGCCTCCCTGAAGTCTCCCCTGAAGGTACAGGCAAATGGTTACAAAAATCTTTAATATTTAAACCTGAAGTCTTTTTAGTAGGCATTGTACCCGATGTAGAATCAAATACATTGTTTATCAACATGTAATTACTGCAGCAAGGATTGTATTTGCCCAACATTGGCGGAGTGAAGAACCACCCACTGATGAACTGATTTTTAAAAAGATTTCAGATTGTGCTGAAATGGACAGACTGACTTTGTCTCTGAAGGAGAAAGAAGATACAGACTTCTATCAAATTTGGAACTCTTTATTATTGGCTAGAGAAACGGGACTATGTGTAGACTTGAATATGTTTACGGATTACTATAAAAAAAGTGGGGGGCTGACCCAGCAGGTCTGATGTTTCTGATGATTGATGTTTATTTTTTTTCATTTGTAGAAAATATTTACTTAAAAAAAAGATACAGGCAAATGAAGTTACACTAATCAGTTGGAAAAGCATGCCAAAGATGTCTTGGCCAACTTCACATGTTCAAAGTCCAAAGCAGTGAATAAGTCCATGCTACTACATGTGCAAGTACACACAGAAAGCCTTGCGGTTTTCTGGCTGCCTGATTGTTCCTGAAGCACAGGGCAGCCCGGGTTCACCCACTCTGCAGCTCCTGTCCAGGCATGCCACAAACCTCTGCGCTTTTGATTTATTTATGCTGCAGATCTTGCCTAAGTTATCAGGAGGGTTGGTTTTTCAAACTGATGAACAGGAAGAAAATAGCCATCTACTGATGCTTTCTGAATGTTAAGGAGTTCAGGGGCTCTGTCTCAACAATTCTTCAGGACAGAGAGTTGTTGTTAGGGAAAGATGAAGGCTTCTATAGTTCAGTATGACCGTGTTCAAATAACTGGACATTTACCATCATCGATGCTGATCCACTTTTGCTTTCTTGGCTTGAAGTTGTTTTGTTAACTGGCTGCTGGACTTGTAAGTACCCGCATTTCCACCCCCAGCCATAGGGCAAGCAGCAGCCAGGGAGAGATTTAATTGGGAAAAACAGCTGAACACCCTTTTCCTGGCACTCCGTCCCAGTTCAGCCACAGCTGTGTCAAAAGAACGCCTCTGCTATTCATGCTTCTCCGCTGCACTTTGGCCCTATGTTGCTTAGGGCTGTGCAAGCCACCCTGAAGGTCTGGATGGGGATGGGGCTGTGCCAGGTGAAGTGATCAGGCTTCCATGACAGGAGACAGATCAAAGAGGCACTAGAGCTTGCTAGAAGCCATATTCCTTAAATGCCACTAGTTGCAGCACACCAGCTTGGAAGGAGTTCGGTAGCTGGCCTCCAACTTGCTAAACAAAGAATGAGTCCTTGAAGGGGGTTGGCAAAAAGCTACGGAAGAGGGCACACGTTCCTGGAGTATGTTGCTCAGATGACAAGCAACTGAAGCTGCTTAATGGACCAGCTTGGTGTCTGGTGCTCTATTGCTCAGTTTGTACATTTATGACAGAACAGCTGTGCTGTATCTGCAGACAGAGCCACAAGGATGACAGCAGCCATGCTGCTTGCTAGCAAGAAACCCAGTTGGTAGAAAGGATGCTCTGAAACCATCTACCACCCTGGGAACTCGGCACCTGTGGAGTAAGAGGAGACATTGCCAAGTTCCCCCACAATGTTCATTAGAAGTATGCCTTCGCTGCCTCTGAAGGGGGGCAGGGGCTTTCAGCAGCCAAGAGCCTTCTCAGGTGGCCCAGAAAGACTTACCACACTGCTCATCAGAACCATCAGGACACTCTTGCTCCCCATTACAAAGCCATGCCAGAGGGATGCACTTATCTCCACAAGCAGCTTGCCGGGAGGCACTGCAAAAGGTTCTACCTGCAGAAGCAAATGCCCACAGTCAGCAAGGGGCAGTACAGACCATACAGCAGATTACCAAACCTTCCCTGCTACAAAGGCTTTCCTAAGCTGGTACTTTCCAGGAGCCTTTTGGGCTAAAGCTCCTAAGACACCGGCCATTGCTTATGCAGCTGAAGTCCCAGCGATCTGGAGGCCCCCAGGCAGGGGAAAGCAGCACTAAGCAAGCAGGAGGAAGGGCCAAGGGCCCAGTGGTGGTTAGCAGCTCAAGTGGAGAAATGCATGCACTGCCCAATGGTCTCTTACAACCTTCCTCAAACACCCTCCAGCTGTGTTACAACTCCCCTTGCTGGCTGGGGATGGACTGTATCCAAACACACCTGGGAAACATCACATCCGAGGGAGTCCGATCTATGAAGACAGCATCCCCTTTCCCACAGTGAAAACACCCCAAAGTCTCAGAACACTCTAAAAACGTAGCTATGGATTTTGGCTTAAGGGGAGGTGGCCATGGGCCACTTCATCAGCAGCATTTTGTTTACTTAATGCAGAAAGCTGAAGTCCACAAAAATGTATGCTGGGATAAATGCAGGCATCTTTAAGGTGCCACAAGGCTATATGCTTTTGTCGCGACGAACTGACACACGGCAATGGACACAGCCCCTCCGAGGCCATTCACACGTTTCCAGGCTACCCCAAGCAGGCAAATCCTCTCCTCCTTCCCAAGCAATTGAGGTTCAGGAGCTTCCACACCCGTAGGGCTACACGGCCAACACAAGCCCTCTGCGCCGCTCAGGAACAAGCCCGAGCGCTCACTCTCGGAAGGCAGCCCCGGGCCGGAGCGACTTTCCCTGGGCGCCCCTCTCCGGGCACCTCGCCCGCCCCTCCCGAGCAGCTCCGCTCACCTGCCGCAGGCGCCAAGCCGCCCCAGCCGCTGCCCGCAGCAGCCGCGAGCGCGAGCAGCAGCAGGAGCCTCGCGCAGCCCATGCCCCCGAGAAGGCGCGGCGCGGCCCGGCGCTGCACTGCGCGAAAAACCAAGCCCGAACAGGGCGACCGAGAGGCAAAGAGGCTTCGCAGGAGCCGGCCTCGGAGGAGCTTTTATGCCCCGCGCCGGGCCCCCATTGGCCGAGGCTGCGCCAATCAGCGGCTCCGTCGGGCCGCTCGCCGGGACGGGCCGTGGGCGCGGAGGCTTGCGCGGCGAGAGCCTGATCCTGAAGTGCTGCGCCCTTTGGAGCAAGCCCCACGGAATTCAGTGCACGTGACCCCGAGGCAGCGTGCACGAGATCGCGCTGTGCAGTTGCGATCCTAAACACACGCGCCAAGTGGGACGGGATGCAACAGCTTCGAGCAAACGAGCACGATGAGCTCGGGCGGCAAGTCCCGCGGAATTCCGGGCGGCTCAGTTTCTTGTCTCTAATATGAACAATCCGTCCGGGGTGCATTTGTTTAACCCGCTTTAATTTGAATCAGATTGAATGCAAGGAATTAATTTCTTAACCCATTACGATCCGTGCATTGCTTTAAAATTGTTCATTAATTCCTCATTTGAATCTCATTAGTTCCTAAGGTGATGTCTCTAAGGAAGGGATGCTCTTCCCTTGCAAAGATTTTCACCTCGTCTCCAACAGAGGGGGCGCCTGTGAATTTACCTGGTGGTAACTGACAGACTTGCAGCTGCTGAACTATTTTCCTGGGCAGAGATGGAACGAAATGGAAAGCTGCACCTGCTTTCTTCCTCCCTCCTGCAACTATTAAAGGCATAGGAACTCTGGCAAAACCCATCATGGGCACTCTTAACAGCAGCAGGTGTTCCAGACCATTCACGGATACAAGCATCTCTGCTCTCACTCAGGCCTGGCTCAGCCACTGAGACAAGCTAATAAAGTGCAGGCAAATAGTTCAGCCTTTTTAAAGAAAGCAATGCTATGCTTTGTCTGCTGTTTTGGGTGAGAAAAACTTAACAGTAATGTGCAAAATAAATCGATGTTGATATGTCAAGTCCTGAAAACATTATATCAGAAGATGAAACCTCTCCTGCTCAAACAGAAGTCAACTTTAGATGCCAGTACACTTGCAATCCACATCTAATAATAGGGCATCTATGGCATCCAGTCCTCTCATTTCCTGGCAAATAGATGGGGAAGACATGGAGGTAGTGACAGATTTCATTTTCCTGGGCTCCAAGATCACTGCAGATGGTGACTGCAGCCAAGAAATTAAAAGATGCTTGCTCCTGGGGAGGAAAGCTATGGCAAATCTAGACAGCATACTAAAAAGCAGAGACATCACCCTGCCAATAAAAGTGCATATAGTCAAGGCTATGGTTTTCCCAGTTGCAATGTATGGCTGTGAAAGTTAGACCATAAGGAAGGCTGAGCACCGAAGGACTGAGGCCTTTGAATTGTGGTGCTGGAGGAGACTCCTGTGAGTCCCTTGGACTGCAAGGCGATCAAACCGCCCAATCCTAGAGGAGATCAACCCTGACTGCTCTTTAGAAGGCCAGATACTGAAGATGAAACGCAAATAGTTTGGCCACCTAATGAGAAGGAAGGACTCCCTGGAGAAGAGCCTAATGCTGGGAACAATAGATGGCAAAAGAAGAAGGGGATGGCAGAGGATGAGGTGGCTAGATGGAGTCACTGAAGCAGTTGGTGTGAGCTTGAGTGGACTCCGGGGGATGGTGGAGGACAGGAAGGCCTGGAGAAGTGTTGTCCATGGGGTCGCGATGGGTCGGACACGACTTCGTGACTAACAACACTTGCCCAAAACTGATACTGTGCCTCTGCTTATGAAAGTTTCAGGTGCAAGGCAGGAAAGACAAGTCAGATCCAAGATACTGGTGTCACAGACATCACATCAGCAGTTGTAAAGAATGCTTGATATTATTAATCTTTAAACTTCCCCTTTTCCCTGCGATGAGCCCAAGGTGACGAAAAATCTTCCTCTCCGCTTTATCCTTGTAACAGCTCCATGAGGTAGGGGAGGCTAAGAGTCCAAGATTGGCCCAAAGTCACCCAGTTAGCTTCATTGCTGAGCGGGGACCAGAACTCAGATCTTTTAAGTCCCAGCTGAACCCTACATCATACTGGTCCTCTTAATCTTTATTATCCATCAAAAGCTACCAGTGGTTAGGGATGCAGCTGCAGTTATTACTAATGCCCCTCAAATGAGTCTGGACCAGTCAGATTAACTCCATATGCAAAATCTTGTGTCCCACTATTTGACATGTAGGCAGGGTGTCCCTCACAGTTTCATCCAGAACAAGCAGCGAGCTACAGCTTTGGGCAGGCATTTGTAAGCTGTAAACCAATTGGCTGCTGGTTTGAGCTTTTAAAGTTTCATATCTCTACCCAGAGAAGAGATGGTGTAACAGTGTGGTTTGTACCATTCTGCATTTTCCCTGCCAACATTCAGATTATTGGTCAAGCCGGAATTAGAACTTGAAATGGAGAACTATGTCATAAAGCACAGGCACTCATCTTGAAAGCAGGGAAGGAGGTAAAGCCAGGGCTTGAACCTAAAATGTAGTATTGTGTTCTGTGTATGCACACTACCTTTACTTACCGTGCGCCATTCAGTTAAAGCATCACATTGCAAGTTCTTTCACATGCCCCCCTCACGTTCAAAACTGGGTGGAAGGGTCCGACTACACCCCCATAACTTGTATAGATGTGGTCTATCCTTAATTTTCTTGGTGTCTAATGTTCCCACCAGGAATTTAATTCCAATCCTATTGAATTTAATTCCATTCCTATCCTATTAAATTAAAGAGGAATTTAATCCCAATCCTATTAATTAACCCCTCCCTCCTTGTTATGTCTAAATTGGACTATGTGGTCCTGAAGATGAGACACTAGCATTCATAGTGTATGACTTAGATAACAACAAACAAAATAAAACTTTATTTATACAACAAGCATATTGGGCTCAGGATGTTCATTAACTTATTTCCTTAGTAAGTGTATATTAATAACTACTGACTAAAGTAATCTCTTCCCCTTCACAATCACTTCTCACTCCCAAGTCCTCCTTTCTTTTCTGAATGTTCTTTGAGCAGTCTTTAATCTATTTATCTCAGTTCAATCTTTCTCTTCCACATTCACGTTTTTGCCAGTTTTTATCTCACACATCCTTGTTATACTTGACAATATTAGGTTTTGAGTTTCCCTGGTTGCTAATATGTCTGCTAAGCAGTTACCTCCTTCTTTAGAATCTTAAATGCTTTTCACTGCACTATGTAGGATTCTAAAGAGAAGGCTACTGACTGACCACAGCTGTCTGCAGAGTGCCTATTTCTCTTTCCTCACATACTCTCAATCACTTCACTCACTCACCCCCTCTTTTACCCCCCCACCTTTCTGAAACTTACTTTTAAAGGAACACACTACTAACACTTTAAATCATTACACTAGTATTCACATCCAAACCAGAACTGTGACCTGAGCATCGGTCCCAGAACACAAGAAAACATCTAAACCTGTTTTAAAAAAAACCACCTAAGCTAAAAGGTGTTAAAATTAGAAAAAGAACAGTCCTCTAGCAAATGCTGTTTTCTAGTGCCTGTGGAAAGTACAGGCAAGTCCCTGCAACTTCACAGGGGTCTAAGGATCTTCTGTTTGCAGGTGTCTGGAAAAGTATTAAGGTGGGAGGGGTGGGTGATGGCCAGTGCTGCCCTTTAGTCCCTGATGCATCTTCATTCCAGAACAAAGGAGCAGGCCGGTTGCCAGGTGCTGTTCTTCAGCCAGTGTGGTATGAGGAGAGTTAGGTATGGCCAATTCCCCTTTGGAGCTGGGCCACTTCATGCAAGGTGAGGCTTGTAAGAACTAATCAAGGAGCTGATATCACTCAGAGGTCTTTGTCTGGAGTGAATCATGAAGTCTCTGTTACAAGTTAGTCATGGGGCTGATAGCCTTGGTTAGGATGAGATCCAACATTTATTTATTTATTTATTTATTTATTTATTTATTTATTTATTTAAAGCTTTTCTAACCCATCCGTGACTAGCGTCTCAGGACAGCTTACAATAAAAAAAGGAGTAGAATAAAACAAAACACCACAGCATTCATTTGCTTGAGAGCCACACTTGGTGCAAGAAGAGTCACTGGGAAAGTCTGCTTTGGATTGGGTCCTTCCCAGCTACCAGCAAGATTAAAAATGGCCCTTTAATTGTTCTTAATTACCCCTTTGCTGTTACCAAAATAGCGCTGATGCACACCAGCAGAAATGTGGTTTGGCAATTATTACACTGCAGTTGTTTAAAGGTAAGGTCCCATCAGTGGTGACCTCCTGTAACTTGACTGATTGATCGGAAAAAGGAACAGTGCATTGTTGACCTATGTCTACTTAGAAGCAAATCCCATACACGGGGACTTAATCCACCTGCAGCCTGTGTCCTTGGTTTTCCCTGACATTATCTGGAACAGTTTTTCTTCTGAAATCCTATCTTTAGAGGCAGTTTTGATAGTAATAGGAGAGAGGCCCTTTTGGGGGTCCCTCCCAGACTGTGGAACTCTTTCCCAAGGGTTCAGTCCCTCTTGTTACCTTTCTACTGACTGGGAAACACTGTTTATTAGAGAATGGTTTTGGTCTGTAAGGGCATTTGTTGGATTTGGGTGCTGGTTTTGCCATGTATATAGCCTACATGAAGTTCGTGTTCTGCTTATTACATTCCATTTATCCCCCACCTTTCTGCTTCTGGCAAGGAAAACACAGGGGTGGGGGGGAACTCTCCCCAGTACATCACTTCTCCTCCACTAGAAGCCAACCTCATGTCACTCCTGACCAGTCCTATTAGCCTCCTAACCCAAATACAGAGGTATGGATGCAGCTTGGGCCTACTCAGAAATGGGACTCATTTGTCCTTGGTGATGCAAGTCCTATTGCCTTGAATAGTTCTCCTTTAAATATGGCTAGAGCAGGATCCAAGCCAAAAGGTTGGGTGTAGGTAATTTGGAGATTACTTAGCCTAAGAAGTATCTTTGAAGCATATTCAGGCATGTCAGAGGTTTCCAGAAAACAACGCCTTTTTTAAAAAAAGAGCATTCAAATAGCGAATATTGATTTGAGGCCTTTTCAGCAGGAAAGTGGGTCAGTCACAGAATTGTCCCTCACAGCTTTGGTTCAGATTAGAAGTAGATGAAGTGCTGCAGGACTAAGCAAAAGGCAGAGAAGTAAGGCTGCAATGGTTTGACAAGCCCCAGCATTTCTGATCACTGGCTGCTGCTGATGGAAGATGGAGTCCACAGCATCTGGAGGGCACCAGGTTGGGAAAGGCTATTGAAAGATGGATTCTCTCTGAATAAGGAAAAGGGTTCCATGGTCCCAGGATGAAGGCAGAGACTAGCCAGGAGCTCCTAAACCTAGGAGGAAGGAGAAGACTTGAAGGGAGATGTGACTGCCAGCAGACAGCTCCAGAAGGTCATGAGAGGACAGAGTCTTGCTAGGGCAGCTGGGGATCTGGTCACTGAGAGCCTTTCAGAGGAAATGGATGGTGGTAAGGTTACTTCTCAGGAACAGCAAAGAGAAACTTTTGTCCTCAATCTGAGTTTCCAGTGCAGGAACAGATTTCCCTTGGCCTTTCACAGCTTGGCCTGATTACCAAGCGGATGAGTGGCTTTTCCAGGGCAGGTGAGGTCTTTTCTTGTACCTACCTTTCCTTGTCCAAAAGTAATCAGGTTGCTCAGAGGATTTGCTTATGCTGGAACTGGGTGGCAGTGTGCAAGTCTGGTACCACCAGCTGAGCACCTGCGGGTACCACTCTGCCCAGGATGATGGTCCCAGCTGCTCCTAAGGTCTGCAAGTTTTTGCCCACCAAATCCAGGCAATGGTGATGATCAAGCTGGCAGCACATGACTCCCCCCCTGCCATGCATGGAAGGCTTCCTGGCTGGCCCACGGGACCACGAGTGTGAGGCCCTGGCTCTCTCCGCACCTGAGCTGCCAGTGATGCTGCAGGGCTAGGAGTCTGGTACTAGGGCTCAGCAGGAGGAAATGCTTGGGCACGTTAGGAGGAGGGATGGTCCCCCATTCCACCAGCCACCTCAGGATGCTGCCATTTCCTCCCCTTCTGGTTTCACCTGTTTCATTTGCGTCTGCTCACTGTGGTGCACAAATGGAATGTAAAGCAAAACCGAAAGAAACAGCTTACCTGTACAGTAGCCCTCCAATCTAAGCGTCTCTCTTTTTGCTTTACCTGCAAGGGAAAAACGCAGGCAAGGCAGCCCTCAGGCTGTTACAAGAAATGGGGAAAAGAACTGTGTTTCAGAGGAATGCAGCTGGGCACGATCACAATTCCACCTACTATATTTCTCCGACCTCACCAACTCTTTGCCCCCCATCCCATGGTGAACAGGCTGGTGCTACAATTGCATTTGGAGTCAAAAATTGCCTAGAAACCAGGACTGAGAAAAGACAAGTGGCCAATAGAGAAAACGCTGGAATAAAACAGTCTAGCAGGGACGATGTCTTGCTTCCCCATATTAGCCAAGAAAACGAATCTAGGGGACAAAGTCTTGCTAAAAGAGGGCTGAAGCTTATCAGGTTTGAAAAACAAGCATATCTTTATGCTCCATAGTAATGGCATGTGTCCATGCTGGGGAACCGTTCCTTCCAGGGTCAGGGAACATAAATGTCCAGTTCCAAAACTGGATGTCCCTAGAATGAACTTTGCTTGCATTTCTCAGTCTCCTGACTTCCGCTGAGGTGTCTGCATGGGGATTTCTTTACATAAAAGCAGAGATAGCATGCACACCTGCACAAGTCTTTGCTTGGTTAAGAGGGAATTAGTGGGACTGTTAACATCCCAGAAGTATTCATTAGCTTCTAAGGAAGGGTTCTCTAATTCTACTGAAAATCCCTTGAGTGTGTATTGCCAGAACCCAGAATTCAGTGTTGCTTTGTTAGGAACTCCAGTTAGAAACACACAGAGACGATAAAATCCCCCTTTTCAAGACAGGATGGGTGGGGCTGAGGTTTGGTCTTTTGTGGGCGCTCATGGCATGTTCAGGGATCCTTCTCCATCCCTGCTCATCCCATTCAACAGGGTCCCCCAACCCCCTGGATAGCCATTCCAGGGGGATGGAGGGGTGTTGCATGGAAGGGACACAGCGCCCTGCTGCTGCTGTCCCAGTGCCTCAGCCAGGCTCTCGATCCTTAACTCTTCCTCAGTTGCAGGAGATTCGGCGGCTGGAAAGGCCTGCTTGACTGTTCCTTGAGCAACCCTATGCATGGCTGCATAAGAGTCACTCCCAGAGGGTTCTGTGGTAAGCAAGGGCAGGCCTTCAGCCTTGGTTTATATAGACCAGGAATCACCATTTTATCACGAGTCTGGAAACACCAGAGAGTCCCCTGGCAAGAGCAAGTGCAGAAATGGCCACTCCTAGCTGTCCGTCTTCACTGGGCTGAGGGCAGCTCCTAGCAACCAATGAGTCATTGCTCACTGTTCTCATTGGCCAAGTGAGGTTTCCCTCACCCTGTTTTCTACTGACAGCAGGAGACAGTGCGATAATATGTGGAGGTAGAAGGGGGAATCATGGCAAAGCTGTTTATTTTCAGTTAATAAAAGTATCGGTGAGGTCTGCTGTGACTTGGAAGTGTCACAGAGATGTAGGTATGCTTGGGAGGCAGAAGAGGTAAATCTTCCTCAGGACCACAGTGCACCAATCAGGAAGAAGCTACTGTGGCAGTCCATAGGCTGTGGGTTTCACTTGCAGGGGCTGATGGGATGCATAGTGAGGCAGGGAGGACAGAGTGTGGAGCATGGAAAGAATGCTGTCCAAGTAACCGCATGATCATCTGACCAATAAGTTCGAGCAAAAACTCTGTATACCATGGAACAAAACAGGATCGTCCGCCATGTTGTGTGAACTCAGCCATGGTGTTTAAATCAAATCTGGCTTAAAGACATCCCATTTCCAGTATCAGACAATCTTGCCAATCCCAATGAAATTCAGTTCGGAAGGAAGGCACCCTTTAAAGACAATATGCTTAGAATCAAATAAATATAAATCAATCACTTATATTTTATCAAAGATGAGTTAGATGGAGTATCTTCCCAGGTATGAAGCTGAACATTTCAACATAAGCTGTGTGTGTATATTTTCAGGGAAGTCTTGTCCTTGGTCAAGTCAGACATAGTGAGACCTGTATTAGGAAGGTTCCAAGTTGCAAGCTTTGGACTGACACTAAGTTCTCTGGATTCTTTTGTGCAGAGCCGAGTGGTTTGCCCTGTGGATATGTCAGTGGGAGGTGCTTATTACATCAGCTTCAGACAATAACACAATTTTGGCATTGCTTTCATCGCAATAGGGATGCATAATGCTTCACCCAGACACACAAGGTTCTAAACCAAAAAAGGTGAAAAACCATCTCCCCTCAATTCCTCATGCTTGGATCTTTTAAACTTATCAACTCAAGTTATCTATCTGTTTTTTTGTAGCAGGGAAAACAGTAAGCTTGGAGGTCACACACAATTCTTGATCATTCCTGGGCATAAAAAGTCTTAGATTTTTCTGAGCTAGAAGCGTGTGGCTTACCTGAACTTGAAAATCTAGGCTTGAGTCACTGTTGTTTTAAAATGGAGGCCTTGCAGTTGGCATAAGTGAACTTTGGTTGCCTGTTTATGTTAACAGAACAACACAACTTTAGTTGTTATCATTCTGGCCACTTCTGCCAGTCTTTCCTCCAGGGGAGGTTCCCAAAAGAGAGGGATCATAGAAACAAACAAATTGAGTCACAAGGGGCCTCCCAGGCCGTCTAGCCTGACCTCCAGCTCCAGCTGGCTCTGCTCATGTAATCCCCAATGTGTGGTTGTCCAAACTTTCCTTGAACACCCTCACTGATGGGGCCTCAACCACCTCCCTTGGAAGTCTGTTCCATATCCTAGGGGTCCTAACTGTCAGGAAGTACTTCCTGACATCCAAGCTGAAGCCTGGTTCCTTGAGCTTTGCTCCATTAGAACATGTCCTGCACTCCATTGGAGGGAAGAACTGCTTATGGCCCTCCTCCACATGACATCCCCTCACATACCTATAAGTCACTTAAAAGATCCCCTCAGAGTCTCTTTTCTCCAGGTTGAAAAGACCCAGTTCCCTCAATCTCTATTCATATGTCAACCCTCCCAACGCGGCTTCCATTCTTGTGACTCTGCACTGAACTGATTCTAACCTAGCTATGTCTCTCCTATAAGGTGGAGCCCAGAACTGGACACAATACTCTAGTTGTGGGCACACCAGAATCAAGTGGAGCGGTATCAACACCTCCCTAGATCTGGAAGCCATGCTTCTGGCCATACATCCAAGGGTGGCGTTGGCCTTCTTAATCACCATGTCACAGTGCCAGCTCAGGTTCAGCCTGCTGCCAACAAGTTTCCTGAGATGCCTTTCACAAGTGCTGCTCCCCAGCCACTTGCCCCCCCCATCCTGTATCTGTGACACCTATTCCTGTTTCCCACGTGCAAGACCTTGCACTTATTCGCATTGGATCCCATCCTGTAAGAGGGAGTCACAAACCTCCACTTGCAGGACTGTGCTATCACTTTCGCACCTTCAAGAGACCTTAGTTAGCCAGGCAGAGATACTCATTATTCAGTTCATTATGCATTATTGCTATTAGCACCTGCATGATTAATCAGTAAGCTCCTATATTATGATTATAACCTAATGCAGAATGCTGAATGCACGCACCATGCTTTGGATCACGTAACCTACATAACCTCGCCATTTCCTTTGTGCTCTTGTTTGGAGTTTTGGGGTAACCCCTGCTGCCCATCTGTTCTAGCTGATTGGGGTTCCCCTGCATGCTATCCACACTGTGCACTGTAAATGTTTAGCTGCTAAAACTTTTGAGACCCAGCTAGTCTTTGGTGTGTCGAAGAATGATGAACTGTTCTGATCATTGTGGGGCATGATACTGTTCGGCCAAGTCTGTTGCAGAACGTTAAACTTTTTTTATTGTAACCAGGACGTTCAATTGGATCAGTGTCTAGTTAATGAGAGAACTTGCTGGGTGGTGTCACTGAACAGTAGTCAGCCTTTAGTTGGCCAACCTGGAGGCGGCGTACCATTTCCAGGAAATCAAAAGACCTGACTTGCCCACAGCCAGGGATCGACATGAGACAAGGCTGCATCACCACTGTCCGGAGATGTGCTGAGTTTCACTGCTCATTTATACCATTGGCTTTTCCAGAGTGGCTGTGCCAGATTCCTGAGGGGGGACGGTTTCTACTTCTTTCATGCATTGGACTGAATGGGGTGGGGCTTTAGTAACACCAGCCCATGAGTTAGTATACGTCTCCATCTTTGGAATGGGTGTGTCCTTAGAATGGAGGGGGTCTGGATGCGGCATAGGTGTTCTCCATCCATGCCGGGCCTTCACCACATAGCTGTGAACCTTTTAGTAGTGGCTGTCCTGACTGAACCCTGGATCTGCAGGCACCAGGAGATTGTCTGAAGGCTCCCAGAATAACCGGGAGGAGGCGACTTTCTGCTAGAGAGCTCCCTCTGACTTATCCTGGCACCCTCCAAGCTGATATTTCAGCCAAGATTACTTGGGTCAATATCAAGGACTCTTGCATGTTTGAACGTGCCGTTTCAGATATAAGCTCACAGCCAAAGGTTCCATATTGACGTAGCTTTTCAGCTGCCAGCTTGCATCAGGTGCAAAGGTGCATTTTTTGGCGGGCGGGGGGAGATAAGAGGGACCCATTAGCTTTTGGTCATGAGCCGAGGTCAGCAAGGAGCCCCCTGCAACACATCCAGCATGGCCCTGGCGTCCTGCTTTCAAGGCGCAGCTTCCCCACTAGATGGCAGCAGGGACCAGACTTCTCAGAGAGCTATGGAAGTTCGACCGAGGGTTTGGAGTTTCCGGGGTGAATGAGACTCTTCTGCTACTCTCATTCTTTAAGAAAAGAATTCATTAGCAGCCGTCTTTCCTACAGAGACCAGGACAAAGTGCAATCAAGATGACACAGGGTTGAAGAGCCTCTTCTGGGGACCCTGAAGCAAAGCAGGCTGCTCTTGACAATGGCAGGTATTTTGCATCGGGAGCCAGACGGCTTTCAATACGCCTTGAATTCAGCTCTGCTTTGGAAGGGAATCCAATCGTGGGCTGTGCTTAATTCAGCAACAATATCAAATAACCTGGATGCCCTGCGTCTCTTCCATAAGGGCTTCATTGCCTCAGCCATCCGTTGGCACTGTTTGCACTCTTATTTGGGGAACAGGTCTAATGTGGAAATGCCCAGCGGCAGTTTCCTTTTGGGAAGAGGGATTAATTCGAGTGAATTTTGTGGCCTGAAATATTTAATATACATTTAATATATTTAAATATTTAACCATGCACTTGTTCTTTTAACCACCCGTCTCTAGGAATTCAGCACGAGATCAGTGTAAATGGATTCTCCATGCACTTGGACAGCGAGAAGAATAGGACTACAACACTGGAAGGAGCAACAGCCACCTGCAAGAAAACAATTGGTGGAGGACTGAATGCAGTTTTCCTTTTTGAAAGGGTGTCATTTAGGTGTAATTTAGAAATGGATAAATATATACATATGTGGGCAGACTTTCTTGAAATCCATGCACAAGTATTTTGAGCACCACTAGTATGTTTTGCTGTGTAGACATACAACACATATGAAGTCAGTGTGGTGAATCTTCATATGTTATCTAAGTATAATATTTGGTTTGTTGTGTCTTTTCCCCATTTATTTAAAAGTTAGGTGGTTTGGTTTTCAAATCCACAATTAAAAGGGAAAAAAAACTTGTTGACTTGCATAACTCTTCATTCAAGAACTTTGTGTAGATGTGGAAAGCATGGCGTAGGGTTGGGCTGAGCCCCAGCAGAATCCATCCATCACTCGAGCATTTGCAAACATCCCTTTGTGCTCAGCGAAGGGAGTGTTCATGGGCAGCAAGTTCATGAACGCTCAGGGGAACGAAGGTTGTGCAGCCAGCAACCTACTTCCGCATTTGATGCAGCAGCTTAAACCGCAACTGCATGTGGGACGGAAAAGAGACACACTTGCACAGCGCATGGGACTCGATTCCTGGCGAGGGTCCTGCTTGCTGCGCTTGCTGGAAATTTGGGCCCAGGACAGCTGAGAGGAGAGGAGAGGGGGATGTGAAGCAGAGTGGGAGAAATCCCTGTGTTGCTGTACGAAAGGCTGGTTCTGAACATTGCCCTCTGAGTTTTGCGCTAGCTGCTCCAAGCACATGTGGTCATGCGGTGCCGAGAAGCAGCCAACTTCAGTGATTGACCTTGAGACGGTGGGAGGGCAGGGGTGCGAAGGTGGATTTTGGAGCCCACTGGGTCAGCCTTCGGGGGCCCACGGTGCTCTCCCACTGTGCCGGAATTGCTCCAGCTGCAGAAGCGCAGAATGCGTCGCGACATTAAATGCGCAGGACAGGCTGACGGGCTGACTGACTCTCTGTGCCTCCAGATCGTCGGCCAGTCTCTGGCTGAGCCATGCAGTGTGGCCCATGTGCTGCTCACCATGTCCACGGTCATGCAGAAAGGCAGGGCAGGATTCGTGGGCCCCAGCGTGCTGTTCCCACTGAAATGTGATCTTCACATCCTGCCTTTATTCTTCCTCTGAGGCCCCCGAGGTGCCCTACGTAGCCCTATTTCAACCTCCCAGTAAACACTTCTGGATGTATTTGTTGGAGAAGAGGTCCAAATAAATCCCATTGAAGCTAACATGGTGTCTGGTGTATTTTGTTGGGTTGTGGAGTGGACCCAGAATCCATTTTGGAAACAGGCGGAAGCTCCTAGAATGCTTTTCTCCCCCTGCCTGGCCTCTTTAGCCCTCCCCGAAAGCAAAAGCACATTGGGAAGTTCTTGTTTGCTATTGAGCTTTCTTCTGAGTATTCTATTTCTATTGTATTCTCTAGATACAAAATAATTCACTGGTACTCTTCTTGCTTCATAATCCCCTGAGGAAATCACAGTTTTCGCAAGAAGTATCCAGTTAACTAGACTTGCAGGCGCCATGCGTCACAGTCAATCAGAAGGCTGTGATTTCTTTCTCAGGTTCAAAGTCCTACTAGTGGAGTCTGGTGGCCGAGGTCAGGCTTTCATGAATGGTTTCTCCACTTCTCATATTTACATGTTTAAACAGACCTGAAGATAGGTTTAAGTTTCAGGAATTTACTCAATCAAAATGTCAATACACTGTAATCAGAAATATTTTCCACATTGATTTGCATTATTGTTCTGTATACGTTGAAATCAGCTTCTCATTGTAATGTTTTTATCCTGTCGTCAATTGCTCTGTACCTGCATATGTGACTAGGAGGTTATAAAATACTCTGTACATGTTCTGAAAGTTTGTAGTTGGTCTGGCCTCTCCCCACAGTGCTATTGTTCCATTTTCCTGAGTGATCTGCTCAGTAAAATGCAGAGGTTCAAGGCAAAAGGGGTCTCACCAAACCTGGTTCTCCTGTCTTGCAGCTGCCATCAAGGCATCCCAACACATTTCAGTCGGGTTTCAAGCCTGGTTTTGGAACAGAAACTGTTTGATTGCCCTGTTGGATGGCTTCTGCTGGGAGAAAGAGGGGGAGTGCATCCCTGTTGGTTCTCTTGGATCTCTCAGTAGCTTGTGATGCCTTCTGGACAGGCTGGCTGAGTTGGGAGTTGGAGGCACTGCTTAGCAGTGGTTCTGCTCCTACTTGGATGGCTGATTCCAGAAGGTGGTGCTGGGGGATGATGGCTCTGTGCCATGGCAATTATCCCCCATGCTATTCAACTTCTAAAAGAGGTTTCGGATGAGGAGTCACCAGGACGCAGATGACAATCAGGTCTACCTCTCTTTTTCATCTAATCCAGGTGAAGTGGAGACTGTTCTGAATCTTAGCCTGGACAGAGTGATGGACTGAATGAGGGTCAATAAAATTGTTTGTTTGTTTATATATTAAAAAATTTGATATCCTGTCCTTCACTTAAAGTCTCAGTGGGAATACAGTAAAGTCTCAGGGTGGGAATACTCGGGGAAGGGTCTTCCCAGTGATAGCGCCCCCACCGTGGAAGCTGCCCCCCAGAGATGCGCAACTGCCAGTGACTCATTCCTCATTATGGCACCAGGTCAAGACCATCTCATTTGCCCAATGTTTAAAAGGTGAGAAGTTTTTTAACAGCATATTTATATATCATTGTAGGGCCCTCTGACCCGCACCCTCGGCTGGGAGCCTGCAGCCCCAGATCTGCCTCCCAATCAGAGTTCAGCCTCCCTCTGAGGTAGCAAAGCATCATCCAGCCCAGGATGGTTGGGAGCCCCCTGAAGGCAGCTCTGAATGGCCCTTGTTGCCATGGCCACTGGTTGCCCGGGGCAAGGCTCCGGCCAGCTCATTGTGACCATTGGCACAGGCGAGAGCGGAGGCACACTGCCTTGGCTCAAGGAGATTGTGGGTTTCTGAGCTATCCGTGCTGTGCTTGGTCTCTCAATCCGAGAGAGCTTGCCCCTTGGGGAGAGTCTCAACTCCACAGTCATTCACACGCAGAGGTAATTCCTCCCTCCCTCACTCCCTCTCTCTTCCTCTCTCTATGAAAAATTCAGCTGAGAGCCTTGGGAAGCCTGAACGAACAAGGAAGGCTGAGCTGGTCCCGGGCAAACTTCCTCTGGGAGAGAGTCGGAGAGCTGGGGCACCACCAAAAGGCCCCCGCCTCCATTGCTCTTGAGAGCTTGAAGGGGGCGGATGGAAGGGTGCCCACGAGTGCTCCCCTGGTCTCTCCACTAGGCAACATGGGATTCCTCAGGTGGATCCAGAAACATCTTTGTTGCCTCTGCTGCTGCTCCTCCTTGCAGAGGAGGATGAGGAAAAGGAGCCAAGAAGTCTTGAGTGAGTACTCGTTTTAGAGAAGTGCGGAAAGGCTGCAGGGGGACACGGCCTCTCCTGAGGCTGGACGTCTTCCACCCAGGTGACGCACAGCCTCTCTTCCATCCCCCAGGTCCAGGCCTTGGTGCAGCCGAAGCCCCGGTGGAGAGAAGGTAAGGAGGATCTTCCAGCGTTACGGACACCCACATCCGCCCCCTCCCCAGTCCAGAAAAGGCCACTATTTCCCCAGCATTCACCGGTCCTGCTCTGTGTTGCAGATCAGAGAGGGCACAGCTGAGGCCTGAGGACTTCAGCTTCTTGGCTATGCTGGGCCAAGGAGGATTCGGGAAGGTAATGGGCCCAGGGAACACGGGAGCCGTTCCGGGGGGCCAGGAGGAACGAAGCTGGGGACTGAGACTGCCCCTCTCTTTCAGGTCTTCTTGGCAGAGTATAAGCCAGAGAAGACCTTGCTGGCTGTGAAGACCATCCGGAAAGACGAGCTCGAGGATCCAGAAGAGTGAGCAGGAAGGGATTGCCGCGGGGTCCACCCCACACTGATGTGGGGACTGGAGGGCCATGGCTGGGGGTCGTGCACAGGGTCCTTTGGCTGGGGCCGCCTGCTTTGGGAGAGCCAAGCGCGTTCCCAGGCAGAAGTGGAGGCAGAGGGCAGCGGGTG